>NC_089822.1:3722500-4022500 GCF_035046505.1 Tiliqua scincoides
GGCAGGAGCTTACCCCAAGGCCAGGTGACAAATGCCCCCCTACGCTGAGGAGACTTTCCAACTGCTAAACTCCCCCATGGGATGCAGCGTAGCCTGTAGCCTGCTGGCGCTGCTGCATTGGTTTAGGGGGGTTTAGGTAGAATTGGGCTGCTACCTCTGAGAAAACATGAAGGGGATTGAGCTGATAATGCTGGGTGAAGAGACAAAAAAATACAAGTTACAGATAAGGAAGGTGGAAACTCCCCTCTTGTCAAATAATACAATCAGACATCACAATTAGCAGATGACAATTGTAAGATAGAAATTGACTTTTGTGTGGCAACAAGTACCAACAATACGTACTTAACTCAGTGCTCATTACTGTATCCTGGTACTAAATCCTCTAATTACTTTGCGATTTCTTTCCATTCAGGTAAGTACAGGAAGGTTATCTTGCTAATGAGAGCAGCTAAACCCTGTGAAAGTCTATTTAATATAAATATATCCAAACTGTTAGGTTTTAAAACCACCGATATGAAAGAATATTTACTTCCTCGGCTAGAAGTGTCAAAATAAAACTTTTCACTTTTACTTTTAAAAAATCAAAGGACCGTTTTTGTTCACTTTGCATTTTGTCAAGAATGCTGATCTCAGGATGGTTTTTGCCCTCGTGTCCTGCTAGGGGGCTTCCCAGAGGCTTGGCCTCTGTTGAGAGTGGGATGCTGGACAAGATTTAGGTTGATCCACAGAAACACAGATGAGCCCCACGGAATTGCTCCAAAGTTATTGCTTCCTGGGTCTGACCTGCTTGCTGTTCCGTCTTCCCTCACTCAGAAATGGCCCCTCCCTGCCTCTGTTCCACCCCCTCATCTGCCCCTCTACTGCCTGGCATATTCCTTACCACCACCAGTGGCCCATCTCCTGGATGCAGCTTCAGCACGTAGTGCAGGCCTCCCTGCCAGTGCCGCTGCTCTGGGTGAGCAAAATGCTTTATAGCACACCCTCCACCAGAGCAGGGACTGCTGTCGGCAGGTTTGGATTGTGCTGTCAGAGGGGCTGACTGGGCTATCGGTCTGGCAGTTCTGTTCTTCATTACAAAGAAAGTATATGAATTCCAAAGCTATGGCAAGCCCTCCATGAAACAATAAACTCCTCCATTTTTCCCCAGTTGCATTCTGTGAAATGAGTTGGTGGGTGGCTGCGTAATGACTAGCGCTCCTGCCCTGGCCCAATTTGATATATCAAAAATATATCAATATCCGAAAGGTTGGAACGCTTCCATGGCAGACTTTAATTTCAGGAGTAGAGGAGGGATGGGATGGGGGGGAATTGGTTTCCCTTTGTGTTACAATGGAAAGTTGATTTTTTCCCAGGAAAGATTAGAAATCTCAAGCAATTGGTGCTGGTTTCTAGTGTATATTTTAGCGACAGTTGACAGCCGCCAAAGTACTTAGAGCAGAAGAATGAAGGGAGGTTTTCTAGGCAATGTGTTCTTTTGCCATTGTTTTTAAAGCTAGTCCTACATTTGGCTGCCACTGTGCACAATGGAAGTGGCTATTTGATGTGCTCCAGACTGAATGACTCATGCGACCATTGCAATATTTCAGATTAGCCAAGACTGCCCTCTTATGCTGACACCCGTGAACCAAGAGCAGGCGGGGTGTGCAAAACAGCAATGCCGCTCTCCACACTGGTGACTATTTGCATTGAAGATGCCTTAAGACAAAGACAAGATGAATGAGAGCACCTTTCTAGCCAACCAAAAGTGTTTCGTGACATATTGCAGCCAGAAACATGACGTCACCGTCTTCCAGGCCTTCACCCCTCTTCATTAGCTGCCATTTGCTGCGATGAGGAAACTCAAAGCACAATGACATCATGTTTTGAAATAATGCGTATTCGGAGGATGAGGAAGAGAGGCAGGGCTGCTGCTGTTGGTCCCAGCTCTACACACCCAGAAAAATCTATTCTAGCTTTGGAGGGCTAGTTTCTTTGTTCAGTGGAATCATGTGGTAAAGACTGCCCTGAATTGTACAACTTCAGGCTGCAGACAGGGGCAGGGCTCTGTTGGAAGACTCCCACACTTTTAAGAATCCCTGCATGAGAAGAAGAGAAAATGGTGACCAGGTTAAATGAAAGCCGTCTCCCATATGTGCTACTTTGGTATGCACAGACTCCCTAAAGCTGGACCACAATCATTAATTTGTGCGACATTTGGGGAAGAGCAAAAGTGGGGCTGAAACTCTCTTGCCTCTTTTGCACTTGCAAAGGCAGGAAACAGTTTTCAGGGATGAAGTGAAACTCACCAGCCCCTGAAGGGGAGCTGCTGGCTGCCATTTTCCTCCTCCACCACCACTATCTGTAATGATGCTATGGCAGCCGTTTTCAACCACTGTGCTGTGGCACACTGGTGTGCTGTGAGTGGTCCTCAGGTGTGCCACTGGAATTTGGGAGAAAGTCATTTATTAGTAGGGCCAATGGGAGATGTGAGCCCCCCACTGGCAGCATGGTGTGCCTTGTCAATTGCAAAAAACCTGATGGTGAGCCTTGACCATTTTAGCGCCTTGTCAGTGTGCCATGAGATGAAAAAGGTTGAAAATTGCTGTGCAATGACACGATGCAGTGTCATTCCTGGCATTTGGGGGGGGGGATGCCAACAAGTTTTGTCTTGCTGTGGGACTGCCAAAATGCCCCCCTTTCATAGCCTGTGAATGAGGGTGTGAAGTGATAGGGTCCAATGTGACACAGACACAATCACATGTGTGCACACTCTCTCTCTCTTTCTCTCTCTCTCTCTCTCTCTCTCTCTCTCTCTTCCCTCTCTCTCATACACACACACACACAGAGACAGACACCCTCTTGCAGTCCAAGGTGGCAAAATCCATGAGCCGCCTTACCACTTCATTCTGATGAGAGATGAAACTAGCTCAGGGTGTGCCACACCAGAGCTACAACATCTGCACTAATTGGTGCCTGTGTCTGTTTTACTCTGGACATCCTGGTATGTTTGAATGGGTAGGGAATACAGAAACTGGAAGGTTTGAAAGGTTCCTGAATTATGCTGATGGATGCATTTCATGGGGTCGAGTTAGCTAGAAAGTTACTGCACCCACTGGGAATGGAGAAGGGCAGAGAGGGGAAATAAACACTAAAACCTTCTCGAATGGCACAGCCGTTCTGTGGAAGGCTCCCACCTCATTAGTCATCAGGAAGGCTTCTGGTGACCACGGAAACACAGGGGCAACTTTGACCCCGCTTGATCAATCTTAATTGAATACCGTGAGGGCCACCAGCCAAAAAGGAGGGCACCCATTCTTCGTTCCCGACAGGCCTGTCCTCTGCAGTTTGTCAGCTGTCAGAAAGCCTGGAGGAAGACTTATCAGGCTGGAAAGGGAGAGCGCTGCAGTTTATAACTGCCACAGTTGCACTGAAGAAAAGTTTCACTGGTGATGCAGTTGTAGGAGGGACAGAGCTCAGAGCTTTCCATGCTGAAGGAGGCCCCTGTGCCAGGGCAATGGGAGAAGTTGCACAGCCATACTGGGGAGGGGGGGGTTCAGCCTCACCAACGCACCGCTACCGGCATCCCTTGAGTCCTTACGCCAGGAATGTTGGGTGGAGTGGGTACAGGAGACGGAGTTGTACGCTATCCAGTCCATCCATTTCCACACCAACATTTGCCTCAGGGAAAGAGGAAGAACAAATGGAAGTAACTGTGACCACAATAGTCAGAAACAGGAGTGGTCAGTATGGCATGCCCCACAATGTGCCATGTAAGTGCCCCTCCCCCTCCATGTGGGAGCCATTCGGGGCTGCGACAGCAAAGCACCATCACTGCCCTGAATGCCCCGCCCTCCTCCCAGCACTGCTTCTGGTCAGAAAAAGATGCAAGATTCATCATCCAACCAAGCCACACCAAGCAGAGTGTGCAAGGAAATGCCATCTCTGAAAATGCTGCTAGCTTGACTAAGGTGTTCTACACTGCTTGTGAACTTCTCCACAGTGGCGTGTGAACTTCCCCCCCTCCAGCTATGCCACCGCGTCTCCATATACTTGGCCCAAGCAGAAACCTCAAATTTCTCTGTTGTTTTGCTCAAACAGGCACATTCTCTCATTATCCTTTTGATGGGATTCAGTGACAACACTAAAAAACAGGGTTGGCAAACACACATGGACTGGTGATTCATGGATAATCTGAAGCCAATGTCTGACTCAGAGTGTTGGCTACCGCGAGAGTCGTGTGAGCTCATGATGGAGTCACTGCCGCTGCTTGACAAATTATGATGGGTCATTGCTCTGCGTGCCTGTGCGCCTTTAATGGTTTCTGCTCTCAGATCCCCACTCCTGACCATTGCTGAGCAGCTCTTAGGCATGATCCATCGCAGTTTGTGACATTCAACATGGTGTCCAACAGTCAATCCCTCTAATTTACAGCTTAGCAGCGAAAGGTGATATTCAGAGGGAGAAATCAAAGGGGAGAATTTGACTCTTGCTTGGTACGGAATGGAAGGACAGCAGAAATTCTGGTTTCAAACACAAGAGAAATGCAAGCTGCACATCATCTTTCCCCAGCATGTTGCAAAATCTCCAGATGAATCTGGGAGATACTCAGTGGGTAAAACACACTAGAATTTTTAAAGAAAACAAAAAGAGTTTCCTAGGAGGTGGGTGAAATTCTCTCCCTCACTAGAGATATTCAAGCAGAGGCTTGACAAGCACCTGTTGGAGATGCTCTAAGAGGATTTCCTGCCTAAGGCAGGGGGTGGACTAGATGACCTATTAGCCCCCTTCCAATTCTATGATGCTATGAAATTGGGAGGGGGGGCACATTCCAACACTTGACCCCCAGAGACAAGCTGCCTAGAGAGCCTGGGGAATCTCAGAACTATATCTCATTGACATAGTTAACCCGTGTTTGGGCTGTACCACTGTAGGATAACATGTACAAGTGGAAAATTCTTTATGCATAGAACAGAGAGAAGGTTAGACTAGGCTTGAGTTCTTCTCCCTGACACTGAGTTCTCTACATGTAGGGATTTTAGGGGAGAGGGGGGTAGATGAGCATTCAGTCATGAGAGTCCCTGCCTTCAATCTGAAATGGTGTAGCCTACACATGAGTAAGAAGCAGTAGGCAACATTGCAGAAGTTCCCAAGAAAAGACTTGGCGGCAGCAGTAAGGCATTCAACAAAGATGCACCTGACAGAACCAGACCCTGCAACAGCGCTCTGGTGCCTGCCCAGTCCCTTCATCTAACCTTGAGATACTATTTTTGGACCAAATAACGTCAGCCACACTATTAAGATTAATGACTCGTTCACCTGCATGTCCACCAATGTCATGATCTGCCCATGAGCTAGACTTGCTCCCGCCATTCCTGACAAGTACCTTCAGTTCAAAAGCAGACAGGGATGAATTCTTGCCATTAGGAAGTGACATCTGCAATGAGGAGCCCAACGGAGGTGGAATAGGCGCACCTGCCCAAGGTTGCCACTGCCTTATCCGGCACACAGACAACGCTGTGTGGGCAACAATGTTAGCACATCTCTTGCAAGCACTTCCTGGTTCCTTTCTTCGAGCTCAGAAATTTAAACCCCTTGGGTACCTGAGTGGAGCTAACAATGGAGTCAGGAACATTCCTGGAGCAGAAACTGGTGGGCTTCGTGAGAAGAGAAGCTTATAGCAAAACATTTCTGTTTGCTCCTCTGGTTGTCTGTTGCTGGCAACCTTCAGTCTTGAAAGACTCTGGTATCGCGCTCTGAATGGTGGTTCTGGAACAGCGTCTATTGTGGCTGAAGAGGCCGATTCGGGAGTGACAATGCCTTCCACACTGGGAGCAAGTGCGTCTGTCCCTGATCTGTCTCCCTGGCTATGTCTGTTGGCCAAGTGTCTCTTCAAACTGGGAAAGGCCATGCTGCACAGCCTGCCTCCAAGCGGGCCGCTCAGAGGCCAGGGTTTCCCACCTGTTGAGGTCCACTCCTAAGGCCTTCAGATCCCTCTTGCAGATGTCCTTGTATCGCAGCTGTGGTCTACCTGTAGGGTGCTTTCCTTGCACGAGTTACTTGTGGCAAATACGGTGGGTGGGGATTCTGCTTAGGTTCTGGTTTTTTAGTCCAAGGAACTGCCACATGCCTCTGAATTAACCCATGTTTTCAGATCTTCTGGTGCAGTCCTTCTGCAGGTTCTGCTGAGACCCATGGGGGGGGCTGGCCTTCCTTGGAGTGGTGCCCAGTTCTGCAAACCCCCCCCCCATTTCTGCATGCCTGCATCCATCCCTTTTTAACACCAAGCAAAGACATATTTGTTCACACAAGCCATTCCTTTAGTATTTCAAAGTGTACCGATGTTTCATCTGGTTTTAATGGGATTCTTTCCTTTTTTGCTGCTATTGTGTTCTTAATTTTAAATGTAGTAGAATCTGTTATTATTTTATATTTGAAAACATTTTCAAGTCACATTGGATTTACACTTAAAATGGGTGTGAGTGCACATTTTTTTCTTGTGCACTCACAAGAAACCACTGGAAAGAACATTGGAAGGGGGAGGAACCACTGAAACTGTGGTGAAAAGGACACTTTGAGACAGCATGAGATTTTTTGTAGCCTCTTCCTCTGAGGATTACGTTGCCAACTTTCCAAGATTATTCCAGAGTCTCCAGGAATTAGTATCAGTCTCCAGATGACTACTGAAAGCAATCCTGGAGATTTTAACAGGGCCTCCCTGACATCCTATCCCCCACCATTGGCACTGATGCAGCCATGCTGATGGAGAACTGCTGCATCCAGTGGTGGGGGAGGAGTGCTTAGACAGCCAGCAGGAGGTAAGTAAAAATATTTTGTACTTACCCCCTGGTAGGCTGCCTAATTGCCTATGGGTCTCCTCGGAACTACTCCAGCCATTTTGCTGGTGTAAGTCCAAGGAGAAAAAAAGGTGTGGAGCAGCCTGGGAAATGGAATGGAATCTGGTAAAAAACAGTGCTGCTGAGATCCACCTGCCCTCTATCCCATTTGCCCTCCCTCGATGCACTCAGAAACTCCCTCTGCCCTTCTTCTCCCTGATCATGACACAGTTCCATCTCCAAGAGTCTTCTGGAGCCACCGCTATGCAAGCCACACCTCTTCCTGGTTGCAGCAGCGGCCTAGAGACATACAAGAGCAGCCGGGCTTTCTCACCACCATGAAATTCTAGTCCCAAAAGTGCAAAGCCCCAATCGGATCAGGGCCTTAGGCAGCAATCCTAACCGCACTTTCCTGAGAGTAAGCCCATTTGAACAAAATAGGACTTACTTCTGAGTAGAACTGGTTAGGATTGTGCCCTTAATGACATTGCATCATATTGGGAGGAAAAAAAGAATCTCCAGAAATAGTTCCAGTCAAAGTTGGCAACTCTTTCTGAGCGACAAAATTACACTTTCTTGATCTTGGCAAAGGAGCATTCAAGACTATTTCAGCTCTAGATTATCAGTTAATAGAGAAAAGAAAAACCGTGCCAGGCCCCAGTACGGCAGGCTCCAGAGGGCACCTTCATGGAGAAGGCCAGAGCAAATGTTAGTTGTGTCAGAGGGCAGCGGGTGGGAGCACAGGGTTACCGTTCTCATGGTGCACAGGTTTATTTTGTTCCACTGTTGGTCTGCAGCCAAACAGAAACCCCACAATGCCTGCCTGATCAGGGTGCACACCATGGCAACGATGGCTCAATATTACATTCAGCTTCACAAAATGCCATTGCCACTCTTCATCCGAAGGCACAAAGCTTAATTTGAAGCTTTCAGGGCAATCCACACCCTGGAATATTAAGTGTGAATTTGTATCTTCAGTTCAGCAGCCCTAATTCCAGACATCCCCAGCAAATCGTTCCACATTTGTCCATCAGGGTCTTCTGAAATGGCTGAAGGAAAGGAACACTCTTTTATCATGCTGAGGTTGGTCAGTAAAGTTGGATGACAGAGCTCAACCTCAATGCTGGACGCACTTCACCTCTGGGCCACTCGGGGCCCAGCAGAAGACTCATTAAAAAATCATGCATGGTTCTCCCCATGTTTCCAGATGTCATATAAAGAAACTGAGTTGTTTTTTTTAAGCATCATTGTGGTTGGTCTGTGGAACTCCTTGCCGAACTCCTTGCCGCAGGATGTGGTTACGGCATCTGGCCTGGATGCCTTTAAAAGAGGATTGGACAAGTTTCTGGAGGAAAAATCCATTAAGGCTTACAAGCCATGATGTGTATGTGCAACCTCCTGATTTTCGAGATGGGCTATGTCAGAATGCCAGTGCAAGGGACGGCACCAGGATGCAGGTCTCTTGTTATCTGATGAGCTCCCTGGGGCATTTGGTGGGCCGCTGTGAGATACAGGAAGCTGGACTCGATGGGCCTATGGCCTGATCCAGTGGGGCTGTTCTTACGTTCTTATTGCAAGAGGATTTGAGGCCACCAGACAAGTTGGAGGGGAGCTTCAATTGTCCCCCCCCCCCACCACTGTAGACATGAATCTTATGGTCTCTTTTCTGGTGTTCCCAATGGCATCACACTGACTTTTGGGTAGCAGTTACCCATCACTCACATGGTATTCATATTGGAGCTCAGGAAATGCTGAAACGTTAGTATACTTTCAAATTACGTTGACTCACCCTGAGGGCAATTATTTGAAAGAACATTGAAAAAGGACACATGGGGAGTAAAACAAAGGGATTAAAGGATCTAAACAGGAAGCCAAAAAAAAAAAAAATCATTTCCCTGGGGATCTTGATTCTCCCTTTTAAGAAAAAAATACACAATACTGTATGCAGCAAACAGCTCAAGGGCACCCAAATGTCTGTAAACAGGGAGTTGCAGAAGCAAGCCCAGCAAAAGCCCCACATTTTGCATTCTGGGCCAGGCTGCTCAGGAGCTCACCCCAAGAAGCAGGTTGACACAGAGAGGCCAACATTCCGTTGCCTCCACAGCTGCTGTTCCTCTTGCTCCCTGGGTCAGAGGCAGACAAAGCCAAAGAGGAAGTGTGGAGTACAGGACAATAGTGGGCCAGTGCACTGAAGAGCCTGCAAACAGGTCATCTGTTGAACTCATCATTTCAGGTGCTGGGAGGTGTCAGCTCATCCCTGTTCCATGGAACCAAATGCAAGCCCCATTTTTGGCATGTTCTGATGTGCATTACTCAGCACGTGTTGACGGTTAAAAGCAGAGGTGAATTTCCAAACAGGAAGTGTCAGAGAAAGAAGATAAAATTGTGAAGAGATGGGGGGGGGGACACCTGCATTTTTTGTTGTTGTTGTTGAGTCCTCCCCCCCAACTGAAAGAAGGGGACATTTGGGAGAAAATTGAAATGTATGCAAGACTTCCTTTATCAAACCTAAAGTAACTTGAAGACTTTAAGACCATGAAATGTATTATGCATAACTTAATTAGCAGATAAAATTGTACTGTTTGGTATCTTTATGAAATTTGAAAGTATAAATGCCTTAATTTTATTCAAACAATAATTAGAAATGTACCCACTATTAGGGGCCAAACGAGACGAGATTAGAGAGATTCACGATCGGATCTTCTGTCTCTTAAAATGTTTGTGAAAAGTCCAATTTTGCAGCACTAGAAGTCATGTTAACCCTGTCCCCCTTTGCACCAGTTTAAATCTCTCTCTCTCCCCCCTCCTCTCTCACACACAAGCACACACCCCCAAACTGCTTTTTGTTTCTTTGAGAAAAAAACATAGGTGTAATAGTGATGTGGGAGTGAGATTTTCATCAGGAAAACGATACTGGGAGGAAGAGAGAAGACAAAAGACTGAAAGAGCAATCCTGCAGGATTTGGCCCAACATTCTGCTTCCCACAGTAGCCAATCAGGCCAATCAATCTCTAGGAAGCCTACAAGAGAAGGTAAAATTTTGAAAAGGCAGGTTTCATTGTCTGCACATAGAAATATTGACCTGGACCCAAAGTTCCGGGCAACTATACTCCCAAGGAGACTCTGCATTTGTGCTAATCAAACAGTACTCCCCTCCCCCCCATTACATGGCAAACCTCTGTTGATACTGAGGGGTGTTTTAAAGCCAATGTGATATGGCACTGGAGGCTGCAATAAAAGATTAAAAAAAAGAAAAGATTCTATTTGGGTTCTGGCTAGTGCGCAGTCCTTGGCGTGATCATGCAGAAACAGAAGAAACTCATATTGGAGAAAACGTTTAGAAATTAACATTTTTAAATGTAATTGGGGAGTAGCTATACATTTGGATATTTGGTTAAACCATATAGTAACTGTAGATACATCAATATCACACTATGATAAGTAAATTTCATAGTAAGTTCTAGACAAAATAGCTGCCCTGAATACATGGGTGCTTATTATATCTACATCTCTCTCCAGTAATCTTGGATCTGCCCAAAAAGGGACTTGTCAAATTCTATCTTCAAACCCCATACCTCCAAAAAACATCTGAAATAAAGGGACACATACTCTGAGACATCCTTCAGCAGATGCGTCTTACTGGAAATGCTCAGTTGGCCTGATGGACAGGTATGTTCTCTTGATTTTTAAAGAAATTAAGTTAACTCAAGAACTCAAGAGTGGCAAGGAAAAAGATGTGCTCCTCAATCCTCAATGCATTCCTACTTGCATGCAAACTCCTCAGAAATTTGCTGGGGCTTCTTCTCAAGGAACAATGCACAAATGATAGCTTTATTTTATAGCAAAATCTCTAGAAGGACTTCTCCATTTTCAAGAAGGCTTTAGTACAGCTCCCTAGACTGCATACTAACAAAACCCAAGTATACGTGTCACTGAAATGAAGGTATATTTTTTTTCCTTGCTCATCTGCTTCCATTTCCTCAATTGTATCCACTGTGTTGTGTTCTGAATTGTAAGTTCCTTGGGGCAGAGACCTCTTCCCTTATACTCTGTGCAGTTCCATGCTATACATAAATAATAAATAACAAAAACAATAGTTGTTACTCAACCTGTTAGCGACTGGATTTCACAAAGATAAGGAAGTAATGCTTATACTTCCTTATTCTTTGCTCTTTGATATTCATCTTGCTTTGCCTTACTGGTTGAGGAAATCATTGGACTAGATTTGATTTGTGACCTTCAAACTTGGGGATGTCATGCCTACTCTAGGTGGCCCCAGGTGCGCACAACCAGACTGCATGTGCCGTAGGTTGGATTCAGCATATTGCAGCTCTTTCAGTAATCCACATTTCAGTTTTGATTCAAACCTTAGATTTGTTCTGAAGTTCAACATCATCTTATTTTGCTCTAGTGACTTTAAGGCTTGCATACAACACAGAGCTGATTGCTTGGAATATAAATGCACAGACGATTAAAAAGTAAGGTTTAGGAATCTAGACTCGTAAATCATAAAAGCAGACATAATTCCGTGTTTTAGTGGAGATTTAAATTCCTAAATGGGTTTTACAAGAGCTGCATAAGACCTATTGACAATGCCCTTTTATGATAAAAAGTAAACAGCAGCTACAAAGTTGGAATGCAAAATGCTCTTTTCTCGGCTCCCACTGGCCTTAGCGCGACTGAAAGGAGAATGGCTTGAGGAAATCTCGGAGGGAAACCAAGGATAACTTGAAATTAAATGTGTAATATTCCTCTTTACACTGTGTAAAAGTGAGGGAGGAGGAAGGGAGGCTGCAAGAGGAAAATGGGCTGGTGCATTTGCATAACAAAAGAAATCATCAACAACAACAACAAATTGGCATCATGTTCAAAGCTGATAATTGTGGAGATGACAACAAGAAAGTGTCTTTCTTCCAGGCTCTCTTGGGAAAAGCCTTGTTCAGTTGAGATGGGGAAAGGGGGGAGCTTGACCCCACTTGCTTCACAGGAGCTTAGCTGGAGTTGTTTCCCAGGTGGTGCTGGGAAGGGACAACCATCCGAAGGAATTCAAAATGAGTGTGATAAGGCTGTCCGTGTAAACAGCCTTGCCGTGCCTCTACTGAGGATCGACAAATTGAAACTAAAAGTGCCAGCAGGATATGAGAACCCTTCTCAACTTCTCATGACTACCTCCATCTGTCTCTCGGGAACTGATGTGGGGAAGCACATCCGCTACCCAGTAAGAGCACATGGAGCTTGTCCCCATTACTCATCTCAAAGATTAATGCCCTGCCTTCTCTCCCACAATCGGGCAACCAGGGCAACATACATTCCAATACAGAGGATAAAAAGGGGGAAAGCTAATGGCAAGCAACGTTTCTACCCATGTTTCAATATAAAGCAAATATTACCAAGAGAGTGTAGTCTCCACTACCTTCTCTTCCAAAGGAACTCAAAACCAGAGTATCACTGACCCTAGAATATCTCACCACCTGAGGAAGTGGGCAGTCTGCAACAATATGTTTAACCAACATAACACCTTCTCTAAAAAATAAATGAAACAATTCTGGCAGGCCATTGCACAGCAAATGAATGCAGGGGATGGACCAAAGCCTTCAAAAATGATGAACATCAGTGGAGGTCAGCAGTAATCCATGGCATAAGAGCAGAAGCATTACAAATATGTCTCTCTTTTTCACCTGTGGCATGTTGAGAGAAGTTCTGTGGCACCTGATCCTGTGCTGCAGAGCCAGAAAAAAGCAGCCTTCCATCCAGGTGGCCCAACCTCCACCCAGAGGGGGTCCACAAGGCAGGTGAACCAAATCTCTGAGCATGCAAAGATTCATTTGCATCTGTCCAAGTCCTTGCAAAACACCAAATCTTCTGTATGCTCCCATGCCCTGCCCATCCTGGTCCTATCTGGCTGGACCAGCAAACCTCAGAGGTCACTGCCAGTGCGGGGATTGTGTTATCCAATAAACTGGTGGCTCTCTGCCAATAACATCGTCCAAATTCAGTTTGCAGGAGACTGTCTGCTGCCAGAACATCACCCAAAAGGGAAGCAGCAGGAGGTAGCAGTGGAGATCAAAACCAGTTAATATTTCTATTAGATCCCTGTTTACTCTGCTAGTGTTGCCTTCCAAGGCTGACATCAATATTGCAGCGGTGAAGCTGCAGTCTTATTTTAGGAGAACTTTTCTTCTTTTTTGCAGTCAACCAAAATAGCTGCCCTTGGCAAGATTCCTAGCCAATACCAGAGTGGCATTTACACACACACACACACACACACACACACACACACACACACACACACAGAGAGAGAGAGAGAGAGAGAGAGAGGGAGAGAGAGGGAGGGAGGGAGGCTTTTATAGCCTTTTGGGGAATGTTCCATAGAATTCAAAAGGTATGAAGTTAATAGTGTGCGAAAGAAGTTGCCTTTAACATCTATAGATTTTAAGGGAAAAAACTACAGAAGTATTTGAGACCTTAAAAAACAAATCCTATAGAAAATCACAAACTTCTCTGTAATACAGACAAATTGGCTTAATAGCTATTTTTTGCCCTCCAAGCAGATTCTGGGAATTGTGGTCCTGTGAGTAGATAGGTTCTAATTTCACCATCCTGACCAAACTAAAATTCCCAGGATTCTTCAGGGAGAGGAGTCATAACAGTTAAACCACAGAAACCATGATTGTCCTAAGGTGTTCTCTGAAGGTGACTGGGCATAATTCAAGGTGGGGAGGAGTTTGGACAACACAGTTGAAGCATTTCAGGTCTGGCAAAAGACCCTCTAGAGTTTGGGTAGAGCCCAAAATGCATTGGAAATTGGGCTTTGGCATTCTACCAAGCCCACCTCCCCTGCCCTCATATCCTGCCAAGTGGTGTAAAGTAGGGGAACAGCAGCGTTCCTGGAAGTGCTGTAATGGAAACAGGCTCTGGTGATGCACCGCTGTGCGTCAAGGAAGTAATTGGAACCAGGCTTAAACTCAAATTCAGATTGGCAGACTCTGGATCTTTTCTGGACAGGGCTTGGATGGATTTGCTCATCACTGTGTTCTTGATTGGTCTGCAGGACCACGATGGGACAAAGCAGAGAAAGTGGTCTCAAAATTAGGTATGGCTAATACATTTGGGGCTTGACAATCTGGTCTGGTTTTTACCATTGTGAATAATTTTGTGTCACCTGCAAACTCAGCCACCTCCTTGCTTCCCCTAACTCCCTATCATTTACAAACAAGTTAAAAAGAACCTGTCCCAAGATAGATCCTTGGAGGACCCAATTTCCTCCTTCCTTCCACTGTGAACGTTGCCCAGTGGGTGATTCCCGCTCTCTGCTTCCTGTCATGTTCTTTAACTAGTCCCCAATCCATAAAAGGACCTGTCCTCTAATTCCAAGACTGCTAAGTTGACTTAGGGTTGTGTCAAAAGAGTCTCCACACTAAAAGAACACCTGAAACTGAATGCTAAAAACAATTTAAGTTTAATGACAAATGCCCCCTGGGCACTCACAAATAGGGGTACTGGGTGGTGATACAATGCCTTGTTGATTGTTCCCAGAACCTGACTTTCAGGGGCATACTTCTGTCTCGATATGCAGAAGCTTCATATTGTACCTGTTTGGGCTCAATGGTTCTTGAAAAGTCTGCCCCCCTACCTGGGACTCCTCTCTCCTTTGATGCTGATTCTGTGCATCTTCTTCCTTCCCCACCCCAGCTCTGTTTTCAAGCAGATCGTCAGGTTCATTAGTTTAACTTTGGTAGTATGTCACTGCTGGGACAATCTATAGGGGACAAGAGGGAAATTACTCTACAATTCTGGAGCTGATAATACTACTAGACTTTAATATCTCGTCAATGCATTGCCACCACTTGCTGTGTCAGTGGAACAAAATTTTCCCCTACCCCTCTTTCTGTGTAAATAGCATTGTGGGGGAGAAATGAGTGATTTCAACATAATTTTTTTTTTTTTAAGATCTGCACACAAAAGGATTTGTCTGAGAAGGAATTGGGAGTTCTTAGGAACTATTTATGAATCCACACACATATTTAACCAAGTTCTGATTTCAATTTCTTGCCTTTTCTCTTTCCAGTCCATCTTCATGTGGGCGTTCGTACATGCATGTATCAACACCACTCTCACACAAATATACCACATTCATACAAACATAATAATTAAACCTGCCTGAACACTGCAATCTACCACTGAAGTCCTGCTCTAGGTCAGATTACGGCGGGTGGGTATGAGAGACAGAGATGAGGAACCAGTGGGGGAACCAAGATAATTAAATGTTCAGTTATGTTGTGAGATAATTCACCTTGGTCTTGTGCCTCTAGTGATTAATTCCAAGCTCTTTCAGCATAGCAGGTTCAACCCCTGACTGTTCATAAATCTCCCCATTGCAGCCCAATTTTGGGCAACCAAGTCCACCCTCCATCAAAGTGGTAGGGGACCATCTATCAGTGGTAGGGGACCATTAATCAGCATCCCAGGACCACTTTTGAGTTTTGGCTGCATGAGGAAGATTAGCAGCAAAAAGAACAGAAAGGCCTCCTTGGTGCATAGATCTCTTTCAATGGGCTCCTGTCTGCAGGTTTGCACAAATGTATACAATCTATTTAAAAAATTTATTTCTCTATATACCTTTGTGGTTTGCTTTCTTCCTGCTCTTAAAATTACACCCTTTAATGGTTTAGTTGTACTCAGTTGGATTCACAGACCACAGCACATTATTAGCCTATGGAATACATTGCCACAAGATGTGGTGATGGCCACTAACTTGGACAACTTTATAAAAGGAGATTGAACTAAGGGCGCAATCCTAACCCCTTATGTCAGTGCTTTCCATCACTGGCATAGCGGTGCCAGTGGGACATGTGCAGCATCCTGCAGTTGGGTGTCACTTATGGAGGCCTCCTCAAAGTAAGAGATGTTTGGTCCCTTACCTCAGAGCTGCATTGCCCTTATGTCAGTGCTGGAAAGCACTGACATAAGGGGTTAGGACTGTGCCCTAAGCCTTGTTTTCTCAAGCAGCAGGCCAACACTCAGTGCCAGTACCAGGTTGCTGGAGGCCTTGGGGCTAAGCTAAGGACTGGGCCCTCCTGGCTCCCCATACGTATTCAGTAAAGTGGCCCATTTTAATTCCATACCTGTTGTGGGCTGTTTTTATTTGGGGAGTGCATGGTGATGTTTCGTCCCTTAGCTCAGAGCTGCATTGAGCCCTAGGGTCAGGATTGCACCCTAATTCATGGATAGCTACAGATCTATCAATGGTTGCATATCATGATGGTATGTGCTACCTCCAGATCCAGTAGTGAGCTTCTGAAGACAAGATGCAGGGGAGAAATGGCATAAGCAGCGATCTGCCTGTAGGCTTCCCAGAGGTATCTGTAGGCTTCCCAGAGGCACAGGAAGCTGCCTTCTACTGAATCAGACCTTTAATCTGTCAAGGTTGGAATCGTCAACATAGCTGGGAAGCAACAGACCTGAGTTTCATTCAGGAATTTTTCTTTGCCTTACATGGAGATGCTATCGTAGTAGTATATATACATTCTACCACTGAGTCATGGCTCTTCCTCGTGCTGTGGTCTTTTTAATATCCTCATGTTTTCTGGGTATTTTTTTCTTATTCTTTTTTAAACCGACTGGCATTTTTGTAAAAATTGAAAAGCAGGTTCACACCCACCCACAAACACCCCAAATCCAGACTTACAATAGAATGCATGCTCTGAGGGATCGATAGCCAATCATGAGGGTGCACAAATATAACACGTGTACACTGCAAACACGTTTGTTGCATGAAACAGTTTCCATTTTTAGGTGCCCATTTAAAGGACCTTTCGGGTATGCACACCATAGAAAAGTGATCTATGACACGGTCCTGGGAAATGGGAGACGATACAGAACTTTGCTTTATTTTGGCATTTGTCTCATCTAAACACTTTGCAGCCATCAAGGGATGAATACACATGTGTGAACCAGCCCTAAGATTGTGGAATGCTGAAAGTGCAACACAAAAAATGTCCCACACACACTTTTATTATGCAAAAGCAAGACCATCTGGTATTAAGGACAAAAGTCACCACCTTGAGAATTCCAGCTTTTATTTAAATGTGGCAATGCTTAAGTTCAAAAAATGCCTATCGAAATATCAAAAACCTGAGTTGTTGGCAAATACCAACAGCATTTCCGGTAAACGGAAAATTTACCAGCAAAATTTTCAGGTCCAGCAAAAACCTGAGTGAAAAGGTGTATTTTAATATAAAAGAATACTTTCAACCCAACTTTTCTACATCCTTTTTCACAATATCCTAGCACAAATCAGGCAGTTTTTCAAACATAAGAATTATCTTGCTGGATTTGACTCAAGGTTCACCTAGCCCAACCTTCCGTCAGATATCATCCAGATGCCCCAATGATAGTGCAATCCTATCATGTGCAGGAACAGGCAAGCCAGGAGGTTTGCGCTGTATCCAGAGTGAAACAGGGTACCAAAGTGGCTCAGCCAGAGGTAAGGGGAAATGCTTCCCCTTACCCCCTGGTAAGCCACTGCAGCCTCTATGGGTCTCCTCGGATTTGTGCCACGTCAGGAAGTGGCGCAAGTCCAAAGAGAGCGGAGCGGCTCGAAGTCGCTCTGTGCTGCTCGGGAACGGGGGTTGGGATCTGGCATAACAGCCAGATCCCACACCCACCAACTGCTTCCCACTGGCCTGCCTCCGGGAGCGCCCTTTGCCTGCCCTCTCCCCACCCTGGAATACTTCCCTCTTGTCTCCTCCCTGCCCACCCCAGAGCCTTGCATCAGCTGAGCTTGGCTGATGCAAGGCTCGCCCTGCAAGTGGCCACAGAAACTGAATGCAGCCTCTGTGTGCCAGCACACCTCTGTGCACTGGTGCAGCTTGCTCCCAAGGACGATGCAAACATGTTTTACAGCACAGTTGCAAGCTTCTTAAGCTGGCACAAGTCCTAACTCATGGTTAGGAGACGTTTACAAACATGAAAGCCATGGCCCCCTAGAGTTGTGCGTTTCTTCCACCCAGTATCCAGAGGTCCCAGCATCCCAATTTGCTTGGCAGTTCTTCCTTATTATAGACCAGATAAACCAGTTGGAGCCTTGGAGCTATAATAAGGAAGAATAAGGTCTATAATAAGGAAGAATAAGGCAGTCTCCCAGGGCAACCCCACAAATAACAATGTACAGTAGCCTTGAGCTTACAAAGTCATGAAAGACTGCTCTCTAGGACTAAAGCTAAATGGAAATGCCACAACTTTAGTTCCAGGTGGACTTAGCAAAAGCACTGTGTGGGGTTTGTATAATCTGGACAATCGGTTCAGAAATATGCACCTGACAGCCTGGATGATGAGAAGACATAAACTTCATTAAAACTAGAAGGTTCTCATACATCTCTAAGCAAATCATAAGATCTTCTGAGCTTTGCTACATAATGCAGTATGCATTACCATCTTGCCATCATGACTAAGGCAGGCCCAACATTTGGCTTGCTTAGGCTTGCTGGACTTTGATGCTTATCATGACATCCAAAGCTTTAAAAAAAAAAAAAGGCAAAAAATCTCTTCCTGGATCCCACAATGACCCACCACAATGAAAAAGGCTTTATTTGCATTCACCATAAATCCATTAACAGCTGGAAATGTCTGGATGCTGCAGACTCCACAGATGATGTCAGGCCAACAGGAGAGTTTTCAATTAATCTTTCTTGACCCCAAGCCTTGAACTCTCATTCCTATTTTTAACAGCTCCAGGTTGCTCTATGACCTGTTGGGCTCTGGTGACCAATAATGGTCCATTTAAGGAACTGCAGGGGTGTTGGAAAGTGAGCACAGATAATTGGCTTGGGACTCATCACTGAAAGAGTTCACCACAATCAGAGCTTAAGCCTCCCTTTGTCTGGGTTCCTGCCCAAAGTCTAACCATCAGCAGACTTACTAGGAGAGGGACAGATCCATCAAAGATCCCTGCTTCCTCTCCACAGAAGGGCAAATCCAGCATCTTTTCCAGGGTGTGTCCCAGAAAAAGGTGGTACCCTTCACAATCATACCAAATCTGAGGTAGTGTCACTTGGGGACAAACTAGAAGCAATGTGGAAATTCTGTGTCTAGAACTTGCAATGTCTATTTCTTTTGTCAAAAAGCAGGTGCTGGGGGATTTGAATTAGGGACATGAGGTGGGGAGTGAAGGGGATCAAAAGCTGTGCTGGTAGGTTTTCACCCCCACAGCTAACAGCAGCTTGGGATTGAGCTATAAATTGGGCAATTAGCTTAGGAGCAAAGGGTTGGATGCTTCTCCATGTCAATCCAGACACCTCACCATCCTCCACCAGCTTCTGAGTCCAGGTGGAAGCAGAATGAGGAAAACGGTCCAACACTCATTGGTTGGTCCTGTGCCTGCCAAACCAGGCCATGGGCAAACCCTGCAAATAAGCAGAGAGGCAAGCAGAGGCCTGGTTGCCTTATGGCAAGAGCCTATCCTTCGTTAGCACCAGAGGAGCACACACTCCACTGGCACAGGCTGTCACAAATATGTCGTCAAGCATATTGCAATGGTGCCGAACTTAGCAGCACTGGTAGGAAGTCCTGCACCATCCTGCTGGCACCAGTGTAGGCCTCGATGTACACCAGAGCAAGTAAACTCCTTGCCAAGCAGCAGAGGGGTGGGGGGAGGGGGAGGGAGGAGTAATGGGGTGAGGGAGGCTGAGGAGGAAGCTGGGGTGGGTTGACTGGGCCTGGGAGGGGAGCAGAATTAGCATCATGGTGAACACTGTATCCTATCCCCCTTCCCAGGCAAAATCCTTCTACACGGATCCACTCAGTCTTGCACCAGCAATTTAGCAGGAACAGGTCTCAGTAGACCCGTTGCTACAGCTGCCCATCACAGTGAAGGCCCAGGAGTCTCATGAGAGATGGAGAACCTGGTGGAAAGGTGCCGTTTGCTGCACTCTCCTGGCCAAGGAAAAGAAGGGGGCCACAGAAGACGACTGCTGATGGCCCTGCATGAACTTGCTAAACCCACCCCTTATTACTTCCTGAGACTTTTTTTGGGGGGGGGGGATTAAAACACTATTAAAACACAATTCGTGGAGTAGAGGAAGGGCCACCTGGGGATTCTGCAGTCTTATGCCCTTGAGAGCAAAGGGACACTTACCACCCCTCCCTCCCCGCAGGTCCAACATCTGCCAGAAGAGATGCTATACCAATTTTTTGGAAAAAGACAGAAAAAAGTCACAAGTTCCAATCATGGAACTTCTGTGGCAGGTTTAGTTTGGTCTTTTCAGTGCTCCATGTCCATGGGGCAGGAAGAAAGTGTGTGTTCCTTTTTTTGATGAGGATCATCGCTTCCCCATCCCATTTCTAAAGAATCCTTTAACGATTGCATTTCCTAATCAGAAGTGCACAACTTCCCTGGAATCTACTCTGATGCTCCAGAGACTCCATCAGTCCACCACACCTGGTCACCATCCAGAACATCACACTCTGCAGCACCTTTTCCACCACTGGTGATTGGTGATGCTGCTGCTGGAGAGGAGGAGAATCCAGGACCAGGCAGTGGAGGTCTACCTATCTCTTGGACAGAGCTCTAGAGACACCATCACCCCTCTCCAACTCAGCTCTTGTCTTACCCAGCCCAGTTCACCCTATAGCAACTCTTCAACAAAGAGCTAGTTACCAAGTGCTGCAGAAAGCACTGACCTCCTGATGGCCAGTGGCACTGGAGTACTGTGTGTGTGTGTGTGTGTGTGTGTGTATGCATACACAGTAATCCAATTTTGACTTAAATGAACACTGTCTACAAAACGTCATTTTTATTTCTTATGGACTTTTCTATACCCCAAGCTCATTTCATGAGCCTCTCGCAGATGCAGATGTATTTGAACTTGGGAAAACTAGTGTAGGATCATACCCTCCTTTCTGACTTCCCTGCAGGTGCCCCATGCTGAGTTTTGGCAAAATTGTCATGGCAACCCCCCCCCCCCATCACCACCACCAAGTTAGAACAAATCTCATGAGGAACACTGGAACTGCTGACTGGGATGTCTCTTTTCTTTTGCATCCATCTCTGCCCTATGACACCTTACTGGTAATACTGCACAAACAATGCAAACGCACACCAGTCCCCAGGAACTATGAGGCAGAGTTCAGCTGATGTGTAAGGACAAAGTGCTGGCAAACTAAAGAAATGAGGACCAGAAAAATCCAAAGGCATTTAAAATGTATCAGATGCTCTGAATATCTAAAGGCAACAGAAAAAAAGAAAAGCAATACAGAAGAAGTTCAGATAAGGACTCACTTTTTTCCTGCCCACTGCACTGAAATGGCAGTTAGTACAAAGACAGCTGTCATACCACACCAGGTTCTGCAGAAGCTGCCCCCTCCACTTTCTCATACTGGCTATTGCACAGATTCCTCTTCCTTTAGAGGGGCTTCTATTTTTTTTTTTAACTCCACAAAATGTAGAACAAAGTTTATTGTCCTTTCAATCTGCTAAAATCAATGTTCCTTCCCTTGGAATAATCAGCTCAGTGTTTGTCTTCTGGTGGGGGAAGGATTGCTCAGGGAGAAGGGCAGAACTGTCCCAGGACCTGCAGAGGCAGTGCTTGGGACTGAGTGCAGTGGCAGGCTACACGCTTTCCATGCAGAACATCTCTAACCTCCTTGTTCTCCCTGGACCTCAAAGAGATCATGCTCTTCACTGTGAAAACAATTGCCTTCTGCCTGGCCCACTCCTGACTCTTGGCAGGAAATGGAAGGGCATGCACCCCTACAATCTCCAGGCAGAATGAGCTTTGGGTTTCTTTTTGTCCCTTTAGATATGTTTTGCTGAGAAAATGTTGAAATGCTGCATACCTGTAATGAACAATTGACACTCAGGTAGATCCTTGTTATCTGGGGGTGGGGGGGCAGGTTTTCTGTGGTCCCTTTTGCCCACAGCTATATTTGCACCAAATCTAGAGTTCAGCTTTATAGGAATAGAGGCTGGAATAATAGAAACATAACTTGGGAAAGCAGAGATCAATGTAAGTATGATGGAGCTGAATATTTGCATACAAGTAGAGTAAAATGGTCACAGCATTGTACTAACGTCACAAAATCCCAATGGTGTTTCAACCAATGCGGGCCCACTTTGCATTGCATGCACATGTCATTCAAATGCTCATTCATACACACCAGTATGCCTCTGAGATCCCTTACCAACTCTCTGTGGTACCTGTAGGAGGTGGGTCCCTGTGCAACTTCCTTCTTCCCAGGTTCTCTCTCTCTCCCTGACCATCCATGGAGCAGCAACTGGGCTGCTACGGTCAGTCCCAATGGCAGGCTACCACCGCTGACAAGCAACCCCTCACACCCACACAAAGAGAACAGCACTAGGATTCTCTGCTTCTCAAGTCATACTTCAGTAGATGCATAGACTTTTGTGAAACCGAAAGTAGTAGTAGTTGGCAACCTTCAGTCTCGGAAGACTATGGTATCGCGATCTGGATGGTGGTTCTGGCACAGCGTCTAATGTGGCTGAAAAGGCCAATTCGGGAGTGACAATCCCTTCCACACCGGGAGCAAGTACAGTCTGTCCCTGGTCTGTCTCCCTGGCTATGGTCCTTCCTTCTTTGCCTCAGACCGTTGGCTAAGTGTCTCTTCAAACTGGGAAAGGCCATGCTGCACAGCCTGCCTCCAAGCGGGCTGCTCAGAGGCCAGGGTTTCCCACCTGTTGAGGTCCACTCCTAAGGCCTTCAGATCCCTCTTGCAGATGTCCTTGTATCGCAGCTGTGGTCTACCTGTAGGGCACTTTCCCTGCACGAGTTCTCTATAGAGGAGATCCTTTGGGATCCGGCCATCATCCATTCTCACGACATGACAGAGCCAATGCAGGCGTCTCTGTTTCAGCAGTGCATACATGCTAGGGATTTCAGCTCATTTGAAACCTGAACTGCTTCTGCTCCTGTGTGTTTACTGAAAGCAGCAAACTGGCTGGGTGATGGAATTTCCAATAGAATTTGGAAAAGAATTTTCAGAGGATTGCTCTGATCGCCATAATCCCCTCCCCTTTTTAAAAAAGTGTATTGGTGCTTTACCTGTATGCAAACATTCCGCTCAACAGCAATTACAGTAATCTCTGAAGAGTGATGGGGGGGGGGATCACAATTCTCCATGACATGTCATTTAGTGAACTGGAGCCTGAAGTCTATTATCCTTCCCAGTGGCATAGCTAAAGGGGGTGAGAAGCACTGAGTTTTGCAGGGAGCCTCACTGCACCATGCAAGGGGCCCCTCCCCTTTAAAGCCATTCTGGGTGGTGGGAGCAAAATGGAGGCATTTGTCTCCATTTTGCTCCTTCCCCCCCCATCTGGAATGGTTCCCAAAGGAGGGGGAGGGGCCACTTGCACATTGGGATGTGGCTCTCTGCAAAACTTGGTGTTTTGCACCCCCTCTAGCTACATCACTGATCCTTTACAGATCCAGAAATGTGAAAATGTACACAAAATCAGGTGCAATGACTTTTTTTAAAAAAGCTTCTTTGAGTGTTCAAGAATAAAGGGAAATAGGAAGGAAAAAAAAAAAAACAACCCAAAAAACCTGACCACACAAGTTTAAACACATCTTTGGTAAAGACATGGAATGACGGCTTCTTTCTGAAAATGCCGAACCTGGCACTAGTGCGAGCAGCCACATTCCCTTTGTGTTCAGGTCACTGGCTTGACTCATTTGTGAAAACCTCTAATAAACACAAATCTGACAGTCAGCCTAATATTCCAGAATCAAAAGCTATTATTGACTTTGCCATATTGATCAACGGCAGCCTAGTTCTCGTAATAGATTACAATGTTTCTTTCTTAACGCTGCAGCTCAGTGGCTGCCTTCTCTGCATTAAATTAATGTCCCTCTGTCAGGAATTGTTAAAACGAGCCGCTCTGCAAGCCCTGCTGCTCCAGTGTTTAAGGCCCCAAACACTGCAGACCCCTGGGTACCTTAGAAACCAGTTCCTAGGAGAATGCTTAAGTGAGAGGGTATCAGCTCTCGTGCAGCCCATACTGCTGAGGGCAGTAATGCAGCTGTAGGGGTGGCGCGGTAGGTATTGCAATGGCCACAATGCTCTGTGTAAACGGCCCTTCCCACTCGCCATCGGAGCCAGTCTGGGCAGTGATAGCAAATGTGTTGCTGTCGCCCAGAATGGCTCGGACGGTGAGTTGGAGGGGCCAGTAACACAGCATGTTGCAGCAACTTCAATAGTTACCACCCTGCTTCCCTGTAGCTACACTACTGGCTGTGGGTCTCTTCCATGAGCCTTTGAGTACTGTGGACAATCAAGTCTTTGCCTCGGTACAGAACTGGCTCCCATGAGATGGCAACCCTTCTTCCTTTCTCCTCACCTTTAACAGGGTCTGAAGGCTTTCTGAAAATAACATCCAAGCACTTCAGAAAGTCTACTGTTTGCTGCCCTTAATTCTTTGTGCAAAACATATATCTGAGAATGAAATCTGATACTGGAGCTAATATTTTCTCATAAAGAAGCAAAGGAATTCATTTGAATCCTGCTCATTTCCCAAATCAGTGGATCCTCTAAATTCCATTGCAGGGAGCAAAACTGAAAAAAGTTTGGTTCACCTAAGACCCATTGAGCATGTCTACAATCAGGAACTGAAATTCTATTTATTTTGACATGGTGCAGGCCTGCCTGGCTTCCTCTGGATGGCACCCAAAACCTAGTATGATGCTGCAGATAGAACATATAAGGCCCAATAGCGAGTGTTGGGCTGGGCTGTTAGTCAGGATGTGTTCAACCCAAGGAGTCAAGTGCAAAGCTCTATGGAGAGCCTTTGAACATCAACATCTCCTACCTCGGCCCAATCACAAAACATATCCCTGTAATGAGGAGGAGCTGAAGTTGGTCTCTTGTAAGTGCCCTCTCCATAGAAAACACAATGACAAACAGAGGTGTTTTGGATGGCTGTGATCATTGCTCCATCTGTCATTTAATCTAGTGCTGTCTGCATTGGCTGTTCAGGACTCCAGGCAAGCGTCTCCTCCAGGCTGCTACTTGTGGTCCTTAAGCTGCAGATGCTGAGAAATGAAAATAGGACTTCCTGTATGCAGAAGACATGTGTGCCCATGACACACACATGTTCTGATCCCTCCTTCTCTTCCAGGAGAGTTTGGGGCACATCCTTTAAGTGCATAGGGGCAGTTTATCAACATGTGCAAAGAAGCAGTTCAGATTAAACCCTCCTTATTTTGGGCAGCCCAGTCCCAACTCTCAGTGTGATGATGAAGCAATGCCAACATGGTGCCCAGTGTAACCTGCAGGGGAGTTTTGGCCTCTGGAAGTCATCTCAAGGTCCCTGCCAACCTGGAGGGTCTATTTAGACATACACCAGCAAAATCACTGGCGCAAATCCACACCAACCCATGAAGGTGGATTGGACACAGGAAAGAGGTTAGGATTCAGAGGAGGCTCCTGCTGCTAAATCTGCCACCTTTCTTGGCCCAATCTGCCCTCCTCCCTGCCCTGTTGCCTTCCCATCCTCTTCAACCCCCTCTCCACCTCAGTTGGAACTCTACCAGGAGTCACGCACTACCATCACCAAAACACCAACACCACCCAGTATTCTGGATCTACCATTGTGAGGAAAGATCTGGCTATCAATTTGATCTTGCCATTGTGGGACCACCTTGGAAGCCTGTCAAGGTTGAAAAGCATGCAAATACTGTAGTAAATAAAAATGTCTTGCCTGGATTGGCACTGTAGTAGGGAAGACAATAGATCAGCACTATGTGCATAAATAAAGCCCATACTTTGCACATATGGTCTCCGGATCAACCTTTGGTACTGCAAATTAAAAGGTAGCATGCCTGAGAAAGAACTTTACTTGAGACTTGGGAAAGCTGCATCCAAGCAGAGTAGAAAATACTGAGCTAAATGGCCAGACGCAAAGTAAGGCAGCTCCTTACATCTACATCTAGATGATTCTTTGAGTACATTCCAGCTCCATGAGAATGTCTGTTGAAATTCTGGCACAATAAAACACAGTTTCAGCACAGACCCCATCAGTTGTATGCTGTGCTGGAATAGGAACTTCTGAACCAGTCACTCTATAAAGCTTTTTAAAAAGTATCTTACAATTTTGTCCTAAAATTGAATTTGGAGTTCAAAATCTGACATGCAGCACTGACACGGTGACACAAGTTCAAATGCACAGAACACAGTGCGTGAACAGCACCAAAACCTGCTCAAAGGGGAAAACAGGCATAATGTGTTCAGTTTGGTGCTCTCGGCATCTTGACTGCCTGAGAATGCACACATTCTTCAGATCTGAAGTGAGTGCTTTAAGAAGGTTCTCCCAGTTGCAAGTGTGTAGTAGTTAAGGATACTTTCTCCAAAATACCAAAGGAGAAGGAGGCCAAGGGACGAGACATTCAGCAGAATTCACCCCCTGTCCCACCCACAAACACGTTCTGCTGCCTTTGTCTCATCTTTCAAACACAGAGAGAGAGAGAGAGAGAGAGAGAGAGAGAGAGAGAGAGAGAGAGAGAGCTTTCCTATATTAAGGTTGCAATCCTACACACACTTTCCTGGAATAAGTCACACTTATTAATGAAGATAATGAAACTGACTTCTAAGCAGACATACATAGGATCGCCCTTTTACAGGACCCCAGTGGCAATGAGCAGGGGCAGTGAATGACAGGAAGAAAGGAGAGGAAGGGGGAAGACTTCTGTGAGGGCCTTTGAAAGAAAACCATGGAGCTGACACAAACAAGGAACAGGGACAGGGCTTGCAATGCTCCTTTTCCCCCTTTATCTCTCAGTACATGTCGACACTAAAGGGAAAAACACAGTGGCTGCTGGGACATCATCTCCTGCCACTGCAAGGGAAGGAAAGGCTATGGGACTCTGTTACAAGAACGATATACCAGAACCAAAATAATCAACAAGGGTTCCCTGAAACTTGTCACACTGTGGCCTGAAAAAAACTACCCCCCCCTAAAGATCAATTGGTTTCAATGATACCAATTTAAGCTTGCAGCCCCCATAATATAACCATCATCTATACACAGACTCCAACGCATTCTCAACATCACCTGGCAGGACAAAGTTCCAAACAACACAGTCCTGGAACATGCTGGAAACCCTAGCATGTATGCACTGCTGAAACAGAGATGCCTGCGTTGGCTCGGTCATGTTGTGAGAATGGATGATGGCCGGATCCCAAAGGATCAACTCTTTGGAGAACTCGTGCAAGGAAAGTGCCCTACAGGTAGACCACAGCTGCGATACAAGGACATCTGCAAGAGGGATCTGAAGGCCTTAGGAGTGGACCTCAACAGGTGGGAAACCCTGGCCTCTGAGCGGCCTGCTTGGAGGCAGGCTGTGCAGCATGGCCTTTCCCAGTTTGAAGAGACACTTGGCCAACAGTCTGAGGCAAAGAGGCAAAGAAGGAAGGCCCATAGCCAGGGAGACAGACCAGGGACAGACTGCACGTGCTCCCGGTGTGGAAGGGATTGTCACTCCCGAATCGGCCTTTTCAGCCACACTAGACGCTGTTCTAGAACCACCATTCAGAGCGCGATACCAGAGTCTTTCGAGACTGAAGGTTGCCAACATGATGATGATATACACAGAATGTCCTAATAGCAGTAGCAAGATTATTTGTGCCAAGGACGCCCTCCCATCACAGGAGAGCTATCGTTTTCGCATCCTTTGAGTGAGAACAGGCCTCCGTCCCGTCCTGCTGGTTGTCAACCTAGCAGTTTTCAAATGGCAACTAAACCGCATCACATGGGACTGGGGATTCTGAAGTTAAATTCCAGAGCTGTGAAAAGAGGAGCCAAAAACCAGGTGGCTTCCAGTCACCCCTGTGTGAGTCAAAGCCGCAGCCTCCATGCAATACCTCAGCAGGCAGGCGAGGTCCCCAAAGGAATCCTGTCATCTCTCTTGCTCACTCTCTTCTCTCCTATGTAAATGGACTCAAAATGCAGTCCCTTTTCTCTGCTGGGAGAGGAGTTGGCTGCGATCCATCCTTTCAACCCACTCTGACATTGCCTGGTTTGAAACTTTGCCTTTCACTGCCTGGAGAAGGGGGGAGGAAGAGAATGGCTAGGAAAAGGAAGCCACACACACGACCCATCCCAGCACCTGGGAACAGAGAAAATCCTTTCGGGGATCCACTCTGGTTGTGGTGACTTGTGTACTTCAGTGTCAAAGAGGAACAAAGGTTGGAAATGCAGGTCAAGTAGTTTGCATGGTGTGCTTGTGTGTGTAAGATATTACTCATATTCTTAGGCAAATACCTGTCACCTGGCTGCCAACACGCAAGCACCTTCACCTCCCACCACTAGCGGAGGCAATTCTGCTGCAACAGAACGTTCATAAACTGTTCAGTTGCTCAAGCAAAGGTGGTATCAAGGTCTCCTGATTCCTTCTGCTCTGGCTTCCCAGCGATCTTTTCCAAATCCATGTGCATGGATAGTACTTCCCAGAGCCTGCTGGAAGTGAATCTGGCAGGCTAGTCTTCCATGACCGTGCCTCAAATCTGTTTGTTTGTTCTTCTGCTTCTTTGCCTTGGATCTGCCTTACCTCTTCCCAAGTCCTCTCTAATTTTTTTATGCCCCCCCCCACATTCTTTTGACTCCAGCTTTCCCTAGATCCACCCATGCCCTAGTGTCCCATTAGATTTTTGGCAATGCAAAAAGGCAGAAGTCTCATGAAATGTGAGGCAGACAGCCGCGGGAGGCCAAGGTGAAAGGGAGGAGACTAAGGAAAAATGTTCTATAATGTAATGAAATCTGCTTCCAACTATGGGCAACAAAAGGGCACAGGGCTTCATTTGCTGCTGCAGAGCACGCTCCATTATGCTTGATGTATCGGAAGCTGTTGAAGGACAAATCGCTAAGACACCCAACACTAGAACGGAACTGAATGTTCTCCACACAACTTTTTTCTCTCAAAAGGTGGGACTCAGAGGGGGAGACGCATGAGGCTTCACAAATCTGTGCCCTCGTCTTTCTTGCTGCCACTGCTGCCCAATTTGTAGTTTCAGCAGCAGAGGCAATACTGTAAAGCACTTGGGAGTCTTGGCTGCTGGAGGGCATCACCGTTTGCCCACCGGGCTCCAGAGTGGAGGCTGGAAACACCCTTTCCTAAATCAGAGGCTTGTGTGGGGAAATCTGTGGTGCAACCCCAACAACCAAGGGCACAATGGCTGCTGCTGGTTCACCTTTCACTTCACTTTCATGAAGCCCAGCCCATGCCCCCAACTCCAGAACTGTCCACCTGCCCACAGTCACATCCTGTGTTGGCTCAGCACTGTTTTGTGCATCCCAGAGGTGCCTCTGCAATTGTCCTGGGGACAGGGCAGGGCAGGTTTTCCCAATCTCATTTACAGAAGCCTATTTCATAACATCTAAGCCACATGTAGACATTCTGTGCATGTGTGGAAGGGGGGATCAAGCTCTCAGGAGCTGGTCACACCTCCTTTGTATGCCCAATGCCTGCTCATTGATTGCAATGTTTGCATAAGGGGTTATATGCATAGACCTGAATCGCAAGATCAATGCACCAATATTTTGCTATATACAAATTATATGCAACTGAGCATGTGGACATTGGGCATGCAGGGAGGGCAGGACCAGCCACCTGTGTTTCTGCCTGTAAGGGTTCTCATAATAAAACAAAATGAGGAACCCCCCAAAAGTTGGGTTTTGATCTGACTGAGCTAACATGCAGCATCGACCTCCTGCAAACGCACAGGCTCTGTCCTCTGAAACTAGAAAGGCTCACCCTGCATCTTCTTTGCCATTTAGGGGAAATTAAAGGGGAAAAAGTCTTATCACGTTCCCCTCTTTAAAATTCATCAGCCAAGACTTGATCTGTTGCAGGCAGCAGGGTGGAGATGGGAGAGGCTCAGAGTGGGGACGAAGCAGGCTCTGGGGAGCACTATCCATGCGCACGAGTTCAGAATTTCCATGTGCTCCAACAATTGTAATTCAGGCCTCTAGAGCAGAGCACTGACTCTCTCTCTTTCTCTCTCTCTGTAAATCAGCATAACTGTCATTGGTTAAAAAGCACACTACCAAAGCTATTAGTAACTCATAACCAACCTGATACCTGGAGCAGCTTTTCCAGCAAGCTAAAGAGATGTTTTCTTTTGCCTCTCCTTTTATCCTCAGCACTCCTTTTACTTCTGTGATGTGAATGAAGTTGCTAATTTATTTGCAGAAAAAGTGTAGGTTTTGCACCCTACTCCAAATTCTGGTCAGGAAAGTTTTGTGAATAGCCATTGATGGTCATGGCTGGCTTTAGAAAGCTGACAACACAATCTGTGTGTGTCAACTCAAAAGTAAGTCCCATTGTGTTCAATGGGGCTTACTCACAGGAAAATATGAATAGCATTGCAGTCAGGGTGACCAGATACAATGGAGGACAGAATGCCTATACCTTTAACCAGTGTATAGAAGAGGGGATTTTGGCAGGGTGTAGCTTTTTAAACCCTTCTATGTTGAGCTGCACCTGCCAAAATTCCCTCTTCTATTCACTGGTTAAAGGGACTCTGTCCTCCATTGTATCTGGTCACCCTGATTGCAGTCTGAGTAGACAAGTTGATGAAGGATAAATCTGTCAATAACTACTAGCCATCGTGGCTAGATGGAACCTGAGGCAGTTACCTTCAACACCTACTTGAGGCTTCTTGCTGGGATCTGGGCAGCCCCTGTGGAAATCAAGATGCTGGACTGGTTATCTTGAGTCCATCTTATGCGAAGCACACACATGGCTACTCAGAAGTAAAAGCTGATGAGTTCAACTGGATTTACTCCCAGGCAAGTGGGTGTAGGAGTGCAGCCAAGTGCTTTTATTTATGTAAAACATAAATTTGCCACCTTTCGGTCGCATTAAAAAGACCAACAAACTGGCTTACAAGCAATGACAACAAAAGTAGCACTAAAAACAACAACAACAACAAACACATAGAAGCAAATTCAAAACAGAGCAAACATATAATTGGGATTGCTGGAATCTGAATGTGTCCGAGTTTCATTCCCAACAAGGAAAATTGAGTCAACTTGCAACTTTCTCTGTCTCTTGTGTATGTGTGTGTGTGTTGGACTAGAGATCTAGGCTGCTGTATCTCACACAGTTGCTCTTGGAGGACCAGATCATGCCTTGCAAGCCTCTTTCAGAGCCATTGATTTGTGCCTCACGACGCCTTCCATGTGGTGCAGCGCCTCTCAAAGGTCCTAGTCTAGATCTAGTCTAGCAACCTGTTTGTGACATCAGACTGCCAGAGGGTCTGAAGCTCACAGGCCTCTACTCTTTGCCTTAGGAAACTGACACTTGGAACCTTCCTGCCTCTGAGGGCAGCTCTCCTGGCTCAGAGAGCTAGCTATTGACCACCAAGAGGCCTTGCAAGCTGGTCAGATCTTGACATCTGAGATCATGAAAGGGAGAGAAACTTATTTCCATGCACTTTTTCCAGCCCAACCCAAGTCTTTCCTTCTAGGGACATGCTCCATTCCCTCAGTAACATCAGTTGCCCTCTTCTATGTCTTGGATTTCTCCACACAAAGCCTGTGACTCCATTTAAGCTGTGAGCCCTTGATTTGGTATAAGAGAAAGGAAGGAATGGGTACTTTAGCAGAAGCTCCCTGAGGAAACCCAGGACTAGCCCACCTTATATGTTGCTAGTCTGAAGCCCCTGATCCCAGGAAGTAACTCATATCACAAAGAACAGCCCAAAAGTGAAAACACCATCAATTCGCCCTGCCAGCACATTGCCACAATTCCTTCTCAAAACACATGTCCCTTTTCTGTCTATCATGTGCTGTGTGAGCCACCAGAGGGAGCACATGAGATCACCAAGAACTCAGATATAAACACAATTTCACAAAAATAAAAGATAATAATTAGCTGCTTGGGAGTTTTCCTCCTTCCAAAATGCAGTAAGAGCCAGAAGACAATGGATTGTCTTTGATCATCTGGTGCTCAGCACCCCAGCAAGATCTGGCAGAGACTTAAAAAAACAAAACAAAACAATCTTATTTCTTATGTACAGTTTAACTTGTTCAACATAAGGAAGGGAGGGTGGATTCCCCCCCACCCCAATACAGACATGATGTCCTTTTCCTCCCCTGTTTTATTTCTGTTTGATTGCAGGTGAGAATTTTGTGAGCTTGTTCTGTGCAGCTGAACAATAAAAGATTTGAGTGTGGAGCGAGACAGGGAAACTGCACTGAGAGAAAATTGACACTGTTCAGTACATACATTAACACATATTTACAATAACTTGAGCGGTAATGCTATACACATTTTCCTGGGAGTAAGTTCCACTGAATACAGTGGGACTTACTTCTGAGTGGATATGCCTTTGCAATTTATAAAGTTGCAAATTGGAGTGAAAATGTATTAAATAAATCAATTAAAATAGTAAAAATCTCACTGTTGGATAAGGTGGCCATTCTTTCTTGGAGAGCAGTGGGAACATAGCCTCCTGCCCACCAGGAGATGAGTGGCCAGTTGAGTGCCCAAGAATGAGTGGCTGCCATTTTACTGGATGCAAAGCAATCACATTTCAAGAAGGGACATGTGTGTGTGTGGGGGGGGGTAGGAAACAGGTGAGGCAGAGCCTCCCCATCAAGGTCCTCTGAAAAGCACCACCAGGTGTGAGATGTGCAAGCACACACAACCCATGCGTGCGGTGCATAGGTTGTGAGCACTTGCACACCTCACACACGGTGGCGCTTTGCAAAGGACTCCGGAGGGGAGGCTCTGCCTCACCTGCCTCCCCACTCACCACACGTCCCGGATTCCAAGTACAGCATCTGCATTACTGCTGATTCAACCAGCCAAGATCTTAGTGTTCCCGATGTAATTCGCTTTACTGTACACTTGTGGAATGTGCACTGCAGATTAATTTTCTTTACAAAAGAAATATAAATCTATTTATATATAATTTTTTATTTTTACACTTTTTTTTTTGCATAGCTGGCAAGAGCTGCTCCGAATGCCAGCTGTTCTTCATGGGGAGTTGTACCCGTATGCGCCAGTTTTATACAATTTTAATATCCACAACAAATTACATCTCAGCCCCTTTAGGGACTGAACCTTTAAAATTCAATTTCATATAAATATAATTAGTTAAGAAAGAGGGAAAGCAAAGAAGAACGAATGAGAGAGAAGTTGAATTTCATTCTTTGCCAACCGAGCAAAACTTCTAGGACCAAATTCTTGCATAACACAGAGCAAAATTATCCAAGGGCTCCCAAGCTCTATGATTTAAGGCAGGTAAAAAGATAAAATAAAAGCCCCACCTTGGGCTGACTGGAGGAAGGAGGGGTCTCAAAGTGGAAAATGAACAACAAACAGAACTGTGTTAGGTAAGAAGGATTCCAGCACACCCACCACCAGTATTTGAAAAGGGAAAATAAAGAATAGATAAGGTAAGACCAGACAAGTGCCATGGCATCTTTGACTTTAAAAAATAGCAGAACTGGGGTGGAATGGAATCCAGACTGGGATGACTTAATGGTGCAGGGAGGAAAGTAGGATCAAAGTCTTTCCCTACGCACAGATTTCCCAATGAACACTCTATCCCTAAAGAAACCTATGGGAAAAAAGCACGTTTGAAAAATAGCAGGCTTGTGTGTGTGTGTGTGTGTGTGTGAGAGAGAGAGAGAGAGAGACAGTTTTAAACAGAACATCAGAAAAACCCTACTGGATCAGGTCAAATGGGCCCCTTTACTCCAGCACCTTATTTCTCCCATCCCTGCCCCCTGCGACTCATATTTTGGAGGCCCACTGCTGCTGAATCTGGAGCTATTGCATAGCCCTCTTGAGTAGTTGCCATAGTCTTAGCCTCCATGAATCTGTTCAATTCCCTTTTAAAGCTATCCAAGCTGTTGGTGGTCACCACATCTTGTCTCAATGAATTCCACAGGCTAATTATGAGCTGTGCAAAGTACCTCCTTCTGTCCATTCCAAACGTCCTCCCAATCAGTGTCATTTTATCAGGGAGAAAGTGTTAAACCTTCCCCTCCCCAAATGTTATGGTCCTGATTGGCTTGAAGCCCCCAGGGCTTCAAACTAAATTTTGAAATGAAAAGATGGAAATGTAATAACATATTTTGTATCATGTCTATTTTGAACCTATGTTGTCAGATAACAAGTTCTAGAATATTCAGCATATTTGAGCTGGTTTATTCAACTGGCAACCTCAAGGATGGCTTCCAGGTGCTTGGGGACCACTGATAGCTCACAGTACGAGAGCTGCACAGAGGTGCACTGTTTGTATCGAAGCAGAACAAGGGTAATGTCTCTGCCAACTCCAATGATGTTCTAATCACTTGACCAGCCCCAAGCAGTGAAAAACAGTGCACACAACCAATCTCAGGGCAGGAAGGAGTCATGTGTGCACATGTTGCTATGTGCTCTGAACTGGTGCAGATTTGCCTGTCATAGATAGAGCTGTTTAATATCCATCTGTCATTTTGCAGGTTACAATTTAAAATTGACCAGGAAGATGTTTGTTGCGTCAAAGACCTTCTCCAACACTTAACGGAGAGAGGGCCCAGCGCAGTGTGCACTGGACTATCTGATTTGCATGCACAGGGTCCCAGATTTGATCTCTGGCAGCATCTCCAGGTATGGCTGGGAAAGAACCCAAGCCTGAGTTCTTGGGAGTTCCATCAGGGGGGACAAATACTGACCAAGAGGCACAACAGTCTGGTTCCATAGAAGGGCTTCTATATGTTCATCACTGTGCCAATGCATGCCTCTTTCTCCTACATGGGTGATCAAATTCAAAGAACAACTATAGAGCTACTCCAGCTATGTTTTCCCCAGAATCTTTCTGCATCTCTAGGTGGGCAGTTTCCTTCTTGAGGCAGTTATCCTCTTGATTAACAACAGGGGTTCACTGAGGAGTGGTGTAATGCTTACCCATGAAATATTATCTGTGTAGCACCATTTTGCAAAGTACACGAGGACAAGCAGGGCCCAGAAGAGGTTCCCATTTAAACAAGGCAGACAAGAATGGAGGATTGAGAGGATGTCTCTCTCAGACAGAGAGAATTGAGGATGGATATGGCAACGGAAGACAGGGTAGACAGGAAAAATATTTATTCTGTTGACACAAACTAGGACCCAATCCTGTCCAATTTTCCAGTGCCAGTGCAGCCATGCCAATGGGGTGTGCGCTGCATCCTTTGGGGGGGGAGGTAGTCATGGAGGCCTCCTCAAGGTAAGGTTCCTGGGTGGGGGGGAGGGCGGGCAGTGGGTGCCCCCGGGGGTGGGCGGGTGGGGAGCAGGAGGCAGGGCTAAGATCCAGCACTTATGATGGATCCCAACCCCCTGTTCCTGGAGAGTTTGGAGTGGCTTCAAGCCGCTCCGCTCTCCTCAGACTTGTGCCACCTCAAGAGGTGGCGCAAGTCCAAGGAGACCCATAGGAGCAAAGGTGCCTTACCTAGAGGTAAGGGGAAAAGTTTCCCCTTGCCTCTGACTGAGCCTGTTTGGGTCCCTATCCTGCGCTGGAAACAGCGCAAGCCTCTTGGCTTGCCTGTTCCAGCAGAGGGTAGGATTGCGCTCTTGGTCTCATACGGTGAGCTTGAGACTACAAAGTGACATCCAAACTAAAAATTTCAGACAGGCAAACAGAATGGTAGCATTGGGGAGAGAAGAAGTTTGGGGGGGGCGCTGTGGGTCAGCAACATATAGGTAGCACTGTAAGTCATGAGATGGCAAGTGAGCCAGGAACAGAAAAAAAAAAAATCCCATCTGTACATGCTCAGAGGTACTCCTGTAAAACATTTTACATAAATGAGCCAGAGGACTGCTGATACCTTCGTATTGGGTTCGTAGCAACCCAATACTCAGTGCATTTTCTCCTGACTCACAAGGCATTCTGGAGTGGGCTGCACAGCTTTCCCCTGAAGCTCTGGCATGTGCCCCATCCTGGGAAGGGGTTGCAGATTCTCTCTCTCTGGTCAACTGACTAAAAGGGGATGGAGTAGTGATTAAAGTGGACAGGGACAATCTTCTCCTGTATTAAAAGGGAAAAAAAAATCCTGCTGAAAGTGCTGCCCCTTCCCCTACATTTTCCCTCCTGTGGTATAAACCTCAAAGGTTCTGCTTCATGCCCCTGAAGATCCCTGAGCTCTTTGGAGGAAGGATGGTACAGAAATGGGAACGATAAAAGGAGTGACACAGCATGTCTGCTTCTGAAGAGGACCTTCTCAGCCACAGTGCCAAGTCTTAGAACAGTCCCCTCCACCCCGACACACTCCAGGGAAACCAGTCTGGCCCCATCATGATAACGCCACTCATGGTCACATCATGCTAATGCTGGTGAATATGTAGCTGTTCTAGGAGACCTTTGTGGGAGGTGGAAGTCCAATTAAAACCTTTCTTCTCCTGTGATTATATCTGCCGGGTTTCTGAAGATTATTACATCATTTTATTATTTTTTATTGGTAGTTGCTTGTTTTAAATGCCTTCTTGTTTTCTAGGGCAGGTTCTTGAATGGAGCTGGGATGGGATGCGGAGACACAATTTATTTCAATTAATTAATGGCTGGCCTTCCGAACCCTTCCAGATGGACCATCCTCGGAATCAAGGCCTGTTTACAATCATGTTTTTGCTCCTGAAAACAAAGGCCAAGTCGCCTCAATCCGTCCCTCAGCCACTGCTTTCGAAGCAAGGCCCTGCCAGGCTACCATCCTGTTAAAATACCCATATTAGGATTTCACAAGTACCAGATGAATCCAAGATGATTCGAGTCACTGTTGCAATAATAACCTGCCACTACTTATAAAGTCCCTTTCCATTTAGCTCTCTTTCCTTCCCCCTCCTTCCCCTCCCCTGTTCCTCCTTTCTGCCTCATCAGATATCTAAAGGAAATATCATTTCTGTGATGTGCTCCCCTTTGCCACATGTCTGAATAACAGCAACCAGCCTACTCTGTGGTTATTTGTTTAGTCGCCGAGCTGAACAAATTAGATTAGCACAACACATTCAGCGGAGGAGGCAAAAAAAAAAAGATGGGCAAAAGGAAGGATGCTTGGGAACCGCTGTCGTCATGGTGATTAACCCTGCCTCAGCAGCAGAGCCCACTGCACCATCACCCTGACCTCCCTCCATCAAAGCCAGGTGGGTGAAATCTCCAGTTAGGAGCACTAGCATCATGGCAGGAGCAGTCTCGAGAAATGAGGCAAGAGCCTCTCTCAGGCTGTGTTCGTGAGGACATGGTCACACAGCAATTGGTCCTGACTCTCTTACAGGTTATTCAAAGGCCATGTATAATTATTGTGTAGCTCAAGGTTGACAAGGTGTGTGTGTGTGTGGGGGGGGGGGTGGATTGTTCCTGTTGTTCCTTAAGTGGGCTTGGAGGCAGAACTGGAGTTGACTGGGCTTCTGGAGGGGGGCCTGGGTGAATTTGGCAAGTCAAAGCTTGGAGGCATCTGGTGGGCTTTGGGCAGTGCCAATGCCGAGCCTGCGACTCGAGAAGAGGCAGTGCAGAATCTGAACTATCAGAAGAGGAACCTGCTGGCAGAGGCAACAGCATCACAAAGTCTTGGTCAGTCGACCGGCCTTTCAGATGCCAGTGCTCGCAACTGGCTGGAATGTAGTGTTGTTGGCCAGGATGGTAAGATAATATGGCCACTTCCCAACCCTCACCCTGTTAGCACATTTTGGGAGTAAGAAAACATTTCCCACAAAGAGGATCAAATGAAGCCCAGCTGTTCCGGCACTCTTTCTTCTCAACTTCTGCCTGGAAAGAAATCAGTAGCATTCTGCCTTTGTAACAGACAGGTGCCTTTGTAACAGACAGGGTAGTGGGACGCATTGTGATGCCATTCAAGGGTACATATACACAGGAACTATTCAAGCCATATTAAATCAGACAACCTTAGCACTTCTGTGCTAAGGCACATGTGCGCAGTAGGAGTGCATGTCCCAGGTGAACAACATCTCTCTTCCCTCCCCACTGCTTTCAAGAGAATTGTCGCTTCATTCTCACATGCACAGTTTTAAGAAAGCATCCACTGTTCAGAGGAACCCTCCTGAAATCTTCCCTTGTGATCCAGTACTGGAACAGAGTCTGAGAAGCCCAGAGGGGGAAAAAATCCCCTCTGTTATCAGTACAATAAAGCCCTCTATTTCTAGATGCCAGAAAGGCTTGTTTCTATATTTCAGACTTCAGATGTTGGTTATTTTTTGCCTTCATTTTCTAAGCCGTTGTGAAGTGTCCCCCCCGCTGACTCCTTTGCTCTCCTTGTCTTTCATTTCCTATCATAAGCACCACACTCTGTTGTCTCTCTCTATTTGTGAGCCAAGCACACCAGGAGGCCTGTGGAGAGATGGCCCAACCCTTCCATACACTGGCTCTTCAGAAAGGAGAGATGCTGGCAAGGCCTACCCACAGGACAAAACCACCCCACCTAATCCAAAACCAGCCCAGCACAGAACGCTGCTGGCCTTCAGCCTGATTGGAAATGGATAGAAATTGAGCCAGACACATGTTGCCACTCTCAACCTCAAAAGGACTGTTTCAGACCAGCACTGAGCCCCCTTCCAAGATACACAGCAACAGCACAACGCTTGTGGCTTGGTAGAACTGGTGTGAAGATGCTGTCTGTGAACACAGTTATCTGTACATGGAAGTTGCTTAGGGCACCATGGTTTGTATGCATGCAGCAAGCCCTTTCCCAAGCAACCACCTTTGCCCTGGTTACATAAACTATCTCTACACAATTCTCAGCAATAGTTCCTCTGCACAAAGGCTCTGGGAAGCCCTGCTTTCCCAAAAGGTGCTCAGATGAAGACCACCGACAGCCTGTACATCTCCAAGAGGCCTGTCACCACACCTCTTACTGCTGTTTCGTGGTGGCTGACAGTTCTCTGTTCCTAGCTACCATGCATCCTCTTCCTACTATATAATAATGTTGAATTAAGTGCTTTCAGAATCCAAGTTGCTAAAATATCAGACAAACTTTAACTAATCAGAAGTGGGGAGGGGGGCACGATATATGCTGTCAAGTCCCCTCCCACTGACATGCTCAAAGCACTCAAGACTGACAAAGTGACTATCCAAATTGGATTTGTGCTGGGTGAGGGTTTCGCTCTCTCTCAGAACTTGGCTTTCAGAACCAAACAGCAGAGACAGGTCTTCATTTAAGCAGAGATACACAATGGCTTAGTATGAACATTTGTACAGCTTACCATCAATTTTGTAAATTACATTTCTATCCAGAGTCCCCTCCACAATGAGCAGTCCCCATGCAGTCTCTCATGCACACACAGCCAGGAAGAGTGTCAACTTGCTGCATCCTGAGCTTTCAGATATGCCTCTGAACCTGTGCAAAATGTGTTTCCCTTAAAACGAAGAACTATTTCTATTAACTCCCCATTGTACAAGGTTTGGGCCTCCAAATCAGAGGGTCTGGGCTAGCCAGCACATTTCTTTCACCACTAATCTCCACCAAAAGGTTCATTTCAGGTCAGACAGTGGCAAACTCTTCTTTTGGAAATGTGCAACAGGTAAACACATGCCAAGCATGTTTTGATAAATCTACTGATATATCTACAAGGAAATTTGGATGGTGCTTTTCTCTGTAGAGCAGGCACAAGCACCTACACAAAACTATTGTGAACAAAATATTATGAATAAAAATATTATGAACAATTAAATTTGCAAGATATAGTGAAACAGAGACTAAAAGGCCAAACTCAACTATGGCCACTTTTTAAAGCACCTACTTCACAACAAGCAATGTGTGTGTGTGTGGGGGGGACAAATCCTTCTTTCTGATGGAGGTAATTCCATAATCACAACATATTTGCTATCATTTGCTTGAATAGGCAGATGGAAGGGGTGGCACCCCCCTCCCCAACAAGCAGCTTGTTCCCTTTCTGCGCTCCCCCCACTGCTGGACCCCTGTGGTCTTGTGATAACTCGAAGAAAAAGTGTGTGAGCGGGCTTTTCTTCATTATTCTCAATCAGCATAAAGTATTAAAAATGCATAAAGAGCAGTTCCTCTTGGGCTCACTCTTTTGTTTGTGTTTAGAACTGGAGAATTAATATGAAATACACTGTCGTTTTTCCTTTAGAAGTGTAACATGTGGGACAAAATTAATTCCCCTTTTGCACTTTGCCCCTTTAGTATCCCGTCTTGATACAGTGTATTTTTCTTCCTTTCTTTCTGATGCAATTGTGGTGTTTGTCACAGTCACACTTTTCATCAAAAGAAGGGCAAAGAAACCCTTTGATGATGATGATGATGATGATGATGATGATGATGATGATGATGATGATGATGATGAAGATGATTAAACTTTATTTATATGCCGCCCTTCTCCCCAAAGGGACCCAGGGCGGCTCACAACATATTAAAAACAGATTAAAAACATAATTTGTTGAACTTTTTGATGAACCTTTTGAGGAACCCTACTTCCTAAAACACAGTTCCCTTGGGAAATGGCACACTATCCTGGACACACGTGCGGTCCTAACCCCTTTCTGTGAAAACCAGTAAACCAGACGTTGGGTAATTTGAAAGGGGATGCATCTAATTACAAAGGAAGCTTTACTGGATTAATCAATTTAACGTGGCCTGTGATGGTTCTTGAAGCAACTCAATGCTGATAATCAGGATGGCTTGATAATCCCTGCTAATCAATGGGCGTGGAGAGATGGAAAAGCCTTTTGCTGTTGCTGCAAAATGCACTTCGGAGAGGAATTAAGCAGGCGCTTTCTGGTTGTTAAGTGAATTCGGTCCCAGTGGAAGAACCAGACTGACAGACTGGACGTCAGACATCCCGAGTTCATCCACAGCACTGCCACATGGACTTCCCCGGTCCAATCTTCACATTACGTTAAGCAAGAGTCTGGAGGGGATGTGCTGTTCTCTTTCTTCTTCTGGAGATAGGAGGCCATGATTGTGTTGAGGAGGCCTGGAGGGACAGAGTCCCAACCCATATCGGCTCCCTCCTTCCCAGAAAAAAGGGGAATAAAAGGCAAACTCCTAGGATCCAAGAACGTGCTGACTATATGGAGTTTGGCGCTTAGGGTGCGTGACGCTCCATGGATCCAAAGGCTCCCAAGCAGCTGCTACTGCAATCTGGGGTGCCCAGCAGTGATGTCATCACTGAATGCTGCAGAGGAAAGGACCCTGGTTGGTCTCCATAACCAGAATGGGTGGAACTTTGAGGGAGCGGGAGATTGAAGTGAGGTACTCCAAGCAGGAGAGAGGAGGATGCAAGGAGTGTGAAGAAGGTAAAGAGGGAAGCAGGTGAGAGAGACAGGGACAGGAGACCCAGCAAAGGAGGAGAGGAGGAGGTGGCAAACGGGGGGGGGGGAGGGCAGAAGTGAGAAGAGATAGAAGGGAGATCTGCAAGAGGCTGGGGCAATGGAGAGCCTTGAAAGGAGATTGGAGAATGGGGGTTAGCAGAAGCACTGCCACATAAAGGCTTCCTGGAGAGGAAGGAACATCCCTGGCAACATCTAGTCCAGGCAGGCTGGGGCAGACCCCTGCTGGAAATCTGGAGAGCTGCTGGTCCTCACTGAAGAAAGACAAATGGGCTGACTCTGCGTCAAGCAGTTTTGAATGGAGTAGCAAAAAAAAAAAAAGGTTGGCAACCTTCAGTCTCGAAAGACTATGGTATAAGCCTACAGCACCCGCTATTCCCCGGCGGTCTCCCACCCAAGTACTAACCAGGCCTGACTCTGCTTAGCTTCCAAGATCAGATGAGATCAGGCATGTGCAGGGTAACAGTTGCTGCATGGAGTAGCAAAAGGCAGGTGAATCTGGCTCTGCTGTACTTGAGGAGACCTGCATCAGGGCCATGTGGGTCAGCCCTAAGGGGCAAGCTCACAGCACCTTTTTAGCTGGAGGAAAGGAAACACAGGCCCCTCTTTCTGAGGTTCAAATGACATGTAGTATACTTAACCTTCCCTGACCCTTCTTTTTCAAGAGCCTCCGAAATCAGCTTGGGACATCTGCACATATGGGGTGGAGGAAGGTTGCATATACAGAGGGTGCTTCATTCTTTCCCCTCTGGTTGTAGTCCAGCTCAAAAATCTGTCTTCCCATGCTGTTTTTTCACCCTCAGGAGTAAGTTGCAGAGAAGATACACAGAGTTTTCCATCCCAACTAGCAGTCTCTCCAAGCTCAGTTTGGCCTTTAGCAAAAACACAGATAAAAAAAAAAAGCAGGGAACTCCATGTAATTTCTCCTGAGCCGAAATCAGATTTAAATAAATAAATCTAAAGGAGGAAAAAAAAAAGCCCTTCTCATTTACAGTTCATTGGAACTGTCCAAATCTCCAGTGTGTCTCTGCTAACGCTGACCACAGCTTAGTCTGATCTCTAATTTTACATCTGCCAGTTGTAAGAGGCCCAGAGCAGACCTCAAATGTCAAGAATCTGTTCTGGTGATTAAGAAAAGTTGGGGGCTTTACCTTTCCACAGCAGTCGTCATTCAGCAGTCCTGGGGATTGCTCTTAGCCCCACCCTCTCACTTTTGGGGCACTCTCTGAACCACAAGGACAGCAAGCTAAATCAGTGTTCCTTGGCTGAATTAAGAGCAGGTGAAAAACATCTGTCTCTGGAGGGCAAAAGATTACCTCTGGACCGGCTCAGGGCCTTAACACAACTTCAAGTTTAATTAAACCTTCAAAAGAAGGCACAAAGAAGACTTAATACAGCAGGTAGAAAGATCTTTACACATCAGTGCATGGAAGGGCAAAGATTCTGTCTGATCACATCATACCTTCCCAACAGAGTAACACATACAACAATCGCCATAAGAACAACAGCATTGAGAGAGAGAGAGAGAGAGAGAGAGAGAGAGAGAGAGAGAGAGAGAGAGAGACCTGATTTGACTTTCCTTCCTTCCTTTGGAAGGAAAATAAAATGAAGAATTTGCAAATTAAGAAGAGTTCTCAGATCTTGTGTTAGTGAATAAGCAGATTAAACGGAGAAAAGGCTACACACTGAAGGAGGATAAGCTGTGTTAATTCTTCAGTACACCCAAAGGAGAGTCGCCAAGTCTCTGGAAGCTTGGGGGCGGGGGATGGGGAGAGAAGATGTAGAGCCCTAGCAAAACACGGGCACAGGAAATAGCTGCTCAGGGGTAAAGTTCCTTCTAAAGGCAGAAGAGCAAACTAGAAGTAAGAAAGTAATCGCAAATCAAACCTAATGCATATGTTTTCAGTATTCAGGACATTTGACATACCTTATGTCAGTAATCCTTACACATGGACCCTATAGGGTAGGCTGCTGGTATTACAGTGTTCTCCCCAATCCTGGGGCAGAGGTAGAATTTATTTATTCGTCTCTTTAATTACTGAATAGTACAAGCCCAAGATAGCTAAAAAATTAAAAATCAATTAGGACACGGAATCATCAATATTAAAACACACAATCAATGTAAAACAATGGATTTCTTTTAAAGCAGTCATGTCAACTAACTGCATAGTCAAGCTTATAAAACATTAGCCAGTAAAAGGAACCAGGATGGTGTAGTGATTCTGGTATTGGGCATAGACTGGAAAGATCCAGGTTCAGATCCCCACTGAGCCATGAAACGTCCTGGGTAACCTTGGGGCAGTCACTATCTCTCAACCTAAGCTACCTTATAGGGTTGTTGTGAGGGCAAAAAGTGGGGAGGAACCACGTACACAGCCCTGAGCTCCTGAGCAATTTCAATAGTAGCTGAAAAGCAGGCAAGGGCCGGCAGGCAGGATGAACTACCACGTGAGTTTGTGGCTGAGACGGGATTTGAATGAGCAGCCTTTCTGTGGCGTATGTCCATAGCTTCTGTGCTATACTAGCTCTCCACAGGCAGTCAGGACTTCCCAGTGAATTGTACCTGTGGGTCAAATTTGAAGCTCCCACAAATGCCACCTGCCTCCGCGACCACCTGCTTTCTCCATTCATAGACTGAACCTCTGGACCTGCAGATCCATCTCCAGCCACCATTTCAGAGCCATGACTATGTCTTAGGCAATGAAATACTGCAGCCCCTAAAAGGTAAGCCCGCTTAGGAGACAGCCTTGATGTGACACTATATTTTTTAAAAGGCTGGTGCTTAACTCATCCTCCAGCATGAATTACGCCACATATTTGTTGGCTGGGGCTCAATTGATTCATTGTACCTCTTGCCTGCCCAGTAGCTTTTCATTAGACTCCGCCACAGATGTCTTAATAACACGAGACATTTGGCTTTGGCGTCTCCTCTCACCAACTTCTCTCTGGATCCAGGCTGAACTAGGAGAGATTTATTCCAGACTGTGGCCTCAGAGACAGACACATTGCCTTGCAAAAGCCACCATTTGAGTACTTGCCTCTGAATTTGTTGGTTGCCTCCCAGGCAAAGTATCTGAGGAATTCTGAAGGGAGCCAAATCATTTGGATAACTCTTGTAAAATCTCCCCAGTCTATTGATGTGTGTGGCCATGCACATCCCTACTGGAGGCTCAGATAAATGGTTAATACAGGTTCCAGCAAGGAGTGGTAGAGGCAGTCAGCCAGGTCATGTACCAGTCCAGTACCCATACGCTGGAGAGGGTCCAACCAGCTGGACTGAACCCCTCAAGTCCTGATGGCAGAGACAGCACACCATCCATTACTAGGTTTTGGGGGTAAGTTGAAGCTACAGCGTTTGGGGCTCTTCAGCCTAGAAAAAAGGTGCCTGGGGGCATATGATGGAGACATAAAATTTTGCAGGGAATGGAGAAGTGGCTAGAGGGATGCTCTTTTCCCTCTCACACAACACCAGAACTAGGGGACGTCCACTAAAATTGAGTGGTGGGAGAGTTAGAAGAGACAAAAGAAAATATTTCTTTGCCCAGTGCGTACTTAATCTGTGGAACTCCTTGCCACAGAATGTGGCAATAGCATCTGCCCCAGGGATTGGACAGATTTTCTAGAGGAAAAGTCCATCACAGGATGCAAGCCATGATGTGCGTAGTTAGAGGGGGTGCCAAGCACTAAGTTTTGAAGGGAGGTTCACCACAGTGTGCAAGGGGCCACGTCCCCTCCCCTTCAGAGTCATTCCAGGCTGGGGGGGCAAAACAGAGGCATGCTTTGCACCCCCTTTAGCTAATAAACTTGCACAGAAACACGTCACATAAGAACATAAGAACAGCCCCACTGGATCAGGCCATAGGCCCAACTAGTCCAGCTTCCTGTATCTCACAGCAGCCCACCAAATGCCCCAGGGAGCACACCAAATAACAAGAAACCTCATCCTGGTGCCCTCCCTCACATCTGGCCTTCTGACATAGCCCATTTCTAAAATCAGGAGGTGACATAATGTGTCACGGATCCAGAAAGGACAGAAAAGATGATCAGGCAGCAATCATTAGCAGTTTCCCCACTCACCATCCATATCACTCCCAGTTCACTGGAAAAAGGGTAGGGTAGGAAGGAGAAACAATGTTTTATGCAGTGGTTCCTTTGGAACTTCAATACTATTCAATATTTCCTTTCCTGGGCATTTTCTGGGCTCAGGTTCTTTCATTAACATACACACCACTTACTTTAACTCTTTGACTAACCTGGTCATGCAAAAGCTACAACCTCAAAACAGCAAGTCCCACACCTAAGATGGATGCAAACTCCAGAGTGCTTGGCAAATCCTCCCTCCCCTCTCCCTTCAGGACCCCCTCCCTTCAGGACCCCTGGCTTCATTCATAATCATAAAACATTCATTTGCACTTCTGACCAATTGGAAGGCCCTCCAGGGAGGCCATAAAGGGGGGGAGGGGCGTCAGGGTTATAATGAATGTAAATGCCAGGTGTTTAAGCTAGGTAATGGGCAATTTGCAACTCTCAGCAATACGCCCAATAAGTAAACCTCACCTTATGGCACCTGATCCTGGCAGGATGGCCATTGAGAGAGAATGAAACATTTTACAACCTCTGTGTGGCCCTGATCTCATGATCTAATAATAGTCCAGACAAAATTAGTTCCTGCTATAATGTGTTGGAATGTTAGGGGGTGGCATATACAGAGAGAGGCGGACAACAGTGTGGGTGAATGGAAATTATAAATCGGGTGTCTGAGCTGGAGTTGCAAAGGAACAAACTGGGAATTGCAAAGCGGGATGTTCTATTTAAGCCAATAACCTTCTGCCGAAAGTGAAGAGGTCAGAGCTGGGCCTTTCGTAACAACCTTGCCCCACCGAGCCCTTTCCCAGAAGTTGGCTGCTGCAAAAATAAAAATAGGATCGTTCCTGTGAAAGCCTTGCTTTACAGGCAGGAGCCACGGATTCTGCTAAACCTTCTTTATAAAACAACCTCCACTTCCCTGGCAGGTTAGCTAAGCCTTGCTCAAGGCAGGGGGAATTTGCAGGGACGGGCTGTGAACTTAGGGACAAATGGCTCCAGGAAGAGCTTTCTTCCTAGGGCTAATGGTAACTGGGGGGGGGGGGTTTGCAATGGGACCACTGCCAACAGTTAGATACGCCCTCCTCATACACCAGGGTTCCAATGCTGATCACCATCCCTACAGCTGCTCTGTATTTTCCCTGAAACATAATGGCAATAACGGAGCAAAAAGGCACACGCTTGGCATCCCATCTGCTTCGACCCTTAGATGCTCCTTTTCCAGGAAAGTGGATAAGGCAGCAGATTGAGACCACAAATGCAGTTTTTTCCAGGCACAAATGGTGATCCACTTCCTTATCCACTCACCTCACTTGTTCCTTGTGCAGTCCCTTTAAATAAAACAGGAAGTCTCACATGTCCAGTTTTTGGAAAGGAACCATGCCAGGAACGGGCAAGGTAACAAAGCAGATCAATGCGTCTCCATCCATGTCAGGTTGGAGGGAGGCAGTGGCAGATTTGGGATGAAGAGCACCCTCCATCTTGATGTGGGTCACATCACCCCTTTCAGGGCTGACCCGTCCCTGCATTCACCCCCTCACATCATTTTTTTTTTGGGGGGGGGGGGAGTTCTAAAACAGTGGGTTGATTTTGTTGCTTTTTCAAGGTTTCTCAAGTGTTTGGAATATTAACTTAATATTAATTTTACAAATAATATTTGCTTAATGAAGAGCTGTCCAAACCTTTTTGAGCAGAGATCGTCACGGGGGAAAGAGATGAGACTACACACCATGGGCCACCATGCTTCATTACCACCTGCAATCGCCTGGAATAAAATGCCATCCCTAGTCTAAGACAGCAGAGCTACACGGTCAAAGCACTCTGGCATGTCTTGCTTGTATAGGCAGAGGCTGTTCTCTTAGGATAAACATCTCTGGGACAACATCCTCTGAATCTTGAATGAGTAAACAAGTTCTGAGAACGGCGGAGGGTCTGAGAGACTGGGGATACGTTGCAGAGGCAGTGACTGCAGGCCAGCTCATGTATCAGAAGATCTTTCTTCATAGACCACCCTGAGTGCTCCCAGGGACACAGTCAGTGAAGAAAGCAATGTTGGATACAGAACATCCCCACTTGTATTTCATAGGATCTGAGCACTGTATTCTTGTGCTCATGTAAAATGCTGCCATGAAATAGCAGCTGCAACCAGGGAGGACCAACTTCCAGTGCTGACACCAGGATGCAGGGTGGGGGCAGGGGAAAATCATTGTGTTGGGTCGCTCATGGCACCCCCTGCCCACCCTGAATGCTGCCCTGGACACCACCACTGCCACAGGTAGTGAGGGTTCAAGAGGTGCGTGCTTCTAGCCAGCTGGGTCCTCAACCAGTGTCCACCTGGCAGACCCATGTTACCACACTCAGCTTCTTCACAGGGCATCTGTTGGGGAAAAAAGGCACAGAACTGAAACAGATCTGAGAGCTGAACATAAAATAGCACCACTACTATGCCACAGATCTATGGGAGGGTGGCGACTGGTCTGGACGCCTTTAGGAGGGGATTGGACAAGTTTCTGGAGGAAAAATCCATTACGGGTTACAAGCCATGATGTGTATGCGCAACCTCCTGATTTTAGAAATGGGTTATGTCAGAATGCCAGATGCAAGGGAAGGCACCAGGATGAGGTCTCTTGTTATCTGGTGTGCTTCCTGGGGCATTTGGTGGGCCGCTGTGAGATACAGGAAGCTGGACTAGATGGGCCTATGGCCTGATCCAGCGGGGCTGTTCATAACTACAATTCCCAGGAGGCCTTGCAGGTCTCTTGTTATCAGGTGTGCTCCCTGGGGCATTTGGTGGGCCGCTGTGAGATACAGGAAGCTGGACTAGATGGGCCTATGGCCTGATCCAGTGGGGCTGTTCTTATGTTCTTATGTTGAGAAGTAGGTATTGTCCCACGGGGGTTTGACTGCATTGTGCCAAAGCAGTCGTTTGAATATATGCATACCATAGTCTCACTTTGTATGGAGAATTAACACAGAGGAAGGCTAAGTTAGAAGGTCTCCCTACATGCAAAAGGCTTTTATCTTGGGTGAACCTTCCAAACAAGTTTCACCCACCCAGGGATGACATGACCTGGAATGCCACCTGATGCCGTCTCCGGTCTGCCACCTCTGTGCTACCGGGGGGGGGGGGAAACACCCTTGTTATGTTCTTTGCACACTGCCGTGAAACCCAACAATGTAGGACTTACAGGTTTGATAGCAACATATGAGGAGTGCAGAGGGGGAAATGATCTGCTTCTCTTTTGATGAGTGCGAAGCAGATTGTTGTGGTTTGCACTGTCAGCAGGTTGGAAGGAGGTGGTGGCGGAAGCGGCAGACTTGGGGTGAAAGTCACCTCAAACCCACCACCCCCTTGGAGCTCTCTCAATCTGCTGCTGATGTAACCCGCGTCAGGTGGCCTCACAGATGGTGGTGGCTTTTCTCCCACCCACATGCATTCTGAGGAGGTACTAACTGGTGTCAGGCCTTTACCAGCCCATTTTATTTGGACTCTTCCCTGAGTGGGCATTTGTAGGTTGGGAAATAGCTTTCTAGAAAGTGCAGCTGTTAGATATTTCTTCAGCTGGATAGTTCTACTTTTCACCAGATGCAAGATAGTCTAAGTGCAGCAAATTGGCTCTTTTCCTTATTGAGACAGAACAATATTGCACAACTCTCCAGAGAGTCAGACTCTTGTGCAGGTCTTCTGAAACCTGTCAGATGGTGTCAGGAGGCAAAATCTATTCTAGGTAATAATGAAACTGATGTCCCTAAAAAAAGAGCATTTTGGAATCACAACCAGGCAAAGAAGAAAGGAAAAAATTTGCAGAGCTTCAAGTTTCAGTCATGTTTTTGCTTTTTTTCTTTCCATCTTGTCACTTGCTAATTGCTCCTCTATTTATACATATTCCCAAAAAGGAGAGAATGAACCAAAAAAGAAAAAGGAAAAAGAAAAAAACCCACAACATTATATAATGAGAGACAGACAGGTACCCCTGTGCCAATTATTCGGCTACATAGATCTGGGTATTGAGTGACCATTGCACCATTCATCACAAGGAAAGCAGAAATGAGCTGATTAGAATCTTAAATCCTATTATTTTGGAGGAATCATTCCTTCGGGGGCTAAATTATTTCATGTCCATAGCTGCACTCAGATGGGAAATTTGAAGAGGACTTTCTTCCAATTTTTTTAGTTACTGGAAGAATGGGGGAAAATACAGTTCAACTGGCAATCTACTGCTTATGTTAATTCAGTGATGGTTCAATCAACTGTGTTCACACTTGGCTTGTTTTGTAGATCTCAGAGCAATCTAAGGAGTGAGTCAAGTGTGAAGGAAATTGAGATTTTTTTTTTTTAAGAAAACCTACTTTCCAACACTGAAAACACTTTTCACCCCCAAACCTGTCAGATTTCTTCCAACAGGTTCCATCACTTAGTAGAATAAAGGGCTTTTCTTTTTGGCAGGATAAAGCATCTCAAATCTAGCAGAAGATTATCCAAGGGCCACAAAGCAGCCATGTGGAGGTGGTGGGTAGAGGAAATAATTCGTATGAAGTTCAATGTGTTGTCATGTGATGGTAGATGAGATGCTCGTTTCAATCACCACTGAGTCACACACCTGCTCAGCTGGCAAATACCATTCTCAGGGACAATCATCCCTGCTCTGCCCTTAACAGCAAATAATTCCAAGATGCAGACATACAAACCAGCTGCCTCTCTTGGATGAGATCATGAGATACAACCCCTTCTGGTAGGTGCAGAGGCTCCCATTTTCCCTATTTATCATGGGCTAACTGTATTTTCTGGTATCTGGTCCTTGTTAACCACTGTCCCTATTTTGGGGACGTGTGGCAGGCATGTGACATGAGTTTTAAACAACTGTCAAAATGCACATACATGTACCAATTCCTCCCCTCCCAATTCCCCCATAATAAACAGTCGGAAAGTAAATGTTGCTGAATGCATTTCAGTTGCAGCTTTTTTATCAGACGTTCAACAGGATTGGTTGGCTGAGATTAAAATTCTATTACACATTCTTATGTTTTAAACTCCTAAAGGGTGGAAACATGTGGTATACATTCATGTTAACACAAATGCATGCACACACACATAAATGGAAATGGTGATGGCAAGTTTACTACCAGTTGCGATGGGCCACTGTGAGATACAGGAAGCTGGACGAGATGGGCCTATGGCCTGATCCAGAGGGGTTGTTCTTATGTTCTTATGCCTGCCTCACAATGTAGTGCAGGACTGGCTATAGTAGATTAACTGAACCTGCAGCATAGAGCAGGTCATGAAACATCTAACAATGTGACATTATTGGGAGGTGGGGGGTGCTGGTGGAGTGACCCAGATATTTCAAATTCTTGTGATTGGTAATCCATTTCTGAAGTAAGCTGACAGCAGGTCAGCCATTACTATTCCCCCTTCAGACAAAGGTAGTGCCAACCAGAAGCTGTTGGGGTAGAGATGTGCAAGTCTCCCACTAAGACATTTTGCTAGCCATACCAAAATGCTTTGGTTTTCTCCTAAATTCCTCTGAGTATTTCACCTGGGAAGAATCCTCACATTCATGGTATGTCTTGTGTTAGGACTTGCTTTGGTAGTAAATGCAACGATGGAGAAGAAAAGACTCCTGGCAGTACACATAACCAACCCACTGCTGCTGTCCAGAAAGCCTGCAGTAGGAGGCAGTTGGGAATGTTGATCTTATTCATACATAACTTGGGGCCAAAACATGAACGGTTTTAACTTGGTGGCATATAAAAAGCATTTCTGATATTTGCAGTGACCAACATCAGTAGTGGAAGGATGTAAGATCTTTGTTTTGATATGATAGGAATGTACACATTGACCTACATTTTAATAGCTTCAAATTAATTGCTTTAATGATAAGAAAGCCCTGCTGGCTCAGAACAGAGGTCCATCTAGACCAGCATCTTGCTTCTGACAAAGGCTGACCCAAAGCCTCTGGGAATGTGAAGACCACAAGCAAGGCTGAAGCTGCAATCCTATACTCCCTTTCCTGGGAGTAAACCCCATTGAACATTATTGAACTTACTTCTGAGTAGACATACATAGGATTGTGCTGTTAGTCCTTCTGCTTAGTTCTCAGACACGTAAATAGAACTAACGCACATATATTTTCTACATGTGCAGGGAATATGCAGCCAATCTAATGAATTCATGGGTGGGGGTCATTATCCCACTCCTACTCTGCACATTCACTGTATGCATTTTGGCCAGCTAGAAAGGGACTCTGTTGTACACTGATTGACAGCAACTTTCCAAGGTCTCCAGGCAGAGATCATTGTCAGCCCTGCTGCTCAAGAATCATGTGACTGAAGATACCAGGAGCTGAAACTGGGACCTTCTATGGACAAAGCACGTGCTAGGCCATCGAGTTATGGACCTTCTTCAAACTTTGGGACACACTTCATTTTGAGGGCAGCCCTACATAATAAGGCTTCTTTCATCCTTCTGTGGCAAGGCCCAGAGAGTGATCAGTCAGAGAGACGCTGCTATTTAGGCCAAGTCCCAGCTCCAACAGGTCTGCTTCTGTCAAGGCAGCCCAAACCTAAATTGGTTTTCCCTGTGGCCGTCTTTAAATCGGTGTCATGCTCCACCGATCGGCTGATATAATGGAGAGGTCAATTTGAGAAGCAGGCGGTAGGTAGGCAAGGAAGAGAAGAGGACTCATTTTTCATCTAATTGCCTGCCTTTCGCTGGGAAAAAAAAAAAGACAGCGAGAGAGAATCCTTCTTGTGAGCACTTTGGAGAAGTTGAACAGATTTTCTTAACTTCTTTCTCCCCTAGGCTTCATTTCCAGACTTAGTGGGTCTTACCGGTGATTATCGAACTAAAGACAATCCTGGGATTACAAATAATTTGGTCCCTGACTCAGCAGTTTTCACCTCTAATTTCCTAAGCATCTGTCATCTAGGCCACAACCTATTCCCACCCCACAGCCACCAACTTTGCTGAGACAGCAGGCTCTGCATTATTGGGAGAAAATGGAAAAGGAAGCAAATCGTATGGCATTAAAATAATAGTGAAGGAACAAATGAAAACAGATTTAGAGACAGAATTGTCGGAAATTATTGTATGCTTAGTAAGCAAGTGAAAGTTGTCTTGTACAACAAAGATCACTGGTTCTTCTTGCCCAGAGCAGTGTCTTTGCAAAACCTTTGGCAGGGATCCTTTCCCAGCTCTGCAACCTGGAGCTTTCTGCACATAAACCTGTGCTCCTCCACTGATGAATATCCACAATCTGGTCAAGATCTGGATTATCAGGAAAATCAAAGCCCATGGGCAGGAGGAAGGAAATTGCCATCTGAGGCTGGGATTTCAGATGTGAAGGTTCTACGAGAGAAACCAGAGCTCCCATTAGGTTCTTGGGTCTCAGCATGCAATTTGTACTCTCACACACACAAGGCCTTCTAAACTCCCACCCCATCCAACGAATAAGTTTCTTACAATCCCATATGTGCAGCTCTGAGAATCAGATTACTACTAACTAAGCATCCAGACAGTCAGCCTGGCCTTGGGGTGGGGTCAGGGAAGGGGCTTGTGGCGGCCCTGACGTTTTGGAAAAAGTGACTTTTGAAACGAATTCCAGAAGAAACATGAGAATTTTCAAGGGAAGTCAAGTGAGTATCTATGAAACAAGTGATATTTTTTCAGGGTTTTTTGCACTTTAGGTGAACAGATACTTTTTATATTTGATGCTGTTCCCAAACCTGTTCTACAACCAAACCTGAAACCCACCCCCATTACCTGGGCTTTACTTCCTGGTTCCACTAAGATGCCAGAACATCTAGTTTTAAGAGCTGGCATGCCTACCGGAAAGACATCCTCCTCTGGAGGGTCTCATTATAATTCATGCTCCCATTCCCACGTGCAATCTGACAACATCTGGGTTCTGTTTTTATGAAGTCTGGTTGGAGAGTGATGGCACTAGTTCTTTTCAAGGATTTGTCCAGGAAGTTATAGTTTCTTATTTTCTCATGTCCTGAAGCATGAAGTGCAGGTTGCTGCCTTATGCCTCTAAGAAGTCTGACTACCAGTCCAGCCAGGGGAAAAGGCCATTGCTCCATGGCAGAGCCCATACTTGCAGGTATAAGGGTCAGGTCCAATCCTGAGCATCACTAGATAGGGTAGATGGTAGAGAACCTGCCTGGAACTTGGACAGCCAACAGTCAATACCAATGGTCTGACTTGGTATATAAGGCATCTTCCCATGCTAAATCAGATTTAGACATAGTTCCAAAGCCGATTTCTCAGTTTAAGAGGACAGGAGCCTCAGGGCTAGAATCAGGAAACTCATGACCGGAAGCTGAGACCATGCATGGTAAGCTACCTGCAAAGAAAGTGAGGGTTTTTTTCCCCCCCCCTGGTCTCCCATTCCTACTTTATGTATGAGACACAGCAAAGACCACAATTATTTCTGAACTGGGGTAAAACGAGACCCCTTTAAAAAAGTAGGGACTTGGATTAAAAGCGAACACCATTAAACAACTCTTTTTATAGGATCTTAGTCCAATTAAACAAGCCTTACAAAACTGTCCTAGCGGGTGTATGTGTGGTTGAAATCTGTTGAATACTGAAGTCTAATGAGCTTCATTTCCCCCAAGGAACATGTGTGCTGTCTCAGAAGACTGTCTTCCATATCAAATTTCATTGATTTAACACAGGGTATGATTTCCAATTGATTCAGCTATAGCATTGCAGCTGTGTAGATACTCACAAATTGGTACAAGCCAAATATATAAATTTAACACTTCTGAAAGGAACAGGTCTGAATAAAAGTGGGGACCTGGTCATCAGGCCTAAGAAACAAATGAGATCAGCTGGCTCGGGAGTGGCTATGCAGATAAGATCCAATTCAAGAGGTCATGGGATCAAATGGCACCTCAGCCATGGCAAACCATGATCTCTTAGCAGTGGCTCATAATTCTGTATTAAAGCATCTCAGGTAGAAAAGGTGGGAAATCCAATAAGAAAATATGTGGCTTTGAAGATTGCATGTCCCCAGTGGCGTCACTAGGATTCGCGTCACCCAGTGCGGGAGGCCTGCGCATCACCCCATGCAGTGGGAGGGGCAACGCCCCAGGTGGTGGTTGTGGTGATGTACCATCACCCCAGCCCCACTCGTTTTTCGGCTGTACCTTTGTTAGAACATAGATATTTCAGTGTGGTTTGTTTCATTGCATTCTGCATGAAATTGCTCATTGATTGATATATAACATGATGGGATTATTCCTCCAAACTCTGATTTTAGTGATTTTGAAAACTTGTAGAGTCTCACACACACACACACACACACACACACACACACACACACACGTCAACATACTAACACCTTATGGAAACAGTTCTCAAACTTTTAGCACTGGGACCCACTTTTTAGAATGACTGTCTGTCCAGGACCCATTGGAAGTGATGTCATGGCCAGAAGTGACATCATCAAGCAAATTAAAATAAAAAATTATAAATAACTAAATTAAAATAAAAGAAATAATTAAATAAGGGGGAGCCAGTCCTGTTCCACCAAGGGAATCTACTCTGAAGTAAGTCCTATTGTGGTCAATGGGCTTACTCTCAGGAAAGTGTGGGTAGACTTGCAGCCTGTGAGCCCAATCCTATGCATGTCTACTCTGAACTAAGTTCCATAGTGGTCAATGAAGCTTACTCTGTAGTCTGCCTGCAATAACACCCCCCAAAAAGAATCAGTGAGATTTCCAGCCCTCCCAGTGCCCAGTTTAAAGTTCTTCTATTTCAGGCATATCAAGATAAAGACTCACCTGGCTTTGCAAGTGCAAAATAGAAAACTTCCCCTTACCAGTTCAAGACTCTTTTTTGTCCTTTTTAGTGGGGGGGGGAGGCTGCCTTCTGGAGCATCTGTTGCACTCCAGCTCCATCAGATCGGGACCAGTCTGGTATCCTCACTTTCCCCTTTGCCTGGCCTGACCACCAGCCAAGGCACGTCTGCCTACTCGTGAGTAAACGCGACCGTGAGGCTGCTTTGCTTTGCATAGGGCTCCATAGACTCACAGCTGGGAAGGAGGGACCTCCTTCTCAGGTGTTTTTTGGGGTTGCATTCATTGGATCAGGACCATTCTAAGGTCTAGGACTAAGGCAAGTTCATCTACTCACAAGTAAACGCAGCCACGTGGCTTCGTTTTGGGCTCAATTCATTGTATCGGGACCATTCAGGTGTCGTTGGATTCCTCTCAGCCTGCCCTTTCCGATGGACTATGGCAAGTATGCCTACTCGCGAATAAACGTGTGATACGGCTCACTTTCCATAGTGAGTCATTCATTTTTTCTTTCTGGTTTTTTGGCCATAACTTTTAAATGAAAGGAGCTATTTAAATTCCGTGTTTTGCATTGCATTCCACTGGACATTCCACATCCAACGGTGTATGGCATGATGGGGTAGCTCCTAAGGCCGCAATTTTAGCACGTCACCCCCAGGGCATGTCACTGGATGCGGCTCTCACCCCCCACAACCCCCTAGCAATGCCACTGCATATCTCTATTAGACAGTCAACTCTGTTTAGAACAACAAGTTCTTACCAAAATGTACCAGTTATTGTTAAAATACGAGGCAGAAGAGGAACAGGTTAAGGAATTTATGATACAATGGAAGAGAAATGTTGGCCATGAGATATTTAATGGAGCAATGGAAGAGTCTGTGGACCAAAAGATTAGAATTCACATGAAATGTAAATCTTAAACATAATTTTTACAAAGTGATGTATAGATAGTATATGACACCAGCTAGTTTAGAAAAATGTATGAAAACGTACCTAACAGAGACTGTTTTAATTGTTTAATTGTAAATTAATTTAATTTAACTGTTTATTCTTATAAACAATAAGAAGGATTGTTTTATCATATGTGGTGGACATGTACCAAAGTTAATTAAAAAATGGACTTAAATACAGCAAATGCAATTCATACAAGGTAAATCTGCAAATAAAACCAGGAGCTTTGTTGTTTGGAATATTCGATGATTGGATTTAGAAAAATTTTGAAACTATATTTTTATATACGACAACAGCGGCAAGAATATTGTATGCTAAGTATTGGAAGGTTCCAGAGATACCTTCAGTTGAAGAATGGCGGGTAAAAATATTAAACTTCGCTGAAATGGACAAACAATTTTTTTTAAAAAGAAGTCAGTAAAGAGTTATGGACAATTGCAGACCATTCATTGACTTCCTGCACACGAAAGAGAAAATGGCTCTTGTGAGTTATGGATTCAGTGAGCAGATAACTGATACACAGATAAGTTTCTTTTTGTTGTTGAAAATATATTTTTGAAATAACCAATAGACTGTTTAATATGTGATTCCTAATATGTTATATCAGCGTTTCTCAAACTGTGGGTCGCGAGCCAATTTCAGGTGGGTCCCCATTCATTTCAATATTTTATTTTTAACATATCAGAATTGATGCTACCCTGGTACGTGATTGCATTTGGGGAAATGTTACAGATCTGTACTTTTAATGGGCTACTATGTATATTCTTTTAACAATGATAGTCAATGGGACTTACTCCTGGGTAACTAAGGGTAGGATTGTAGCCTAGGATTGTTCAAAATTTTCCTGCTTGATGATGTCACTTCTGCTCATGACATCACATCCAGTGGGTCCTGACAGATTCTAAAAAGTGGGTCCCAGTTCTAAATGTGTGAGAACCACTATGTTATATTATTTTGTCGAAGAACAAAGTAAGGAAGATTTCGAACTCTGCACTTGCCACGCAACTTTTTATTAACCTTTTATTTTTATTTCTTTATTTCTATTTTTCTGAGTTTGTTATTTGTTAATTTTTGTTGTTTTAAAATAAAAAGGTGGGAAATTCACAGCCTTGAAACTTCAGAAGCAATTACCCATCAGCATAGAGTGCCTTTTCTAGTGGCTATTGCTGGGCCCTTTGGGACAGGGATTCATTTAGTGACTTTTTTTCCCTCTCCACTTTGTGAACTTTCTTTACCGAAAAGCAGTACTTTTCAGTAAAGTATTGTACTTTTACAATAAATATTACTACTACGACTAGAAACTAGAAACATTAAAACATTATATGGCGATATCTCACAGTTCTTAAACTCTTGGAAGAGACACCATGATGATGATGATGATGACGACGACAATAATAAATATTACAATCATGGGACAGTCAAAGCAAGCAGATCTATCTAATCTAAGTTACGAGATGATTGAGGGAAAGCTCACAATATGAAAAAAGGCCACCAATTCTGCTGTTCTCTCAATATTGGCCACTTAGCGCAGCCATAAAGCGAAGTCCCTCCCCACTTCGCTGAAAACATTCTTCACAGGTCAGTAATCTGCATTTAAAGGGCGCATCTTGTCCTGGTGTCCAGCATGACTTTTTTTCCCCAATTAGCTTTCATTTGCTTCCAACAGAGTACACATGGCTGCTCTCAGAAACTCTGAGCTTTTCAAAATGTCTCTTTTAACCAGCTTAATGAAAAATGACAGATGATGAATTCATAAGTACAGGCATATGTGAAAAGGAGAAGCCTTGAATGCTGCAACTGAAAAAAATGCAAACAGCCCACACTTCTGCAACTAGATTAGGCAAATCAGAGAAAGATGTGATGCCTTCCTTTATTCACGTGCTTTTTTTCATTTGACTGGCTGCACATAGAGGGTTGATTCGGCATTGCGTATTCCATATGTTCAGGATCACAGCAAGAGGGGCAGTCTGAATAAAACTTAGTAGTCATCATAAGATGGCGTTTTCAGCAAAGGGTTGAAGCAATTTTTGCTTCAAAACATGTTTTACATTGGGGAAGAATTGTCCAGCATACAATGCTCAAAGCACCTGGACATCAAAGTTCCCACCACTTCCTCCATCCTCAGTGGTGACGCCTCACAGAAGATCACATGAGTCTGAACCTCAGTCAGATACCAGCATCTAGCATGATGGTTCTTATTCCACAGACTTTAGGGAGCAACCTGAATGCACCTCCAGGTTGCCAGTCAGCCCATTGATGCTGGTAGCACAATTTTTTTTTTTAATAACAGATGCTCTGCTTGCATGAGTGGCAGAGTGTGAACAGCAGTAGCAACAGCTCTAGCAGAGTCCACTGAGTAAGGATGCCTGAAGGTTTGGGTCCTTCAGGTTGTTCCATAGAGCAGTGGTCTCCAAACCCCAGCCCGGGGGCCAGATGCAGCCCGTGGTGTGCCTCTATCCGGCTGGTGGACAGCCTCTGATCCCCTAAGTGCCTCTGGCCCAGTTGACCAAACACAACCAGAGTTGTGCTTGTGCGGTGAGGGAATGGGGGTCCATTTAAGTGTGTGCTTTATTTCTTGGGCTGTGTTCATGCTTGGAGAAGTCCTGGACATTTGAGTGCATTCATTTATTCATTCATCCAAGTACCATCTCTAATGTATTTATTTAAATTTTATATTTAATTATTTTTCCGGCCCTCAACACTGTGCCAGGTATTTGAAAATACCTTTGGCCGAAAAGTTTAGAGACCCCTGCCCTGGAGTACCCACTTCAAGTTGCCAAGTTGACTATTTGTGTGCTTGGTCATCCAAGTGGGCATGTGCACCCCTCATGATCTCAAGTGCAGCACTCAAGGTAGACAACTTACTAGTGAGAATGATGGGTGTGGAAACATCTGTTTAGTTACACTGGTCACAAATACATCTGAAAAAGACAACAGATTTTTACCTCTGCATCAGTTTTCCTAGTCAATTTTTGAGACATCTTTTGCCTTTGCACAACACACTTAAGATCTCCTTTGCCTCACAGTCATAATCCAGGTTGGCTGTTTTTGGTACAGAGAGAGATGTGGCAAGCTCCAAGCATACTATTCAAAGCTGCCATAAAAATTGTGTCTCATTTGTTTCTGTCTGCACATTAGACTGAGCCTTGGAGGGTGGGTTGAGGCTCACTGCCCACTAGCCTAGCAAACAAACTTCCACCACACAGACTGCAATCTTAGTAGCTGCAACTTCCATCAACTATCCAAACAATGGAAAATAGCAACTGTTGAGACCTCTCGGATCATCCGGATCAAATCCTAATTTCCCTCCCCACTATATACTCCATGCAGGTCTAGTCATGACTGCAGCCCTTAACACAACAGTGCAAAGCAGCAGATTTCAAGCTAGCCTAGCAGATTTCAAGCTAATATCTAGTAGATGACCAGGGGTTTCCTATACAGGAGGTCTTGCTACCTTCACCCCCAATAACTAAAATAAGACATTGTCTAGAGCAGAGGTGGCCAATCTCTCAACTTTAAGGCTCCTCAATCTTTAACAATTGTGTAGAGGAGGGAATTTCAGTTGTGTTCCATCTGAAGAGCTGTATCTGCTGAAATTTCCTCTTCTATGTAATTGTTTAAAGGTCCAGGAGCCCTTAAGTTGAATGATTGGCCATGCCTGGTTTAGAGCAATGGTAATATAATGAAGTCTTATGCCTAATAAAGGTTTAAATAAATAAAAAATATAATGAAGCAAGAAAAAAAAATGCACTCCAAGTAGTAATTTGCAACTTGGACAAGTAGCAACTCCTTTGGATTACACAGGTGCACCAAGTCTACCATTCTTGTCACTGGACGACACCATCACTGTAACATCTTTGGCTTATGCTCCCACACTTCTGGAGATCTGCCACACAGCATCCTAGAACATCTGACACTCAGCCACTAAGGACCACTCCCTCCCTTTTCGCTATCTCCCACAGTGGCAGTTCTTTGCCTTCTGCTAGAGATAAGTTGTTTTATTTGTATTTAATAAAGCCCATTGTGGAGATATTTATGAATTGAGCCACATCACCCATGAAATCGTGGGGGGGGGGGGGAGAGATATACTCTTTTTATTATTATTGGGATTTTCTAGCTAGCTGAAGTTATTAATCTAGCTCCGAGCATGCTACTGGATTTAATATATTAAGTGAAAGTGCTGTCCCCTTGCCCCAGTTGCCTTTGTGCTAAGACAACAACATACACACACCATATTTGATTTCTTTTTTTGTACATTTCAGATAAGGAGCAGATTAAATAATGGATGAGATTCCCATTAGCTGAAAATTTTGCTTATTTCAAGCAACTTCCTCTCTCTCTCTCTCTCTCTCTCTCTCAAATCAAAATGACTCCAGCAGCACTGAATATTTTTGCATTGATTTGGAAGGGTTTTCCCCCTTTTCTTCCTTGGTAGTCATTAAATTTGCATTTGCACATCTGACAATACTCTACATCCAATCACATTAGACAGAGTCACTTTTGTCTCAACTGGCAAGCAACACTTCTCTTTCCAAGAAGTGCAAAAAGATCACAGAGCATCGGGAACCTTGATCTAGCTGCCCAGTGACGACTTTCAGAAGAGATATCCTTGGACTTTGCTAGACTTCAGATAAAGGGAAAACAGAGCACTGTTAGAGGACAATGAGCACACTTCTTAAATTTTAAATTAAAGAATGGGGTCACAGTACAGTGGTGAGGAATGCACACTGGTAAGGCCACAGGCCATTCCACACATTGCATAAAGGCAAACCTGGGTTTGCAACCAAGTATACACTCAAAAGAGTGCCACAAAAAAATCACAGGCCCCAATAAGTGGATCCATATCATATACATTTGCTGCATTTACACTTTTCTTTCCTACAGCACACTTAAGAATTCTCTGGGAAGTGGCTCTCTGATGCTAGTCAAGGCATTTGTAGGATCAAGGCAAGACCAGGGCATATTGGAAAGGCCAGGTCTACGGAGCAGAACCAGATTCAAGACAGTGGAAGAGGTAGGATCAGGCTGACAAACTATCAGTTCAAAATGAGTGCAGTGGAGTTCTTCGGAGATATACCATTGAGATTTCAGAGGAATGATTGCCAATTGTTTGGTTCCCCATGTGAAAAAGTCCCTACTTCGTGGAAGGGGTCTACCCTCATCTACTTTTCAATGTGCTAGCTTGCCCCACTCTGGTGCCAGTATAGCCAGGCTGCAGTGGCCTGCACTGTATTCTGTACAAGTTAGGAGGCTGCTGGCGGTCTCCTTGGGGTAAGGTGATATTTTCTCTCTTACCCTGTGTAACACCCAGTCTCCCCTTGGGGGCTCCTTGGATCCATGCCAGCTATTTAGCTGGCACAAATCTGAGCAGCCCATGTAAGGCTTTCTAGGTCAGGGATGGGGTTAGGATACGATGCACATTGCCAGTTTTGATTGAGCTACTCATGGAATGTAATATTGTTTCGCCCCAAAAGAACTGCATCAATGATTTTTTTTTGCACTATGGGAATCATGCCTCAAACTGTGGTGGAAATTCCTCCACATGGAAGGAAAAAGAAAAATTTTATATTAACCCTATAGATGGGGAAAACCTTGAAAATCTTTGATATACTGAGGATTAAACCACATAGCCATTTCCTGCTCACTTTGGGTGTGTGAAACCAACTCAAATAGGGGCTCAATATAATGTCACATGATAGTTCCTTCCTACACATCACCACGCTGCAACTCACCATATTCCTCAAAATTAGACAACTGATGGGCATTAAGAACTGCAGAGGTGTTGAAATGATCATGTGAAAGACCCTTTCTTTGAAAAGGTCAACAGGCATGTGGATGCGGGAGAACCAGTGGACATTATATATCTGGACTTTCAGAAGGCGTTTGACATGGTCCCTCACCAAAGGCTACTGAAAAAACTCCACAGTCAGGGAATTAGAGGACAGGTCCTCTCATGGATTGAGAACTGGTTGAAGACCAGGAAATAGAGAGTGGGTGTCAATGGGCAATTTTCACAATGGAGAGAGGTGAAAAGTAGTGTGCCCCAAGGATCTGTCCTGGGACCAGTGCTCTTCAATCTCTTCATAAATGACCTGGAGACAGGATTGAGCAGTGAGGTGGCTAAGTTTGCAGATGACACCAAACTTTTCCAAGTGGTGAAGACCAGAAGTGTTTGTGAGGAGCTCCAGAAGGATCTCTCCAAACTGGCAGAATGGGCAGCAAAATGGCAGATGTGTTTGAATGTAAGTAAGTGTAAAGTCATGCAAATTGGGGCAAAAAATCAAAACTTCACATATAGGCTGATGGGTTCTGAGCTGTCTGTGACAAATCAGATGTTGGGGTGGTGGTGGACAAGTCGACGAAAGTGTCGACCCAATGTGCAACAGCAGTGAAGAAGGCCAATTCTATGCTTGGGATCATTAGAAAAGGTATTGAGAACAAAATGGCTAATATTATAATGCCATTGTACAAATCGATGGTAAGGCCACACCTGGAGTATTGTGTCCAGTTCTGGTTGCCACATCTCAAAAAGGACATAGTGGAAATGGAAAAGGTGCAAAAGAGAACAACTAAGATGATTATTGGGCTGGGGCACCTTCCTTATGAGGAAAGGCTATGGCGTTTGGGCCTCTTCAGCCTAGAAAAGAGGCACTTGAGTGGGGACCTGACTGAAACATACAAAATTATGCAGGGGATGGACAGAGTGGATAGGGAGAAGCTCTTTACACTCTCACATAACACCAGAACCAGGGGACATCCACTAAAATTGAGTGTTGGAAGAGTTAGAACAGACAAAAGAAAATATTTCTTTACTCAGCGTGTGGTCAGTCTGTGGAACTCCCTGCCGCAGGATGTGGTGACAGCATCTGACCTGGATGCCTTTAAAAGGGGATTGGACAAGTTTCTGGAGGAAAAATTCATTATGGGTTACAAGCCATGATGTGTATGTGCTACCTCCTGGTTTTTGAAATGGGCTATGTCAGAATGCCAATGCAAGGGAGGGCACCAGGATGCAGGTTTCTTGTTATCTGGTGTGCTCCCTGGGGCATTTGGTGGGCTGCTGTAAGATACAGGAAGCTGGACTAAATAGGCCTATGGCCCAACAGTGGGGCTGTTCTTATGTGACCACCGTCGGGAATGTCAACTTTTTTACCACATGAAAGAAGGTCCAAATAGATGCAAGAATTGGCTTTCAGTTTTCCAGTTTCAAAGGGTGGGATTATTTTTCCATAGGAAAGGGGTTTCATGTGAGAAGAGTAGTTGGTTACAATTTATCCAGCACTTTTAACATAGGAAGCTGTGGTTTTCCATCATTGTAATCTCACCCTTAGGAAGGTTTCCTTGACATTCAGCCAAAATTTTCCTTTGCTTAATTTCCTTCTACGACACCTAGTAAATTTCCCTTTGTACCTTCCTAAGCATTTCATCTCACTCTTTGGAGTTTACACCTCTGCAGATATATGGAGATGAATATCATCGCTCCCTCAGCCACCGTTTGGCCAAGCTATACATATTTGGTTCTTTAAATCTCTCCTCATCAGTCATTCACCCAGATCCCTTCATCATTTTTGTTGCTGTTGTCTAAACTCCTTCCAATTTGCAGGCAGCTTCTGAGATGCTAAGATATTGAGCCTCTATCCCCCCCCCACCTTCAGATTTTTGACCTAGGCACAAAAGTCTTAATGAAATGGGTGACACCATCTTGAACCTAGTGTTGGAAGTGCCTGGCATATCACCATCTGTAGAAGATTCCCTAACTTCCTCCTTTTGCAGTTGTTTTGTCCCCTGCCCTAACCTTCCATATTCTACTTGAATATCCTTGAACTTTAAAATCAAAGGATTTGTTTATTCAATCCAAGTGTTGAGAAGAAGTAAATTCACACAATCACTTTCACCACATGGTGACCACAACATAGGATTCACATCAATTTATCCAGGGTCTCCTCTAATGCAAACTTGGGGACAAGTTCAGAACTTCTGTCTCTCTACAATTTTATGCAGACCCCAAAGGGCACACAGCTGGGAAGTGTGTACACAGAGGTGCTATGTGTATGAGCAGGTACTTCCACATAAGTATGGGATCTTGCATGGAGCTGCAGATGCATTGAACCATCACAACTGTTCAAGGTGAATTGGCTTTGGATACAGGTCCTCTATAGAATAAAATCCTATTACATTTGTTCACACAAATAAACTAAACGAACTGGACCCACAGTATCTAAAGCACCACTTTCTCCCACGCAGCCATGTGGTGTCCCTGACTTCTGCTGTTAAGAGGTGGGCTTCTCTGTAGTGCTACTCAAATTATGGCTACTCCCAGATATAGCTTGGTGCTCTTTTTTAGGTGCCACTCTTGTTTCCACATGTTTGGCGTTTGGGCCTCTTCAGCCTAGAAAAGAGGCGCCTGAGGGGGGACATGACTGAGACATATAAAATTATGCAGGGGATGGACAGAGTGGATAGGGAGATGCTCTTTACACTCTCACATAACACCAGAACCAGGGGACATCCACTAAAATTGAGTGTGGGGAGAGTTAGAACAGACAAAAGAAAATATTTCTTTACTCAGCATGTGGTTGGTCTGTGGAACTCCTTGCCACAGGATGTGGTGACGGTATCTGGCCTGCATGCCTTTAAAAGGGGATTGGAGAAGTTTCTGGCGGAAAAATCCATTACGGGTTACAAGCCATGATGTGTATGTGCAACCTCCTGATTTTAGAAATGGGTTATGTCAGATGCAAGGGAGGGCACCAGGATGCAGGTCTCTTGTTATCTGGTGTGCTCTCTGGGGCATTTGGTGGGCCGCTGTGAGATAAAGGAAGCTGGACTAGATGGGCCTGTGGCCTGATCCAGTGGGCCTGTTCTTAAGTTCTTAACTACAATTCCCAGGAGGCTTTGCAGGTCGCTTGTTATCTGGTGTGCTTTCTGGGGCATTTGGTGGGCTGCTGTGAGATACAGGAAGCTGGACTAGATGGGCCTGTGGCCTGATCCAGTGGGGCTGTTCTTATGTTCTTACTTGAAATCCCTGTATTGATCTGAGTTGCTGTTCTATCTGCTGGCTCCTGTGCTTTCTTTTGTGATGTCACTGTCTGATATTGTTTCCTTGTATTGGGTATAATTGTTTGCACTATGGTTGCAAACCGCCTTGAAGCCTCTTACAGAACGGGGTATTTGTTCTGTCAGCCAAGGGAGACAAACACAGAGTGATTTGTATCTCTGTGTGAGCACACAATTACTTGAAGCCCCTTCCCTGGTGCATCTCTGGGCCCTGAGAATTTTCCCTTTTGAGAAATAAATTATCTCATATAGGAACTTAGCATTTAGATTCCCGCACACATGAGCTCCAATCACTCCTTGTTCTTCCCCCTCCACCCCTGTAGAATAAGGAGAGAACATTTTTAGGAGGCTTTACAGTGTTCAAATAACAACTGCACCTGATTACAGTGAAGTACATCACTCACTTTAGAACCAAATTTACCCACACGAAGTTGGTGTGTTCATACTCTTTATTACAGGGAGTTATTGTTCTCAGATTGCTGACTCAGGAGCCTGAACATAAGGAAAGAGTTCTATATGTAAAACTGGAAAATCCTCGCACTGACAACGCAGTCCTCCTCCCTACATCCGTCATCAAAGGGGGAGAAAAAATCATCTGACAGACAGAAGAAAGCAACGGAAACTGGGTCTCCGAGCGTTCTATTTTTGGTTCAACTCACGTTATGTGATGGGGTGAGTAATTTGCAACCTAGCCTGCAACCCAGTAAAGCTGCAAGTAGCAAATTGATTTAGATCTGTTGAAATCAATGGGATTTACGACCGTTTTGCACAACTGTTCGTTGTGTAATGAAGGTGAAGATGAGTAGATTTCTTTCCCCATAACGATGCATCAAACCCTAGGAGAAAATCTGTCCCCAAGATTATTTCCCTAGGTGCAAAAGATTTTCATGATAAATCTCCCTGCTTTTTTGCATTTCTGATGGCCAGTTGTCCTACCATAATTGCTAACCTCTTACTTCAGTGGTACTCAAACTTTTCCAGCCAGTGGCTCCCTTGACCCCCGTGGCTGTTGGCCATGACTCCCCTTCGTGTTCCTGAGGGCTGGAAGTGACGTCATTAAACAGGAAGTGGCCAGAAATATTAACTACATTAAATATATTAAATATAATATAATAGTACATTTATTATAATATAATATTATATCTATATTAACTATATTAATATTAATTATATTAATCATATCATTAATTAAATGCAGATCTTAAAATATATTTTTAATACACAGCAATACACATGCTTTATAAATGATCAGCTGCTGATCACTTTTGGTGACAGGATGCTGGAGTAGGTAGATTTTGTCTGGTCCAGGAGAACTCATTTTTTAAAAAGTTTGTAAGCATTGTTTTATCAAATGAACTTATCATTGTTTTATCAAATGTAAGCATAGAATTGTTTTATCAAATGAACTTTGTGAACAATCAGTCTGACCAACATTACACACACACACACACACACCCCTGTGAACCCCAAACCAACTAGTCATTTCTCCCATTCTCCTTGGATAGGATTGAACCCTTTATTAATTTAATGAAATCAAAGTTTTCCAGCAGCTGGTGGGGAAAACAAAAATAGACCATGAAAAAATATCAGAGCTGATAAGGGTTTGGTTAGGAAGCTGATTTGTCTCCTGTACTAGGAGATGCACAGCTCAAGCCTATGCATGTCTACTCAGAAGTAAGTCCCATGAGAGTCAATGGGGCTTACTCCCAGGAAAGTGTGGATAGGATCGGACTGGCAATCACTTCATCAATGGCTGATAAGTATTCCCTTCAAATAGCAAGATTCATCACTTTAAAAATACAGCCTCTCCTCTTCAGTCAAACAACAAGATTAATAAATCACTTTCAAAACAGTACCCTTTTTCTGCTCCTGGTTAAGTAAAGGGTGTGCTTGACTCTCCCCTCCTCCTTTGCCAGCTGCATGGAAGCAACTTTAAAGGGAGCGGGAGGAAAGCGGGAAGGTTTGGAGATGGAAAGGGGGGAGTGGAAGAAGGAGGGGGTTGAAAAGAGAGATTTCACTTTGATGAGAAGCGATCCCAGGCTGGGAACTAGGAACCAACCAGACAAGGATCAGCGAGGGTTAAGGACTGAAAGCTGCACATGCTTGGAAGAGGACGGGGCGGCAGCAGCCACTCTCGCAGCTGAGCAACTCCCCTTTCTTCTGCTTTAAAAAAAAGCGCAGATGACAGGCTCATATTTTGCCCAGGGGTGTGACTGTATCGCTGCGAGAGGATATCCCGCGCCTCCTCTTTGAGTTCCTGGCGCCGCCTTAAAGAGCCGTGCCTCACAGTTTGAATAACACTGTCTTACTTAATTGAAAGGCCCTGACTACTTTCACATTCATATTTTGCTCACAGAAATCCTTCATCATGGGTTTTGTATTTCTGCTGTCACCAAAAAAGACATTAATTCTTGTGCCTTCTCATGCAAGAATAGAGAACTTCCAGGATGAAGATCCAGCTATGGCCTCTTCCCAGAATAAGGGAATAAATACAGTGTGCAGGTCCCCAAAAGTGCAGAGCTGAACCCAGCTCAATGAGAGATGAAATGATTTGGAGCCTGGACCTCAAGATAGTTAAATGTACTTGACAGGGATGGGCACATCCAGTGTGGTTTGTCTTAAGTTGAAAACAAGTCCTAACAGGGGCACTTTCCAAGTCACCCAGAGCATTTTCACGACTCAAAAAGACTCAAGTCACAAGTCTTTTTGATACACGCCAGGCGTGGAGCTGCTGCCAGGGTGTACGTGTGTGTTGGAGTTCTTGTTAACCACTCCCCATCTGTAAATGGGGGTGGGTGGGACGGACTGCCAGAGTGCGGGGACAGAAGTGGCAAGAGGGAGGAGGGTCGGGCCCATCAGTTGCGACAACCCAATTCTTTGCAGCTCTACTCCAAAGTAGTCCAATTTGCGCAGGTCATTTAAAGAGGCTTCCTCCTGCCAAGTAAAAACGGAGATCGCAGCACCCATGCAAATGGAAAGCGTGATCTATAGCAACCCCCTCCCTGCTTCCCTGCCTCCCTTTTCCCTGGGTTTCTCCAGCCAATTTCAAGGCAAGAACCCCCTTGGGCTCCTCCACCTGCCCTCACTCATCCAAAGAAACAAATTGGACTGCTCATCCTTTGTCCAGTGATCATTGGTTCCTTCCTATCAGAGACAGGCAAGAGAGCCCGTTCCCAACTCCCCCCTCCTCCTCAAATGCCAAAGAAATCACTAACCCTTCCCTGCCTCCTGACTGGAACTTCCCTGCTGCTTGCCCAGTCTGACTGATGGCCCCATGAGGTTTTTCACGCCACGAAAACAGTAAGCAACCACATCTAGACACAGAGAGACTTGAGTCTGCATGCCTGGGGACTGAGTGCTGAGTCATTGGCCCTTGACTTCCGTGCTTTGCTGATTCTTTCACGCATATGATTCACCCCCTTCCTGCCCCTGCCACCTGCTCTGGGAGGTTCAGGCAAATCTGGTGATGTCCTGGAAGTCACTTTTTGTGGCAGTGCTCTCAAAATGGCCACCGACTGATCACATACGCTCCATTGGAAGCCACTTTACGACAGCAGAAGCCTCTTCCATTGTCATAAATGGCTGCATTTGACAGGACAGTCCAGAATAGGATTGAACTGTCCAAATGTATAGACAAAGGAACATGGCTAACCCTATAGAGAGTATCTCTCTCTGATTCACTTTTGGCAAATGAAAATTCACCTCATGTCCGAATTAATTCAGAAGGACAAATCTTTTGCTCCATATGTGTTATAGTAGGGAGCACATTCTAAGCTGGAAGCTAGAAAAGAAATGTGTTTGTTGACATCGGAAGAAAACTGCTCAGCTGTGTGCGAGTAAACAAAGCACCTCCAGGAGGGGGTGAACACAACTACTCTTTTGCATGCGTCCAGCCACGTGGAGCGCACCACTCACTCTCCCTCCTTCCTCTGCATCTTGTCATCTGCAATCACAGAAATCCACATCTCTCTCCGGCATGGCGAAAGGGTTTAGAAAGAGCGTTTTACAACCATGCTGACATTTTAGCACAAGAATAAATTTAGGAACTCCACTAAAGTTAACTGGGAGATTAAAACACGCACAGAGCCCCCAGTCTGTTGGAAGACAAACATGCATGCATGCATACACACACACAATTTAATTGCTTGCCTTAGGAATATAAACTGTATGTAGGAACACATGGTCCATTAGCAGCTTCATAAAATTTTGCAGCAACTTTGCAAAAAATCTCTCCTGCCGTGTCATAGAAATTGCAATCATAGTCCACAGACCCTGGATTATTATGGAGAAAGAGTGTGGTGTAGTGGTTAGAGAGTTGTGCTTGAATCTAGGAAACTCAAGTTGATAGACTCAGGCATTGTGTCAGTCAATAAGCCTCAGCCTAGTAGACTTCACAGGGTAGTTATGGGAATAAGTCAAGATAAGCTGCCTGGTAAGGAGGAAAGAAATGCAACAGGGTGGGCACAAACAGACGGCTTAGGTGTTCTTCAGACCCCTGGCCTAAGATTTGGTGGTGACGGGACCTGAGTGTACCGATACAAACAACTTATACGTAGATAACTTACACATATTTTCACATGTACACACACATGCATTTATTTGTCTATACTTGTTAGCTTGATTCAGCAGCAGCTGAATGTATGAACTGGATCAACTGAAAAGTACAGCTAGATCTTCTAGGACTCCTGCCTGGGGCATTTGCGTTGTGCAGGCCTGTTCACGTGAGCAAATAATCACATACTGCTGCAGTCACCAAGAGATGAACATTCATGTCTATACCAGTCCACGCTCAAGATAAAAATTTAAGGCACTTGGTGGCAGAGCGGAGACTCTAACCACTAGGCCACTTTGTCAGGAAGGCATAAGCTTGTAAGTTATGCAAGACAGGTATGCCCAGAAGCAGCTATCAAGCTGCTGAGAGCAGAAAAGACAGAAACAGCCTTGAATTTACTGCACCAAGCAGATGCAAGCTAAATGCACTTTATGAACTCCACCATTTATTGACTAGCCCTGTTGTTTACTCGTGGGGAGGAGAGGCTGGTAATGACTATTTTTTTTCTCTCTCGGTTCCACATCAGGAGGAGACTCCTGTGTGCATTTTAACTGAGAGCAGTGAAGGAAATGGATTTCTGAGTCAAGCCCTGGGACTCCAGCAGTCAGTGACCACCAGCTCTCAGGCACTGAACTCTATCCCAAAATGCCAATGTGTCACATGGGAACAGCAGTACACTGTGCTTCACTCAGTCTCATTCAGGTAGGTTCAGGCAACATGGAACACAATCATTTCACCTGTAAGTTGTGAGGTTGTGTCAAACCTATTGGGGCAGAGAGCAGCAGGGAGGAATATGTTTAAGCGCCCAGAAGAAGACCTTTCCTTGCACATACAGGATGCAGTTTCCACATACTAAGTCAGACCACTTGTCCATCTAGGTCAGTTCTGTCCTCTCTCACTGGCAGAGGCTTTCTCGAATGCCAGATAAGTGTCTTTCCCAGTCCTGCCTGAGGATGCCACAGGTTGATCCTAGAAACATCTGCATACAAGATACGTGCTCTAAATAAATAGCTAAATAGCTGGTGCAGATCCAAGCAGACCAAGAGGGGCTGCCAGGGCCTGACACAGGGCCCAGCCGAAGTTTCCTTAGCCCAAGGAGACCCTGGCTTCTTTCCTGGCCCCACAGGATACAGTGGCTATTTGGGCACCACTGAAACACAGGGCGGCTGTTCCAATAGGATTGGTCTATAAGACATAAAACTTCTTAAATTCAACCTCCATCTCAAAGCACACTGCTTTTCTGAAGTCTAAATACAGAAAACTGTTTCTGCTTGCACTCCTCCCTTGTGAGCCTCAGTTATCCCTCACCCTTTGTTGTTTCCTCTCATCTTCAAAATACAGGCTGCAAGTTCCTAGGGGCAGGGAAGCTGCCTTTTGCTTCTGCTCTTCTGTAAAGTGCCAGGTGCACTGTTGACCCTTTAGAAATAAGTGACCAATCAAATAACTGGTAAAATGTGTCAACAGTGATGGTGAACACTTAGCATTGAGCTGACTTTCTTCATCGACACACTTTAGAGAGATGGGACCATTCCCAGTCCATTACTGGACTGGAACTTGCTTGATTAGGGTGACTGGATGTGAAGCAGAGAGCATGAGCATGAGCATGAGCATGAGGAAAAGCCCAGGTAGGAGCATTCATCCAGCATGGAAACATTGAAATGGGTGGATATCTGAGGGCAGGGAGAAAACCAGTGGTAGGATCAATACTGGTCAAGTTCAAGTGTGAGAGCATTTGCATTTCTTCTAGGAGCTACCAGTCCCCTTTCGCCGCTCTGATTCGTGTCACATTGATTGCACAGAGAAGGCAACTCGCAGTCCAGCTCGCCCCTCCCTATGGATTTGGTGAACTAGACCCTCAGATCTCAAGTCTACCGTGGGAATCTCTAGCTTGGTATGTGAATGTGATGCTGCTTCCTACAGTCGAGTCACCGGACCTTCTAACCCCGCATTGTCTGGCTGGAAGCAGCCACCAAGGGCGAGCGTGGAGATTCTTCTCAGCAGTATCGGCTGGAAGGGTCAGGGACTGAGTCTAAAACTTTTTGAAGAACCAGCATGTGCTCTGCCATGAACTCTCTTCTGAATGTGAGCATGCAAGAGTAGAGATAAGAAAATGCCCCACACAGGCAGCCTGATTCAGGATTCCTGGATTCAGGAGGTGCCACCACCACCAAACCCACTACCTTTCTGAGACCAATCTGCCCACCCCTAGCACATTTCCTTCCCGATCCACTTTCCTCCCTTCGCGTAGTACTCCCCACACTGGGCTTACTTGCTCTGGTGGGCCTCTATTGCTCCACCAGTGCTCACAGGAAGACTCCAGACTTCCTGCTAGCATTAGCTCCCTGTTAGCTCACTGTTGCAAAGTGTTTTTACAGCACTTGTGCAGCGCCCAGTGTTGGGGGAACACGTGTTCCACTGGTGTTGCCTTTCCATAGGATTGGACCATTAATTCTTGTTCTCAGAACAGAATAAGTCAGTGGTTCTCAAACTGTGAGCTGTGGCTCCCCAGGGAGCTACAGAAACCAGCCAGGAGAGCCACGGAAACCTTATGAAAATCTTGCCGCCCTATACGAAGCCACCCTATACCCAAGAGAGTCACCCTATAGGGAGCTGCCCTATACACAAGGGAGCCGCCAATCAAAAAAACTTTGGGATCTATTGAAACAGACACATCACTCTGGATGTGTTTTACTTATGACTTATGACCTCCTTTCAAGAACGGGGATGGGGCTTTTTCTTTGCTGTCCTTAAAAGCAGCTGGGTTGGTTTGAAAGAGGGTGCTTCACTCAAGATTACCCGGTGAGCTCTGAGGCTGAACTGGGGCCAATGCTCTGGCCACTATACCGCACTGGTCTCATGGGCCGGTGACCAGAAGGCTACCTCCAGTGCCCCCACCGCAGGATCTCAATAGGAGTAGAACGATTCAGCTGGGGTTTCTTGATTTCAGCACAAGAGATGTGACCCCAGAAATCTCCTGACTACTGCAGAGACGTTTAGGAAGAAGGAAAGATGGTGCTGAGGTTGATCATCCTTGTGTTTGGGTGGAAATCTGCACTTGTACTGTTACCCTGCACATGCCCACCCTCGTCTGATCTCGGAAGCTAAGCAGGGTCAGGCCTGGTTAGTACTTGGATGGGAGACCGCCTGGGAATACCGGGTGCTGTAGGCTTATACCATAGTCTTTCGAGACTGAAGGTTGCCAACCAACCAGCATTTGCTCTTTCCTCCCCACCCATCACCCACCAAGGAGAGATGGCAAACCTATGCACCATTCTGGCCCTCATTGGACTCATCTGTTGTGGCTCTTGCCACTTGTGCTGTGAGTCCAGCCACTTGATGGATGGGTGTGTTTACCCACCCCCAAATCTCAAGCTTCCTGGCCCTCTCTGCCTCCTACCCAGCACCAGCCGAGTCAGCAACTTCTCCCTCTATAAAATATACTAAGGAAGCTGCAAGTTTGCAGTCTTACCAAGATTTATGGGCAGGCCTTAAGTGACAGAGGGGCCTTTTTTCTCCCCTTGCCTTTTTGTCCTTTTAAGGTTTTATAAACAATGTTTTACACCATTGCTTCCTCTCCTCTTCTCCCCCCCCCTTAACTGGGCTCATCTTTTTTTTCTTTTTTCTCATTTTGTTTTTGTTCTTAGAATTGGGTATTGTCTTGGTTTCTGTCATATGCATGCTGATAAAGGTGTCAGAATCAAAGTTGTCTGGGGATGAAAGGCCAAACTCCCCCTACCACTGGCAATGGGAAACAAAACCCTTTTATTTAGTTAGTTAAATTTCCAGCAAGCCCCATCTGGAAGATTCGACATGGGTAATAAGAGTCTGAAAACCAATGGAAAATATCCCATTAAAATGAGATCACACCAGCTAAAATATAACAGATGCTCCAAGCTCTTCTTCCACACCCCACCCCCAACCCCCAACCAGTATATTAACTCTGGCCAGCAAAATAAATAAATGAATGAATGAATGAATGAATGAATGAATGAATGAATGAAACATTTGCCGGAAGAAGCAAATATGCCGCTGGAAGGTTTGTAGCATGTCACTTCCTTCTCTCCGAACAATTGCAAAGCTGACCCTCAGATACCCAAGATGATGGGTTCGGGTTGCTGGCTCAGGAAATGCACACAGTCACTAGCAACTGCATTTTTCCATGTTTTATTAGGTCTTTTAAATAATGTCCTATGTTAGCATCAGCAAGACCTTTCCCTTTATCAGAAATGAAACACTGTCAGTGTAACTCTGAGTAAACAATCCTCCTGAACTTTCTGGGGTGTTGTATGTTTTGGGTGCCCCCCCCCCAGTCCTGCTGGGATGGATGGGTTTGCAGAGGGAAAGTCAAACTGATGTCTACTCCTCTGGGCCAATCAGCTGCGAGCCTTCCCAGCATTCTCTTGGCTGCCGAGCTGTCAAGACTTCATCGTTGCTTATTGGTTCATGACAAGCAGGGCACTGGGGAACTATCGTTATAAAAAATGCATTCTTGAGGAGCTGTTTAATGAAATGAAGCGCTGCCGTCTTCCCCCCACTGACATCCCGGGGAGGGGCAGGTATGACAGGAGCTGGGAAGCGGAATGTTGCAAGCAGAGGCCGTGGAGGGAGGCCCTGTCTGTTTAGTCCACTGAAGAGTTAAGTGACAAAGCCTTATTCACTCCTATGAATTAATAATTGATTTGGTAACAAATCACTAATGTTGCCGTCATGGCGAATAAGATAATAAATGTGCCCTGTCCAGGGACTGCAATGTTGTTGGAATTCTGCTGAAATTATTCAGAAATGTGCTACTTTTTCTCCTCCCTCATCCCCCAACTCTTGCTAGTTTAGCATTTCTTTTTAATCTCCCTGAGCTGTCACATTAGAAGGTAGAGCGAGTCAGGGAGGAGGCAGGTTACGGAAGCACAGTGTGTCAGGCTTCAATGGGGAAGAGACACAAATTGGAAAACAAAGGGCTCTCCATCCCTTTTCACACTTCTCTCGCTCGGAGGATGACGACAACGGAGAAAAGCCAAGAGCTATTTAATAATAACTCGCCAGCATGAATTAGCTTGAGTGATGTCTAACTCTCTCTCTTTCTCTCTCTCTCGGTGTAAGAAAGTTGAGAGGCCCAATCCTAACTTGCTCCAGAACAGACAGGTTGAACAGCCTACACTGTCCCCAGCACAAGGTCGGTGCCAGTTGGAGTGCAACTCAAGGAAAGGGTGATATTTTTTTACCCCTTACCCCATTTCATGTGCCAGTCACCCTTAAGGGGGTACTAGGATTAGCGCCAGCAATTCGCGAACACAAAGCCAAGGGGTTCATGTAAGGTCAATCAGGCCAGGAGTGGGCATTAGGATGCAACCTAAGATGCAATGTCCAATCCTGTCTCCCTGCTGGCCCCAATCTGCCTTCCAGTCTGCCCACTCCACCCTAAAATGCCCCCTCCCTGCCTCTGTTCCTGTATCAGCTGGTATGAATATACCCAGTCAGAGTCTGGATCTGGTATGGGAAGGCCAGTATCCTCATGCCAGCCTAGCCTGGAGGCACACACATGCTTTACTGAATGTTTACAACACTCCTAGGCTGGCACAAGGAACCTGAGCCAGTCAAAGTACTCTTCAGGATTGCGCTCTGAGTCTCACGTGTGGTTCTTGCTCAGTAAGCATAATGAGGCCAAATGCTTGAGACATCCGATGCTTATTCTGGAACATTCCATAGTATCCCAATCTTATTAATTGGGATTGTTTTGCTTTTTTAGCCAATTAATGCCTCTACGTTAAAAACAAAGCAAAAAACCAGTACTGATAGACAGACAGCTAGTGACAGTAAGGAAAAGGTATCACCAACCTGTAAAATTCTCACCATATATAATCAGTCTGTGTCTGGTTCTGCCACTTCAGACTACAGCTGATGGCTTATGTGATTTCCAGTTTCCCTTCATTTAACAACAAGCATTCATTCAGTAATAATTGCACACAGAAAACTAGCACGTCAAAGAGAAGCCAGTTCTAGATCATTCATAGATAAAATTCCTGATGTTGGCAGGCTATAGTCATTCAAAGTAGACCAGATACATGAGGAATGTCAGAGCAAAAGAGCACTGAAAATGAAAATTAAGAAAGTAGACACCAGTCGAATCAAGATCCCATGAAAAAGAAAAGAAACATTCACTGGGAGAAATGTGAAAAATAAGGTAAGTCTGCAGCAATTTTGGAAGCCCCCCTCCAGTTAAGGTTTTCCATTATCCACTAAAATTGCCCCATCAGTCAACAGACTCTTTGGTTGGTAAATCTACCTATTAATGTTAGCAACCTTATAAAAATCCACCCAAGAACCCCTTCAAAAGTGAATCAATTTGTGGGCTAAGCCATTTAGCTTCCTCTCATTAGTTGCTTAATCGTGAGGTTCTTTGGTGTGCTCTGTATAACAATGGATAAAGCTTTTGGGCCACAGTTCAGAAGGCCTGGATTCAAATTCCAGCATGTGTATGTGAGGAGGCATACAAGGTCTGATATAACACTTCTCAGGCTTGCAGAAAGTACATCTCCCCCCCCCCAAAAAAAAAAAAAAAAATCAACTATTATCCTCAAGTTCACAACAGGAAACTATCCAGCTAGTTTCCTTGCCTTATGGTTCACTCTTGGAGATTTTTTTTTTTGTTCTGGACAAGCATCTCCACTTAAAGGACATTTTCAAATGCTGAACCACAATAGTAATGCTATTTAGAAAATAGTTTCAGCAGCACTGGGTGGTTTCCAAATCCTCCTCCTCCATCACTCCACAATATGGCGGGATGTGGAGACTGATGCAGTTGGATGCCCAGAAGAGAACAATCATTTGGAAAAGCTCGAATATGGACGCAAGAGCAGAGCTCCGTTTCAGGCACCCTTCAAAACACCTTGTCCACGTTATGGTTCCCTGAGCTCCTAGCAGGAAAGGAATTGGAATCAAGGGAACTTTGGGTGTCCAGTCAGTGCTCAAACCCCTCCACGAATGTCACACAAACAAATGCTACAGAATGACTGCCGGCTCTCAGTAACAGAGCAAAGCTCAAACAAGTGCATCACTGGCATTTACTGTTCCCATTGTCTCTCCCTACCTCCCCCCTTTTTCTACTTGACTGTCATCACGTCCAAAGCTGACACAGATGTCTGGGCTTTACCACTGTGGGACATCATCTGTCCATCTTCATCAAGGACAGCTGTGCAGTATTAAAAAAAATTAGACTCCTGCTGAGGAAAACGGCACAAGTCAAGTTTGTTGGGAACTGCCCCTGCTAGCAAGGCTGTTGTCTGGATAAATTGTTCATATGCCCGAAATGCTTTAATATCCTGCTGGGGGAGCACAGAGATAGACAGGGTGGGAGGATCCATTCTTTCAAAGGCAGCATGGAGTGGGGGGGGAGTCAGAAGCAGATGTTCTGCTCCGATAAAGAGAGAGCTCCGAGCACCTTTTCATTTCCTCATCTTCTGGTTTCCTCCTTTGTAACTTCTTTCGCCAGCAAGAACCCAAGGTCTTTTGCACAACATTGAACACTCTGTTGAGAATCTCTTGCCTAAGTTGTGTGTATAAGCGATGCCAGTGCTGTTTTCAAAGCAAAGGAAACCGGTCTTTAATTAAATCAAGGGCCAGGCGGTTTACAACCGCTTCGCTCCTTCTGAATGTTTGGAGTCAACATTTGAACAGGTGGACTCTAGCTGAAAACGCATCTGAAATCCTCCTCCCACCCAATCAGGGGTCCCTGACACTACGTAACCAATAAGTCTATGTCGCCAATATTACACGTCCACCAATTTCTGCGTTTTGCCCAATGAAACTCGTGATCAACGTTTATGTAAAAATAGATTCAGTGGAAATGTTTTGGAATGTCTCCCAAGGAGATACGAGAATGTCTCGTACATTTCAGAACAGAGAAAGAACAGCTCTGTGCAGTTCAAATGCTGGAAACAATGCAGAGTCAATGACTCAGTCCGCCCGAGCTTGCCTCCAGGAACTCCAGGTGCTGCAGGTGACTTTGCAGGTGACAGTGAGCAGGATCTTAGCACACAGCAAGAATTAGAGATTAGAATACAAGTATAACCAACTGTCTCAAAGGAGCAACTTTCTAAGGTTGCTGTCATTTCTAAGGAAACAAGATGTTGGACTGAAAAACTATCTGGATCAGCTGGCTCAACCAACCCATCAATGAACTGAAGCTGAATGTTCTTGTATGTCTGTTGCCTAGTTCTCTGTACCCCAAGCAAATCTAAATATACTTACGGCACAATCCTAACTTTGTCCTTGGCCACTGCACCAGCACAAGGTGTAGCAAATGTGCTGTAAAGCATGTTCGCAACACCTTGGGAGTAAGCAGTGACGGCGGAGTGGCCTCTGCCACCCCACTGAATCCTGATGATTGGCTGGACAGTGCAGGTAAGGTTACCCTAAGCCAGATGGCCCAGGGGTGTGGGGAGGATGGTAAGAAGGCAGCATTTCAGGGTGAAAGAAGGCAGAATGTGGAAGGATCGAAGTCAGGAGGAGGGTGGGATCGGAGCAGGCTCCCACCATATCTTATCCTCCCTCCTGGCCCACCCGGCATTACACCAGGCTTCCAAATTTTGTACCAGCTAAATAGCTGGCAAAGATATGAGAAGCCCCAAAGGGGAGGCTGTTCCTTTTCGTGGGGCAAGGGAAAATATAGGAGAGCTCCAGTCGCTTCCTGAGCTGCAATGGATGCAGCGTAAGCTATGCAGCCATGCTGCGCCAGTGCAACTAAGGATGGGACTGTTAGGGCACAATCCTAACCAGGTCTACTCAGAAGTAAGTCCTATTTTATTCAATGGGGTTTACTCTCGGGAAAGTGTGGTTAGGATTGCAGCCTTAGTTATCAGTCCAAAAGTACAGCTGAAACATTAGTACCCAACCAGTTCCAGCAGTGGAGATACAGTAAACTCAAATAAACTGATGTTATTCAGTAAGACATATCGACCAGGAAGAATTTTGATTAAGGTTTAATTTGCATGATGGCTCACAAGGTTACAGTTATTTTCTACTGCAGAGCTCAGCCATGGAACACACACAGCAATGAAGACCACTTTTGAGCATGTGCAAAGTGCATTTCCCTCATCGCAAGATGTCATGAAGAGAATGCAATTCCAGGTCTGCCTGAGCACTTAAGCTTTGGTTCTGCTACCACATTTTTCACTCCCATATGTTTTTCCCCTTCAGAATTGTCTTGGAAAGGGAGAAGGTTGTGCTGCAATTAAAATATCTGTCGAACTGAACACCCATGGAGGAAAACCATTACATGTGAATGAGTCCCAAATGCATTGTGCTGCTCCCTTGGCAAGGCGATCACAGGTGCTGGTTCTTGAAACATACCAGACAGAGGCGGAGCGCAAAGGCATACAAGTCTCAGCCACTGCTTGGGATTTTACGAGAGAGTATAATTCAGGTCTGTCTGTACTTGACCAAGGTTGAAAACCCACAGAGCTGCATGGTAATTAGATTTTTAAAAGATTCCCCCCCCTCTGGTTTATTTATATTACAGTAATTACCTCCAGCATACAGTCAGAGTGACTGCTTGTCTTTCCCAATCACACAGTTTAACCTTTCCCTTTGACTGTCCTGTATTTCTGAGCTTCATTGAAATAATCGTTCGCCTCCCCCCATATCTTCATTCCATACTCCACATCCTCTGTAGCCCAAACCAGGAGGTGAAGGGCTCAGTCCTATCCAACTTTCCAGCATTGATGCAGCCCCAAGATAAGGGAGCAAACATTATCTTGAGAAGGCCCCCGTTACTGCCCCCCACAGAATGCAACATATGCCCTGTTGGCATGGCTGCATCAGCTCTGGAAGGTTGGATAGGACTAGGCTCAACTCACACACAGACACACACAAGGACATCACTTGATATCTTCTCTCTCAACTTATTACTTGGTAGCTCATGAGGTGCTCTCCTATGTGGACTATTTCCATTAAAAACTAAGGCAGAGCTGCCAGTTCTCGTTTGAGAAAACTGAACCACAAAGGTGACAAAGGATTGTGTCCTGACAATGGAATCCTTCCCATGGAAGATCTGCTGAGCACCTTCTTTATTATTCCTTTCATACTGTCAAAGGATGTCCAGCGTGCCTGGGCTTGGGTAGTTTCATTTAGTTTGTGCATGGCTTGCTTTTTGTCTTCCCTGGCTGGCTTGCTAAGTTTGGCTTCTTGGAGGCTGGAGTGTATTTAAATGCTATAATTGATATGCACGATCACTTTTCTGCACTGGTGTTCTTTTTATCTTATCTGCTGTTTTGAAATGCTTCTGATATTTATATGAATGGTAACTAAGCTGTCTCGACTGCCATTGATGGCAGAAAGGCAGCATAAAAGGTAATACAAATACACCTGTATGTGTGAGCTTACACTAAGGAAGCTATGAGGCATTGAGACACAGCAAGTGCTTCAGAACCCAGCACAGTTCAAAGGGCTGTGAAGCAGAGACTCTTTTCCAGGACTGTCGGGTCAAGGTGAGGATTTTTGCTACAAGATTTCATCACCTGCCTGCATTTTCCTTCCCTGTGGATATTTCATTCTCTTATTTGGCTTGAGTCCTTGCAATTATGGATTCTCTTGTTTTAATTTGTGTGATTTATTGTTGTCTTTTGATAACACAAGCCACTTTGTGCCAGAGTCTGCAACAAAAAAGGGGGTACCATTTAAGCATGTGATGCTTTTGGAGTAGAGAAGGATGCAATGTGCAGGAGACACATCAGAGAGTTCCCTCCATCCTTCCAGTGCACTCGACTTTGCTTTTCTTCTGCAAAGGCTCCAGTGGTTTCCTAGTTTGAGTGATCAACACAGACATTTACAGATTCATAACTATCCAATGCCTACCAGGTTTTGCTGTTTTCACTAACTTTATGACAGCCTGCTGAGCATCCAAGTATTCCCTCCTCCTCCGTGTTGCCAGCCATCTCCAATAAAAATCTGCCCTTTTTATTGTGTATTCGTTTCTCATGGTGTGCAAGGCAATTAGAGAGCGGATCCAACTATTGAACACCAATTCTTTCAGTAGCTCCCTGAAATTAAGGATAATCATAAAGACATTATGGGGCACAGAGATGTCCGTGATGTCTCTGTTAATGTGACATTATGTCCCAAACGGATTCAGGAGCCTTGGAGCATGTCACTCAGCACTGTCAAAGCAATAGGGACTCATAAGTGACACATAGGGCCACCACAATTCAAAAATGTTAAGATGTATCTTCTTAAACCACTTGCTTTTCATCAAACTAAACAGCTGTCCGTTGCCACTACTTTTAAACAAAGCAGACTAGAGTGCCCTGAAATGTATCTCTGGACTTCTGGAAAGAAAAACAGTGGGCTACACAGACTCAAACATCAGCATGTCCAATTCAGAAAAGGTTGTGTTAAACGGAGGTTAATCTTGAGAATGTCTGGTGTTAATCTGCTGTTTTACTAGATCAGTTCAATATCATCTGGGGCAGGTCTGGGGCAGGTCATGGTCTTGGTGACATCAAGGGCACAATGGAGTCTAGAAACCTTCCAGCAATTTGTGCCCAGCAAGAGCTCTTGCTGTCACATCCCTTTCTCTAAACTGATTCAAAGCAGGAGGGTTTTGAAATGGTGTGCCTTGACCTCAAACTGGAAGAGTTAACAGGTGTGGAACTGAGCAAGCTTTGAAGTGAATTTCACTTTCCTTCCTGGTGCTTGGCTTGAAACTCTTATTGCATAATTCTGGCATCTCTATTATTTATTAGCATCTATTTTTATTATCTCTGTATTTATAGCTAAACTGGTTGTGTAATCCTGATCCTCTATTATTAATTTTGCAAAGCATCAGAGATTTATAGGAGCAGGGAAGTCCACGCGCATTAAAGAAATATCAGGCTCCTCATCTTTGGTCATTAGTCAACAAACTCTACAATGTGGGACAACAAACCACCAAAGAATGAAAGGCAATTAAAAGGAAGGAGAAACCAGCAAGATGGGAACAAAAGCTCTTGCTCACATGATCAGTTATCCTGTGGCAATTACACAGGGACTCCTGCTTAATTCCCTGATTTCCCTGTGCTTTCAAAAGGGGAACTCAGGGTAGAACTAGGCATTGTCTTAGCAATGCAATGCAGTGTAGTGCCAGACCCACATTTGCAGATACGGTTCATGGAGGTAGGGGACACTTACCAGGGAGGATCAGTGAACAGAGGACAGATGTCCTCCCAGATCCATTGATTAACTTCTGCAAATGTCTCCCCCCTGCACCAAGCCTTTGCAAGTCTTCTTCTGAGATCAGCACCTGGCTGAAGGAAATGAAACAAGCTGGCTTGGTAGATGTATGATTAGGGAATTTTTTTTTTTTTGGGGGGGGGGGAAGGGTATGGAAAAGCGACCTTATACTATTGGTCCCCCTACCCAGTACAGCTACAAGTGGCTCTCCAAGGCTTCGAAGCTTGCTGTCAAATACTTTTAATTGGAGATACAACAGACTGAACCTGGAACCTTCTGTATGCAAAGCATGTGGTTTACCACTGAGGTGTGGACCCCCCCCCCGACAACAGCCCATTACTGGCCAGGTCATTAGCTCAGTACTGTCTTCTCTAACTGCAAAGTTCCCCAGATCCTAAGGAAGAAGGAATCTCTCATCCTCGCTACACAAGATACTTGTAGATTGAACCCAGGACCAAATCCATGCAAGGCATGTACTTCGGCACTAAGTTATGGCCTTCAACAGGGGCTTCTGTGCTGCATCTCTAGGATGAGAGTAGTGGGGAAGGGGCTTTACAGGAACCTGGCAGTGAGCAAGACAAAGCCGATGGGCTTTGTTCAGCTGAGAATGCAATCCTAACCACACTTTCCTGAGAGTAAGCCCCATTGAACAAAATAGGACTTACTTCTGAGTAGACACGGTTAGGATTGTGCCCTAAGTGAGTCACAGGCTTTGCAGGCCAGGTCTAAAAGCAGCATAAAACCAGGGCTGGCTCTCTTCCCAAACCGCCAAGAGAGTTTTAAAAAATCTTCCTGAGGGGGAAAAAAAAAAAGCTTGTTGAAACTGTTAGCAAACAGCCTCATTAGCATTCTGTATAAAGAGCATGATCTCAGAAGTGCTCAGGATTAATTTAGGGTGGCTAATTTAACTTTGACAAACAGTTCCCTGGTTTTGCTGGCTGTCCTGGCAAAGGATGTCACAGCTTGAACAATCTTCACACATTTCTCTGCCAGCAGATTTCCTAATAATAATCTAATAGTGGAATATTCTAATTTCTGGGGAGGTGGAAATTAGAATGGGATCTTTGCCAGAAATGGGGCTAACACTGCCTTTCTTAACTTGGCTTGCAAGTTGCAAGCTACTGTACAGTCTTAGCAGTAGTGCTAAGGTAGGACCATCTCTGTCCTTAGGGGCCAGCCCACACACACATGCACATCCTTAGGTTTCTCAGCACTTAATTCCTGAACTCTTGCTGACCAGTGTCTGAATTCATCAGCTATCACCACTGGAAAAAACTATTCTGTCTGAGTTGACATATGAATACATTGTCTTTGGTATTTGTTTTGGTGCAGTCGTCAAAAGACAGACATGTTAACTAGCTCTTGAAGCATCAGTCTCACAAGCCTAGGGGGAGGTTCAAAAATCAGAACGGATCCTGCAATAAAGCTGGCAGAGAGGGGTTACAATCAATGCACAGATATTTCTGGTGTCAACTGACAGTTTCCATAATTGTTTGCTTACAGGTTCACGCTGCAACCATCATGAGAGTAGCCACCATTGAATTCAGTGAGATTTGCTTCCAAGTAAACTTGGAAGGGTGTAATTCTGGTGATTTTCAGGATGAAACTTACTGGGCCCAATCCTGGCAGCCATAATCCGCTCTCAAATGTGCCTAGCGACAATGCCACTTCTAGGACGTTCTGGGGCTGAGGGGAATTGGGGGATGCCAGCTGGTGGCACCACCAGATGCCAGCAAGAAAATGGACAGGTTTTGCCCCACACCTAAACGATGAGAAGCAAAGCGAATTCACCCCCCTTTTGCACCCTCCCAAATCAAGACAAAAATTGTCATAAGAGAACATTTGGCTCCATCCTAGGCAGAGGGGGAGAGTTCAGTGCTCAGCAGGGAACTGAAAGTGTCAACTACAGCTTAATTAATCCTGTGACTCTCTCAGCTCAACCAGTGTCCAGCATGACTTGGGCAAATTGGGAAGCGAGGCTCATATGGGGAGAGGGGAGCATCTGAATACCCCTCCCTGACTTAGTTCTTAAAAGGCGAAGAACAACATTCATATTAAGTGCTACAGGCCTTTTGGCTGCTTTACATACAACCCTGGTTCACACTGTCAAGCTAATTTCTTTTAATTGCGAGTTTTGTAGACTGCCTCTTTTGTTTGTAAAGGAAAAGAACCAACACAAAAGGGGAAAAAAAACACAGACATGAGTACAACAAACATGGAATTAACTTAGGTTTCAGGGCTGTGAAACCTTAGATGCACCGTTAGCAGATCTTCCATGAACAGCTTCTAATATAGACATATAACACGGTACTGTGACAACCAAATTCTCCAGGGGACCCGAAACCTGAGCCATGTCGCATCATGCTTGTTAGGTGGGTTCAACATCTCCCAATCCCACAGAACCATTAAGAGGAAAAGTAGCTCAGATCCAGAGCAAACAGGTTTCTGGCTAATCCTGCCTTCATTATACATGGGAGCAAAAAAAAAGACATGACTTTGGGACTCCATTTTCTCGCAGAGATTTTTATTAACTCTTTGGCTTGTTCCAGTACACATTTTGTTAATTCTTATTTTGTTTTGCTAGTCCTGACCCGCACACAGTCTTTCCCCCTTACGTTGATATTCATACCTTTAACAGTGGTTGCTGCCACTATCACAGTGCTGTACTGCAGCCACCCCCCTGGAGGCCACATTAGTAGCCGTTATAGTCCAAGGCACTGTGAAAACAAAATAAAAAGCAGCCATCCATTGGGCAGCATGTTTTTGTGATAGCACCAGTCCAGAGCACATTGAGAAAACACAGTGGCAGGTACCACAAAATCGATGGCACTCTCTAGTGGTGGCCATTATTTTTTTCCATTTCCGGGCCCAATTCAAGGTGCTGGTTTTGACCTTTAAAGCCCTATACTGCTCTGGGCCAGGCTATCTTAGAGATCGCCTACTCCCGTACAATCCGGCTCGTCCTCTCAGGTCATCAGAGAAGGCCTTTTTACAAGGAGGTTCGTGGGGCGGCAGCAAGAAATAGGGCCTTCTCAGTAGTGGCACCAACGTTGAGAAACTCCCTTCCCCTTGACTTGAGAATGGCTCCCTCTCTTGAGTTTTTTCGGCGAGGCCTGAAGACCCTGTTCTTTAAACAAGCTTTCTGATTCCATGGCCTTTTTAACACTTTTATACATCTTTTAGTTTCTTTTTGACAGGCTGGATTCCTCTATGATTTGCTGTTTTATGCTCTTTTTATTCTGACTTTATTCTGACTACTGTTTTTATGGCCTCTGTTAATGTGTTTTTAATATGTTTTTATCTGTGTAAAATCATGCTTTTTAAAATTGTTTTTACATGTTGTAAGCCGCCCTGGTTCCCTTTCAGGGAGAAGGGCGGGATACAAATAAAGTTTATTATTATTATTATTATTATTATTATTATTATTATTATTATTATTATTATTATTATTATTATTTCCTACAATGCTCTGAACAGATACAGTATCTGAGTCATTGTGGAACATGAATGGAAGCCAACAGAAGGCAGTTATGCAGAGAACCATCACTGCCCACCAGACACAGAAGCCCCCCACACCTCAAATGGTTAATGGGTGGCTAACAGTTAAGGCTGTAAAAAGTAAACTTCATTCATACCAACTGATTGCGTTCTGTTTCTTTCAAACAGAATGGAAAAGAAACTGCACTTTGTTAGTGTTTCAGTCATTTTGAAAACGCATATACAAACACACACACCACTGTTGTAGTGCAGCCAATGAAGGCCTGGGCAGGCATGCACACTCCAGCCAGATCTCACATGAAACTCCAGCAAGTATAGCACTGAGTTTGCTTAACCCGTATTTCTCATGCTGTTTGTTCTGAGCCAGCAGGCCTCGGGTTCCACGGGGAATGTTTGAACTTAAATCTTAATCCATATCCACAATGGCAAGGGAACATAGAAAAGTGGGAACCATAAATCTAAAGCTCTTCTGTTGTATGTTTTTGTTTTTTTATTCCCTGATCGTTCTATGACTCAGAGGAGTCAGGCTTTGGGGGGTGGGGGTGGAGGCTGACACATGCCTAATTAATTTCTCCTTACACATTTGAGGAAAGCTACGTTTCCACCCTACTTTCTCTCCCACAAGGCTAAATGACTAGAGAATTCTGTCTACTCGAGGAAATGTCAGGTGACCGCAAAAGTCCGATATTTACTATGACACCCCAACAGGGTGCCAGGTGCTGTACGTGTCATGAAGGCATGCACTAGGAGAGGCAGGGTCTAAAATAACAACATCATGCAATTAATAACAGTAACGGAGGCAAGAGATGAGGCAACATATTCCATAATGTTCACCTTTGGATACAAAAATCACACAGTTGCAGAGTACTGTATTATCGAGAACAGACAGGTTTGCGAGTTGCCAGATTTGAGGGGAAGGGAACATGGCACCTGGACATGACAGATGAGACAGAACAAAGAAAGTCCCAGAAATTTCCAAGGAGAGATAAAGCAAAAGGTAATACCAAATCCTGATCATATGACTGATGAAACAGCCATGTGCTCGAAAGGAAGAGGGTTGGACATCCCACCCCAACAGCGTGTTCAGTTGTGACACATCCTTCCGCTCCACAAAACGTTCAACCTGGGCATCAAACAGCCTTTACATGTCGACAATAAACGCAGCCCCACAACACAGAGAATGGAAATGGAAAGTCGGGGAAGCCACAATTTCAACAAACTCAAACACCGCCATGCACAGCCTTGCTCGTTAGCAAGGGAAAACTTTGCCCACAACTCTGCCTGAGTTGAAAGTCAAGCAGGCATCGGTCCCGGCGAAAGCCAGCACCATCTCTCCCCATCCCTCCCCTCGTTCTGCATGGCAGCTGTAAAACAGAGAATTAAGTTAGCAGGTCCCTGAGAATTGCCTCACTCCTGAGGAGGAGAGTCGGCACTCTCTCCGCATAATAATCCACGCCTCTGAGATCCAGCAACTGCTGACTTCCCACATGAAGGCCAGCTAATTGCAAACATGTGGCGTTAAATGCTGGCTGCCTGGGTGCACAGCAAAGTCAATGCACATTCCAGCCAAAACACTCCAGTGTTACCTGCATTCCTGGCAGTTAGGGAAGCTGGGCTGCACTGTAAGAAGTGCCCACTAGTGGGTGCTCTTATGGAAACAAGCCTGGAGGGTACAAGGACTGTTGTAAAGCATGTGCCAGTATAGATAAAATTCCTGGTTGCCATGTTGCCCCCAAAGTGTGGTTCTTTCTCATGGGAGGGGTGATTTCTGCAATCAATTTTGACATGGAAAGGTCACTAAGGGGTGACATTTACCAGGCAATCCCCTATGACTGTGTTCTCTTATCAGGGTGTCCGGGTGTGGGGGGAAGGGGGTGGACACACAGCTGATGCAGTGTGGTGTTGCGGCAACCTGTTTAATTTTCTCTCAGCACAGTTCCACAGATTACACGATATTCACATTCACCACAGGTACCCCTATGTTATTCCCATGTTTCTTGAAGTAAACAAAGTGTGCAAACAAATTTCACGTTTAAACCCCCTGTTCTGGTCTCGGTTTATTGACAAGTGAAACATGGGCTACGAAGGGGATACGCCTTGTTGTACAGTTTTCCCTGGATGTACAGGATGTAATCGTCTGATGCAGAAAATGCTTATGTATCTAATGCCCCAATCCTACCTATGCATATACTACAGATCCCAGAGTCCACAAGCATATTGTGCACTTCACCATCACAGCTGCCTCAGTCTGTGGAGTACACCTGCGGGTACAAAGGCTGGGAGCCCACAGAGTGGCAGAGGTGCCGAGCAGACCGGCTGTCAGTGCTGGATATGTGGGGAGATCAATGGCAGGATGGGGGAGATCTTGGCTGCAGCAGTACCCATGGGATATCCACATCCCAGGGCTAACAGACTTACACCAGCAAAAAAGCTGGCATGCTTTGAGTAAGCTCACTGGAGTCCCTGGACCTGAGGAGGAGGTAAGTTAAAGTTTTGTTAGCTACCTCTCCCAGACACCTGGTCCCTAGCTGGCCCACAGGATGCAGTGCAGCAGACAACCCCTTCCAGAACAAGGATTGGGCTGTGAAGCATGTTTGCCACAATCTTCAGTTTGCAAATCTGAGCTGTCTGCAAACCTGGGGTGCAGCTTAGGGGTTAGCCAAAATGCCTCCCCCCAACATTGCCCTACTTTTCACTTGCAGCAACACTGGAAGGGGCATTTCAATGATATTGCGAACCACTATGAAGAGGGGCAACATTTCCTAAGGACAGATGGGGAGTTGTCATGTGATCGCATCATGGTAGTCATCTGAAGGTGTACGACGTTTCATGTCTTCCTTCGGGGGCCTGCTGAGAAGAAACAACTTGTAGGAGAGTGATTGTCAGGACCATGATACAGGTGGTGGAAGAGAAAGATGTGAGTTAGGGCTGTTTCATGAAAATGCCCCCTCCCCCCACCCCGATCTTCCCTTTCCAGTTTGAAGTGCAAATAAAGGTCTGAGGAGCTTGGGTCCAGCCTTCAGTGAAGTCAGACCGTGGAGAGCTGGTCTGAAACAGTTACCAGGATTCCAGATGTCCTGGGACAAAAAGCTGCTTTTTCAAGGCTCCCTCTTCCGATTTGATATAGGACCAAATTCACTCACTGCCAGAATGCTCTTTAGTTTTGGGTGGGTGGGTGGAGGATGACTTCCAAACTGGGTTGGAGAACTAAACCAGCCGCAGAGCTTCTCATTTAGTGACAGTGGCCCACAGCTGCTGTCCATCAGCACTCTTCCTTAGGGGCAACGTTTTAAAACCCCCCCCCCCAAAACACCACCGTGCATAATTGACGTATTAGTAACCATTGCAACAGTGAAGACTTGGAAACCTGAGCAGAATATCATCTTCCAGTGGCCTTGAATCACATTCAGAACAGGACAAAATATATAGAAATGGCAAAAATCTTCCGTAGCGTTTGCTGTTTTTCAAGGGTCGTTCATCACTCCCCTTTCAAAAAATGCCAACGAGCGAGGCAGGCAGAGGCTCTGCTTTCCAAGACTAACAAAGGAGGGCTTCCAAAGTTACTTTCCAGAAGGTCGTCTGGAGACAAGGGGAAAAGGGAGGCTGTTTTTCCTTCAAGAAATGAATGCAGTTGGGTGACACTATGCTAATGAAGCCAATTCTCTCCCCAGATGAGTCACTCCACAGCGGAGAGGTCTCTGTCCTGCCTGTTGATTCATACATTTCCCCTTTAGCATCATTGGGGAAAAGCATTTTAAGAGGCTTGCCTGAGTGACCTACCCACTAACGAGACTGGTTTTGATTTTGTTATTTATTTGGCATTAGCATAGGGTCACCCCAAGCTTATTCACCCACTGAGAAGGAAGATCCTCTGGGTTATTTGTCTGAGGAGCGAGGATACAGACAGGAAAAAGACAGAGATTGAGGAGGGTGGGGGTCAATGTAATGGATGAAGCAGTAGTCAAAGCAAAAGATGGCACAGAGCTCATGGGAGAAGGAGAAAGGTTACACAAAAAATTAGGGGGCAGCAGTGCCATTTGGCTCCCAGCTTTCTAGACTTCCCTCTAACCTGTGCTGATGTATCAGGTGCTGTACAGAAATATATGTAGCTTCAGGAGTAACTCTTAAAATGGTTCCAACATTTAGAACAAGTGCCTAGTTCTATCCCCCCGAAACAGCTTCAGTGTCTCAATGTGTTTTGTTTGGTTTTTTTCCTGAAGATTTATCAAGGCTGCACTGAGATTTTCCCCACAAAAATGGCAGGATGAAGAGAGGGGAGGAGAGGCGTTTCACCTTTCACTCATTACAAACAGAAAGTACTTCTCCAACAATACACAACTGATGGGTGCAATTCTCTGCCACCAGGTGAGGGGATGGTCACTGGGCACAGATGGTTTTCCAAGGGGATTCAGCCTTTTCACAGAGCAGGCAAGGCCTCTCCATGGCTTGCGGGCTGCGAGCTGCTGTTTTATGAACTCGATGTTTCCCATTTTTATAATATTGTAATGGACTTTTTACTAGGGCGTGTTTCACTAGGTTGCATTTTTAATTGGTTTTAATTGCTGTTAGCTGTCTTTGGACCATCTGCTAAAAAAGAGGTACAAGTGGGAAATAAATAAGATGGAAAGTACCCGAGCCACATGGCCAAGTGAGGCATACAAACTGACCACCCAGCTCTTTGGCTGGGTCTGCTCACCTTTCTCAGTTCCTGGGTGACCAAGTGCAATCATGTGCACAATCTCTTGGCCTCACCTACATCACAGGGTTGTTGTGAGGACAAAGGGAGAGGAAGAACCATGCACACCACCTTGGAGCTCCATGGAGGAAGGGCGGGATAATTATCATACAAGATTTCACACAATCCAAGTTAGTGGCATATGAGAGAGCCAGGAAGAAGAGACCACTGTGAAAGAAGGCTGCTGTGACCACAGTAAGTTTGAGAACCACTGCCTTTATTTTAATAACATGAAACAATTTCAAAACAATGCTCACAGAAAACAACTCATCACTATCCAAAATGTCTGTTGAAAGAAAGCCTAGACTGTCCCTTTTGGGTTCCCTTCAGAATTCTCCTGGGGAACAATCTCCTAGATTTGTGCTCCTAAGTTCATCAGCAACTCCCTCCAGATGGAACCACTTGGATCCCTAGACTGTGTCCCTGACTGCCTGGTCAGAAGAGACTCCCCACCCACCCATCCCCACTCACCCAGTATCCCTAATTATAATGCCCCCTGTCCGGACTTTAATTGTAACTAGCTTTGGGAGACAATGTTCATTGAAAAGCAGGGAATGCATTAATCCATTCCCAATTAACCATTCCCACAGTAAGTGATATGGACTAAGGGCCCAATCCTATCTAACTTTCCAGCTCTGGTGTAGCCACAGCGCAGCCCCGTGGTAAGGGAACAAATGTTCCCATACCTTGCGAAGGTTCCAGTGACTGCCCCTCCACCACAGGATGTAGGGCACACCCCACTGGCACAACTGTACCAGAACTGGAAAATTGGATAGGATTGGGCCCTAATTCTTCCGCCCCTCCCCATTCCTTAAAATGTGAGCAATTCTAAAGCCTCTCATTGATCTAAATTGCAGCAAGAGCATTTAAATAGGTTTCAAAAGGTCTTTAAAGTACTCTGACCCTACCCTCAATCAACTCAGTAATGTCAGTTATTTAAAAGTTATTTATTGAGGTGAAAAGCTCCAGCACAGGGCATAAAACACGACGCTTTTGTACAACATCTTCAATCAATTCAATGGGAACAATCAATTGGATATTGACAAGTTCCCCGTCTTTTATTTTCTTCTTGTCATACTGGTTAGTGCCCACTTCATCCAAAGGAGGATTCTGACAATTGGCCCAGAACAGATACTTTTTTCTCCCTCCATATTGACAATTTTGGTCATCTCATTAGTGACAGCTCAGGATTTGGATGTGAACCTTATTGAAACATTTTCGCTTCCCTGAGAATTCCTGCAGAAACTGAGCTCCAACCCCAACAAGCAATCCTGAATTTAATCACCAATTACATTTGGTGATGAAATGGTGTGTGTGTGTTTTCTTTTACTTTTCAAGCCACCTTGGTATGTCTGTGGCTGAAAGTTGGATGTAATTGGAGTAAATAAATATAATAATGAAATAATCCTATAAAAATATATTTTAGCATTCTTAGAAATTTCTACACACATTTTGTCTCAGAGGCGGCCCAATACTGAGCTTCCCAGCACCTGCCGGAGCTCCTTACTTGCTGGGTGCCATAAATGTGCTTTATGGCACATTTACAGTACCCAGTGCCCACTCAATGCTGACTGAGTTCAGGATTGGGTCCTAAGATCTCCTAAATTCATCTTGAGTTGAGAAAATTTGGGGCAAATAACCTGCCTATGATGGGCATTCACCACCCATCAACTTCTTGTCGCTGTTCTTGATTTTGGATTACTTAAGCCTGAAAGGAGTTGTGTCCATCCCAAAGGCTCACATTCAGCATTGTCAGTGGTCCAATGATTCATCTCAATATGCATTTCTTTTCCAATGGAACGAACAGTGACTGCTCAAATAACCCCCATAAACCTGTTTTAGACTATGCCCAGAACAGAGGGCAAGAAGCCAACCTGCAGGCAGATTCAGGAATTTGATGGACATTCTATATTCCTCAACCACAAGCTTGCTATAAATCATGGCCTCCTATTGCACCAACCAAGAGGATGTTGCAAAGATTCTTCCAAAATAGGTTTATCACTTGCAGTAGTGTTGCATTCAGACGCCTATCTGTTTGAATTCAATCAGATATCCCAGAAAATCTTATATAGATCTATGTAACTTTGCAAGTTCAACAGGGAAAAAATGCTTGCTTGTCAGGAACTAGCAGTATTGTTACTGACCTGTCGTCGTCCCCCTTCTCTCTCTTTAAAGACAACTATTATGGATTTTTCACACACTGCAGTCCTACGGACAGCAATTAATTTCCCCCATAAATGAAACACCTTTCATATTGCTTTATCTGGGATAGATTAAATTGACATTCGCGTCGCCTGTTGGCCGGCATAACCCATCTGTTAGCATTAAAGTTTTGCGGAGCTTCTTCGGTTTTCTCCCCCCTTCCCTCTGCCTGCCCTTCCAATTTCTCCTCGAAAATTGAAAGGGATTAGGTTAGGATTAGGTTAGTGTTTTAATCAGAAAGTCAAAAAAGATGGATTGACAATATTTTCACCTGGATAAAACACTGGAGATTTTCACTCACCACAGCCTCATAATGGAAAGATGCTTTGCTTTGACTCAATATGGCTTTGGAGTAATTTCTCTTCTTTTCCATCAAGGTAAAATGGTAAAAAAAAATGGAGGATTGTGATTGGCCATTGAGGTAAGCACACTACAGAGTAAACTCCAGCCAGATGAACCCCTTGGCTGTAGCACAATTAAGCAAGAACACAGCCTTTAAAATCCCTAGCAGCTCAGGGCTGCTCTATGCATTGGGGGCAACAGGTGAAGACAACCAGAGCCATGTTTTGTGATGAGTTAGCTCTCCCACCTCCAGCGGCAGCATGTAGCCTCAGTCTCTGCATCCTGTGACTTCAACATGGGTGAATATAGACAACTGTGTGGGTACTACTGTCAGTACACGTGTAACTGCAGGTGAGGCAAGGTTAAGACAATGCTAACACTACTCTGCTTCTTCACATGCCTGCAGAGCTACAGAACTATGGTACATCTGTCTCGCTCTTTTGCAGGAGAATTCAGAGTGCCACATTTACACTTCCATGGTGGCAAGCAGTCAGCTGGGAAAATGGCTCTCAGAATTCGCCCCATATGAAATGCCCCCAAGAAAGCATGGCCATGATGGGGCTGATGGTAGCACGATCTGAGCAACCAGGAACCAAGATCTTAGTCAAGGGCCTTTCCCAAGCCCTGAGGCCTTGAAAAAAAAAAACCTAACAAGAGGCACAGATTGAATCTGGAACCCCCCACTTGCTGCATGGTTCCTTCCTATTGTTAATTGTTTATGACCTGACAACTCATAAGAAGCACTGTAATATGAATGAATGGGCATTTTTCCATGAAATGCTAGAGTACAGAAAGTTAACTAAAGGGGCCTCTTATTTCCCCAGCAGAGTTTTCAAGAATGAGCAAACTTGGCTGGAGACACCTTCTAAGCCAGTGTTTCTCAAAATGTACTCCTAGGAACCCTGGGGCTCCCTGAAACCAGGGGCTTCACAAGCACACCGTAAGTAGTCACCCTATGCCCCCTGCCTAGTTTGCTCATCTATGCCTCTGCCACCCCAGTTCATGGCTCTCCTTCCTCATTCCCCTCCTGTCCCAACTTTCACTGGTATTAGGTGTTGGGACTGGAAACCAAAAAGTCTGAAACAGCTGTTCGAAGCAATGTCTTTATTAAGAACATTGCTTGCAGGACCTCAGATCTTGGGGCAATCATGAAAATTTTGGTCTGAATTCAGCACAGAGATAAACTAAAACATGGGGGCAAGGGAGTGGAATCTCAGAAGTGGGTGCGATCTCCCTTGAGTGTTTCTAAAGACATGAGGTTTGGGGAAAGTAACATTAAACATCATTTTGTTTTCTTCCTTTGAATGTAAAATAATATTCTGAGAGCAATGAGATTGCTGATCAAAGCCTAGGGGTTTTAAAAGTAAAAGTCTCAGGAGGATGGAAAAGCTTTTTGATTAATGAATTTTGAAGGAGGAAAAGTGGGGAAGAAGCTAAGTGATGGGATTCAGATTGTTGTAATTATTAATTTCTTCAATAAAGTGATAAATCTCCAGGTGCTTTACCTATTGACTATATTCTTTTGTGTTAACTATACCAGCAGTTCTTGTCTTCTTCTCAGATGAAGGAAAGCTGAGCTGAATGGAATTAAAGGACTTGCGATCACAGCTCTCAAGATGAGTAAAGGAAAAACTATAGTGTTTCCTAGAGAACCAGTCAATACTGTGTCCAGTTCTGGTCGCCGCATCTCAAAAAAGACATAGTGGAAATGAAAAAGGTGCAAAAGAGAGCGACTAAGATGATTACAGGGCTGGGGCACCTTCCTTATGAGGAAAGGCTACGGCGTTTGGGCCTCTTCAGCCTAGAAAAGAGACGCTTGAGGGGGGACATGATTGAGACATACAAAATTATGCAGGGAATGGACAGAGTGGATAGGGAGATGCTCTTTACACTCTCACATAATACCAGAACCAGGGGACATCCACTAAAATTGAGTGTTGGGCAGGTTAGGACAGACAAAAGAAAATATTTCTTTACTCAGCGCGTGGTCGGTCTGTGGAACTCCTTGCCACAGGATGTGGTGCTGGCGTCTAGCCTAGACGCCTTTAAAAGGGGATTGGACGAGTTTCTGGAGGAAAAATCCATTATGGGGTACAAGCCATGTTGTGTATGCGCAACCTCCTGATTTTAGAAATGGGTTAAGTCAGAATGCCAGATGTAGGGGAGGGCACCAGGATGAGGTCTCTTGTTATCTGGTGTGCTCCCTGGGGCATTTGGTGGGCCGCTGTGAGATACAGGAAGCTCGACTAGATGGGCCTATGGCCTGATCCAGTGGGGCTGTTCTTATGTTCTTATGAAGAATACTGTACTTTGACAGGCATAGTCGCATGGCCAATTGTTACAGCCCCTTGGGAAGGATGCCAGGACAGGGCTCAAGCAACTATGGCTGCAATCCTAACCACACTTTCCAGAGAGTAAGCCCCATTGAACAAAATAGGGCTTACTTCTGAGTAGACCTGGTTAGGATCGTGCCCTTAGGTTCACGACCTTGTCAAACGTATGTGATAACTGGGGGCATGGGGGTGCAGCTCTGCATAAAGGAGGTCCTGTGTGAAGAAGAGGCAGCATCTCCAGGTAGGGCTGGGAAAGGCTTCTGCTGGAAGCCCTGGAGATCTGCTGCTCATCAGAGTAGATCAGTGTTTCTCAAACTGTGGGTCGGGACCCACTAGGTGGGTCGTGAGCCAATTTCAGGTGGGTCCCCATTCATTTCAACATTTTATTTTCAATATATTAGACTTGATGCTACCATGGTATGTGACTGCATTTGGGGAAATGTTACAGACCTGTACTTTTGACAAGCTGCTGTGAATATTCTTTTAACAATGATAGTAAATGGGACTTACTTCTGGATAAGTGTGGGTAACATTGCAGACTAGGATTGTTCACAATTTTCCTGCTTGATGATGTCACTTCCGGTCATGACATCACATCCAGTGGGACCTGACAGATTCTCATTTTAAAAAGTGGGTCCCAGTGCTAAATGTGTGAGAACCACTGGAGTAGATAACTTAGTTGGAGCAATGGACTGACACAGTAGAAAGCAGCTTCTGGGTTTGTGTGGCCTGTAGGAGGATATTCTATTAGTACTTTCTCTAGGTGTAAATGTGTTAGATTAGTGAAAAGTTTTGTGGGATGTTGTTCCTTTGTTTTAGTTAAACAGACAAAGGAGCCTGGAACTACCAACTAGAGTACCTGAGGGAGGGGTTAACAGTAATGATGTCATCACATCACCACAATTACTTCTGGGTTGAGGGTGGCAGCATTTAAAGGGATGGCCTTGAGGTGGTGAAGCAACCAGGAATGCCAGTGGATCTACCTGGTGTTGATGGGGTTCAGAGGTTGCAAAGTGTGAACAGTTACATAAAGTAGAATATTGTAGCCCTTTCCTTGGAGGAGGAATATCTTAGCAATGGTGCAAAGTTCAAGAAACTGGAAATATGCCACACTGTATAACAGCAAAATGTTGAGACCAGTGTGTTTTCAAAAAAGAGAAAACAAGAAATGAAGCAGAATCTTGTATTTGGAAAGTGATGAAGCCAACGAGGTAGTTTGATTCCTCTGGCTATGGATCAAGTAGGGAGACTTGGCTATTTCATTAGAGCAGAGAACAAAGGGCCAAAATGGATAATGAAACCTGGTTCTCATTCAAACCTGTCTTTTCCACCCATTGTATCCCACTCCTGAGCAAAGTAAGACAGAGGACATGGTGCAGCATCTTGTCCATCCATGTGATCCAGATAAGAAAACCTAGATTGTAAGAAACTCCTCCATTTCATTAATTTCATTGATTTCTCTGTACTTTCTTTCTTTCTTTCTTTCTTAGTTCTATCACATTATTGCTAGAGAAGGTTTTTTTGTGATAACAAAAACATGTAACACTGCTTTCTGCACTTCTCATTTTTGTGAAAAAAACAAAAAACAAAAAACTGAAGTCCATTCTCTAGATTCATGTGGCTGCATCTGCTGGCACTATACCACCTTTGTCACCTACCCAGTACATTTTTATAGTGATTATAATTTATATAAATGTTTCCTTATAATAAAAAACACTGCTTTCTGCACTTCTTAATTTGGAAAACACAAAAATCCGTGAAAACATAAAACCATTTTCACCCACCTCCAGTTATTGCTTGTTAAACAATCATGGTTAGAATTTACCCAGTGCCTTTGAGACTTCCAAAAACTTAACATGAATTACCTTACATTCACAATCCTTACAATAACCCTGCAAGGTTAGGAAATATTAGTATCCCTGTACTGCAGCTGGGAGGTCAAGAGTGAGTGGCTTGCCTAAGATTACTTGGTGAGTTGATGGCAGAAGCAACATTATCCAACTTTTCAGCACTGATGCAGGTGCAGTGCAGCCGAGGTAGAGGAACAAATGTTCCCTTACCTTAAGGAGGCCTCTGTGACTGGCCCACCACCACAGGATGCAAGGTGTACCCTGCTGGCATGGCTGCATCAGAGCTGGAAAGCTGGACAGGATTGGACCCTCAGCCCCTTAGCTACAAGGCTACACAAAGTCTTGACTGCATCTCTGTCTCTCTCTCCTATTTTGCATCTCTCTGTTTTTTTCCCTTTTCCCAAGGTGCTCTTTACTAGCAGATATTCAGTTAAACGATTCCTCTTTCTTTTCATTTTCTTTGTCTTTTAAGTTGTCAAACACATTCATTTTTCCTGGCATATATCTAATTGTTTGGAGTCTTTTCCTCCTTCTCCTCCAGTTTTAGTAATATTTTAAGTTTGCTTTCTGGGCTATTGGGCAGGGTCATCGTTTTGTACAACATTTCATTCTTTTTCCACACCATCAATGATACATCTATAAAACTCGTGGCACCAAGGCTCCAAATGTTGGTCTTTGCAATCAAATGCTCACATTTTGAGAAAGTTACTGCTGAAAGTAGAGCAACCCATTCCCTGAAAACCGAGACTTGCTCTCCCCAGCCTCAAAAGTGAAGCAGGAACATACTTGCATCCTTAGACCTGATCATGGGGACTTTACTGTCACCACAGTAAACCTTGACTTGAAGGGTGTGGGGCATGTGGTGGAAGTCCAGTGGGACTTAGGGCGACTCCAGAAGTTTGAGAAAACTGTTTAACAGTTCAACTATTGTATGGTTTATTTCCTTTTCCCAGTACTGATCTTTGAAATTCCCCTCTATTCTCTTTTGCAGCAGCAACTTAGGGGCCATAACTTGGTGGGTAAATACAGGTTTTGTGTGCAGACGGTCGTCCTGGAAACCGCACACTGTCTTACCTTGAGGAGGCCTCCATGGCTCTCCCTCCCACCGCAGGATGGAACAACTCCCAACTAAGGGCCCAATCCTATCCAATTTTCCAGTGCCTGTGCAGCTGTGCCAATGGGGTGTGCACTGCATCCTGTGGTGGGAAGGGAGTCACAGAGGCCTCCTTAAGGTATGGGAACATTTGTCCCCTTAACTTGGGGCTGCATTGTGGTTGCACCAGTGCTGGAAAGTTGGATAGGACTGGGCCCTAACAAAGCTACATCAGCACTGGGAAGTTGGATCGGATTGGGCCCTTTGTATAACAGAAGTGTGATATGTTTCATCAGTCTGTAACTGACTTCCATTGGTTGCAGCTGACCACAAGTTACTGGGGTAGAAGCACTAGTGAAAGTGAATGGCTGTAAGCCAAAAAACTTTTTAATTCGAGCTAGAACAGTTACAGCTAAGCAAAAATTTGACATATTGAAAATTTTGGTTCTTTTTTACCATAGTAGGAGGACTCAGATAGGTGCCTTGGAACCAGGCCCAGAAAACAATTGGCACACCCTTTTCCCTCCTTCCAGTATTCAATCAGCCAAAAACAAGTCCTTCTCCATGCTGCACATGCAGTGATTATCTTATGGCAGGGGTGTCCAAAGTTTTTGGCAGGAGGGCCACATCATCTCTCAGACACTGTGTCGGGGGCCGGGGAAAAAAAGGATTTACATTTAAAATTTGAATAAATTTACATAAGTTTACATAAATGAATATATTAAAGATGAACTTATATGAATGAATGAAGGCTTTGCAATAGCTCAAGGCCTATAAGAGCCCTGGCACAAAGCAAGGCTGGCCTTTCCTTTGCTGCCACTACTGCATCACAGACATGAAACAGCAAGCAGTGGAGGAAGCCCTCATCCCACAGCTGATGTGAGAGGTCGAACAGTTGCCCTCACGCTGATAGCAGTTGCGTTGGGCCGGTGTGGGCTCCAGCAAGACTCCAGAGGGCCAGAGGCTCATTGGAGACCAAGGTCTTCCTGACGGCCGCACTGGGAGTCCTCGAGGGCCGCAAGTGGCCCCAGGGCCGGGGTTTGGGCACCCCTGTCTTATGGGACTCAATGCCACAAGATTCGGAGAGACCAACAGGGAAGGGGCTTGCTTGTGGAGTTCTGAAGCATGGACTCCTGACCTGATCCAGCTTCAGTCTTTTGATGCTCTGGCTTAACTGGGTCAACTGTTGTACTAGGAAAAAGCACAGAAGTCACTCTCTTCATTTCCTTCAGAGCAAGGAGTGGAAAGCTATAGAAAATGTAGAGCAGTAAGGATGAAAGATGAAAATGTAAGGCAGGGAGAAAAAGACAAGGACAATCTCAGAGCAACTAGCATTAATGTCACCGTGTAAAGGGTCTGTCAGCATTTCCATTACAAACTCCTATTTTCAAAGGTTTATAACTTATCCATAAAAATTCTCTCCAAGAGGTTGCAGAGACTTGGCAAAAGATCTCTCTCTCTCTCTCTCTCTCTCTCTCTTTCTGGCTCAATTGATTTTTCTCGTTTTCTTTTCCCTGTCCACATCAGCTAGGGCTAGCCCAATACTTCCTAATGCCTGAGGCAGCATGCCAAATGTTTTTCCCCCCTTACCTTATGATGTGCCAGCACCTGGTCTTCCCATCATCCAATGTTCTAGTTCAGCATTCTTCCCCCCCTTTCTTTTCCGATGTGGGGAGTGGGGAGAGTAGCAGCAGCAGTGGACATATGTAGACAGACAGAGATGGGTGCCTCCTGCCTATCTGTTGCCTGATACCACTGCTTTCAGATGGTCTCATGGATGGACCAGAGCTGACATCAGCCCCACCACCTCTCTCTCTCTCTCTCTCTCGTTTACAATAAAACCTTTTAATAATTCAGCCAGCCTTGTTTTTTGTGATACTACTAAGGGACACAGCACAGTCAACACTAATACCATATGAATGAAAGGGGCTGCGAATTCTCAAACATGCAATGGTAACAAATATTTCAGGTGGGACATGACAATATAGGACAAACACTTCTGAAGAAATGCATTCACAGTTTAAAATATAATGTAAAATGTTGCTTGAGTCCATAAGCCACATATTAAAACCCATTGTAGAATCTAGCCCCAACGTCTCACTTTCAACTGTGGCGCCTGAAAAACTTAGTGTGTTGCCCCCCTCCAAGATCACCAGAGTCTCCAGGTCCGAAGGGTGCCAGATTCCAAAATTTCCCAGACATTACAATGTTATACCCCTCTCCCTACACATACTAAAAAAGGGGACCACTCAGAATTGCTGCTGGGGGCTGCATAATAGTATAGCAAAACGTAGTGGACCTTTTAGTTGTTTTCTGCCTAATAGAACTTTCCAGATCATCAAATGTCAGATATCACAGCTTTTACTGTGCTTGTTTTTATTGCAGTGTGTGTTAAGGCTGCACGTCTATTTAAATGTGTTGTTTTGTCATTTTATTCTCTGTAAATCATTCTGAGCATATCACCATACAGAAAAGCAGTATCTATGCCCACTAGGGGTTTAGCTTGTAGAAGGGGCTAAAGACTTCTTTCCATTTGACCTTCTCAGACTAGTTTCCTTAGCCTTGACCTGTGAGTTTTAATTGTCTGCTTTTAGTCTCTGTACAAGTCTGCTTTGGGTTTATTAGCTGTTGTTTTATAGAATTTGTAATTATTTATTATGTGCTTTGCTGCCTCTCTATATTGCTTATTTATCTTTTATTATTGTTTACTACTGTTATTGATTTTTCACTGATTTTTCTTATTGTATCTTTAAAAAAAATTGTTTTAGCTTTCAAATGTATTGCTGTGAGCCACCTCGAGCACACAGATACACATACTTTAAACACATAAATAGTATGGTTTCAGTCCTGTATATGTTGAATATTTGAGGAGGCCATTCCCAAGGAGCATCTCTTCCCCTCCTCAGTATTTGTTGCAACAAATGCTGATAGTGGAGGTGGAGGGGGTTGTTCAGTATAAATCTGAAAACTTGGGATAAACACCGGTTAAGCTGAGCCCTAGTATCTCTTCATTAAAACTCATCACACATTATATTGGTTTCCATCCCAATTATATTGGTTTTAATTCTGATTAAAACTTCATCTTAGTATGGCGTCTTCTCCAGTGGCTGTTGCTGGCAACTCTTTTGTGTCTTCCTTTCGACCTTTTGGGAGTAGAGATCAATTTATTTAGCTATGTAAACCACTTTATGAATTACTTTTTGATGAAAAGCGGTATTTATATATTCTTAATGATAATAATGTATACAACATTCTCATAACTCTTCAGAAGGTGTTGTCTTTGTTGTTATTTGGAATGTGAATTATTTTGGTGAAGATGGGCAGTTAGTGTGTATGACAAGGAGATAGAGTAGAATGTTTCTCTCTTTCCCTCATCATACACCCCAATGTCCCTCTTGACCAAAACCAGCTGTGTTGCCTTCCGGGTTCAAACTTCTTGTTAGGGTTCAAATATTTGAGTGTGGAGAGGTAGGTAAATCTTGCCTTTAGTTCAGATCCACATGGACACAAGGGGGAGCTTGAAATGAGGAAACAGATCAGGGAGGTGACAAGGAGGGACAGGGTTGTAATCATGGGGGACTTCAATTATCCTCATATAGACTGGGTCAATTAGTGTTCTGGTCACGATAAGGAGACCGGATTTCTTGACGTGCTAAATGACTGTCTTAGAGCAGCTAGTCATGGAGCCCACCAGAGGGCAGGTGACTCTGGATTTAATATTGTGCGGTACATAGGACCTGGTTAGAGATGTAAATGCTATGGAGCCATTGGGGAACAGTGATCATGCTGTGATCTGTTTCGACATGCACGTCGGGGGAAGAATACCGGGCAAATCTCTCACAAAAACCCTTGACTTCCGACGGGCGGACTTCCCTCAAATGAGGAGACTGGTTAGAAGGAGGCTGAAAGGGAAGGTAAAAAGAGTCCAGTCTCTACAGAGTGCATGGAGGTTGCTCAAATCAACAGTAATACAGCCCCAGCGGGAAGTGTATACCGCAAAGGAAGAAGGGCTCGACTGAGTCCAGGAGGGTGCCTGCATGGCTAGCCAGCCAAGTTAGAGAGGCCGTAAAGGGCAAGGAAGCTTCCTTCCGTACATGTAAGTCTTGCCCTAATGAGGAGAATAAAAAGGAACATAAACTGTGGCAAAAGAAATGTAAGAAGGTGATACGGGAGGCCAAGAGAGACTACGAGGAACACATGGCCAGCAGCATTAAAGGGAATAATAAAAGCTTCTTCAAATATGTTAGAAGCAGGAAACCCGCCAGAGAAACGGTTGGCCCTCTGGATGGTGAGGGAGGGAAAGGGGAGATAAAAGGAGACTTAGAGATGGCAGAGAAATTAAATGAGTTCTTTGCAGCTGTCTTCACAGCAGAAGACCTCGGGCAGATACCGCTGCCCGAATGGCCCCTCCTGACCAAGGAATTAAGTCAGATAGAGGTTAAAAGAGAAGATGTTTCAGACCTCATTGATAAATTAAAGATCAGTAAGTCACCGGGCCCTGATGGCATCCACCCAAGAGTTATTAAGGAATTGAAGAATGAAGTTGCTGATCTCTTGACTAAGATATGCAACTTGTCCCTCAAAACGGCCACAATGCCAGAGGATTGGAGGATAGCAAATGTCACGCCTATCTTTAAAAAGGGAAAGAGGGGGGACCCGGGAAACTATAGGCCGGTCAGCCTAACATCCATACCGGGTAAGATGGTGGAATGCCTCATCAAAGATAGGATCTCAAAACACATAGACGAACAAGCCTTGCTGAGGGAGAGTCAGCATGGCTTCTGTAAGGGTAAGTCTTGCCTCACAAACTTTCTTTCTTTGAAATTCTTTGAAATTCTTTGAATTCTTTGAAAAGGTCAACAGGCACGTGGATGCGGGAGAACCTGTGGACATTATATATCTGGACTTTCAGAAGGTGTTCGACACGGTCCCTCACCAAAGGCTACTAAAAAAAATCCACAGTCAGGGAATTAGAGGACAGGTCCTCTCCTGGACTGAGACCTGGTTGAAGACCAGGAAACAGAGAGTGGGTGTCAATGGACAATTTTCACAAAGGAGAGAGGTGAAAAGCGGTGTGTCCCAAGGATCTGTCCTGGGACAGGTGCTTTTCAACCTCTTCATAAATGATCTGGAGACAGGGGTGAGCAGTGAGGTGGCTAAGTTTGCAGGCGACACCAAACTTTTCTGAGTGTTGAAGACCAGACGTGATTGTTAGGAGCTCCAGAAGGATCTCTCCAAACTGGCAGAATGGGCAGCAAAATGGCAGATGCGTTTCAATGCAAGTAAGTGTAAAGTCATGCATATTGGGACAAAAAATCAAAACTTCACATATAGGCTGATGGGTTCTGAGCTGTCTGTGACAGATCAGGAGAGAGATCTTGGGGTGGTGGTGGACAAGTCAATGAAAGTGTCAACCCAATGTGCGGCGGCAGTGAAGAAGGCCAATTCTATGCTTGGGATCATTACAAAAGGTATTGAGAAGAAAACGGCTAATATTATAATGCCATTGTACAAATCAATGGTAAGGCCACACCTGGAGTATTGTGTCCAGTTCTAGGTGCCACATCTCAAAAAGGACATAGTGGAAATGGAAAAGGTACAAAAGAGAGCAACTAAGATGATTGCTTGGCTGGGGCACCTTCCTTATGAGGAAAGGCTACGGCGTTTGGGCCTCTTCAGCCTAGAAAAGAGACACCTGAGGGGGGATATGATTGAGACATACAAAATTATGCAGGGGATGGACAGAGTGGATAGAGAGATGCTCTTTACAATCTCACATAACACCAGAACCAGGGGACATCCACTAAAATTGAGTGTTGGGAGAGTTAGGACAGAGAAAAGAAAATATTTCTTTACTCAGCGTGTGGTTGGTCTGTGGAACTCTCTGCCGCAGGATGTTGTGACAGCATCTGGCCTGGATGCCTTTAAAAGGGGATTGGACAAGTTTCTGGAGGAAAAATCCATTACGGGTTACAAGCCATCATGTGTATGCGCAACCTCCTGGTTTTAGAAATGGGCTATGTCAAATGCAAGGGAGGGCACCAGGATGCAGGTATCTTGTTATCAGGTGTGCTCCCTGGGGCATTTGGTGGGCCGCTGTGAGATACAGGAAGCTGAACTAGATGGGCCTATGGCCTGATCCAGTGGGGCTGTTCTTATGAAGAGGAACACAGCACACAGGCTGCCATTTCACATGTAGCGAGGCTTGAGTCTCCACTTTTTGTAACAATTTAATTGTTCCCTCCCCCAGCACATTTTTACAGTCTCTTTTGCCTTTGACCCTTTCTCAGCTTCTAAGAAAACAGGGCAGGGCAGACTCACAGCCCAATCCTATCCACGCTTTCCTGGATGTAAACCTCATTGACACTAATGGGACTTACTTCTCAGTAGACATGCATAGCATTGGGCTGTCCTGCAGTTTCACAAATACAGGCTCCTGCAATGCAAAATGCAGGGAGCTTGGGCAGCCCCCTTTGGTATGAGAATTGGGGTGTTACAAGTGTGCCCCTCATTTTCAAATGAGAAGTGCTGGAGGATCTGGGGAGTGGGCTGTAAGAAAGGGGCCTGGGGAGGGAAAATGGCAGAGGAAGGAGGCCTTCACAAAGTATGGAGCAGGCTTTAAGAATAAAGAGTTCGAGAATCAGATGGAGTGAAATGAGATCAAGTGGTAAGAAGTGGAACCGAAGGGAGACTTTTTTTTGTTTTTGATGTTTTTAATTGATGCAAAGCAGGGTTGATGCCTGAAGATTTGCTGCCCGTTTTGTTATTCTAATGAGCAATGCGTTCAGACAGGAAAAGCAACATCAAAAATCCTGATCCTCTGCTACAGACCGCAGGCAGCTTCAGAGGGGGCCCAGGGAGTTGAGCAAAACACACGCTGCAACCAGGCAGACCCCTCCCTCACCCACAGAGAGATGCTGCTGCCCCCTTTCCCCCCCCCCACTTGCGTGGACCATGTACCGCACCAGAGTCCATGGAGATGTGTCTCAGGGTCACTTTCCTGCAACCAGAAAAGTCAGGGAAGCTTCAGACTGGCTGCATGGAAGAAGGGTGAAACTTAAAGGATTTCATCTCCTCCAGGTCCAGGGATGTGTTTGATATGCAGATATAGATTTAGATCAGTTAAGACAGCCTCACCGTCTCTCCTGGATCAGAGAGGCTAAGGGGGAAAGGCACCCAGGGAGTCATGGGTGACGCACGGTGTTAATGAGGGCTTTGCATCTACAGCGGTGCGCAAAGAAAATCCTTAATTTGCCATCAAGACCAACCAGGGCATCGCAGTCCAAATAACGATGCCAACAAGGATACCTGAGTCTACCTCATTGATATTCTTTCCTGGTCACAGTCTTGCATTCCCACCTAGGGATGTGCAGAGACACCGAGAAATGTCACCCGCCTTAGAGAAACCTCTTTGACTTCCCTTGAAAATTCTCAGACGTTTCTCCTTGACAGGCAACCTGAAATTCAGCCCAAGTTTTCAGCCATGTTTTTAAGTAGCGGTGCCGACCCTATCCTACGACCTCTGCTTACAGAGCAAGAAGATCCTAGAAGGTCTCTGAGAACATATCCCAATATCAAAAGATCTTCAGCAGTTCTCACGTTGCTCTCTCATTCATGGTGCTGGTGTTTTTCTTTAGCATCCCAAATCACCTGAGTCTGGGCTGTCTAAACAAGAGCCTGCATACCAGAGTTTCTCCCACAAGAGCCTGCATACCAGAGTTCCTCAGAGGTCCTTCTCCAAGTGCTTCAGGCTCTCCAGATTAGGTTGGTGACATTTAGGTGGTCTCCTAATTAGGTGGTCACCTGGTCTCCAGATTAGGTTAGGTTTCTAATATTCTGTGCCTAGGTGTTTATTCTTTAGTTTTACTGTTGCTTGCTATTGTGCCTCAAAGGCTGCAATCCTACCCACACTTTCCTGAGAGTAAGCCCCATTGAACAAAATAGGACTTACTTTTGAGCAGACCTGGTTAGGATTGTGCCCTAAATTATTCTGTTGTTTTCTACCATTGTATGATACTTTGCAGTCTCCTGCAGACAAAGATGGAATATACATTATTATATAAACAAATATATGACTCAATATAAACAAATTAGATAGGATTTCAGCATGGAAATGGGATTATTTGAGCTGGGAAGGGAGACATCTGCCTTCTCCCTAACATGCTAGCTTTCTGTGTGCAGGGATTTTTTTTTTTTTACTTCAGGAAGAGAAGCAGTTGTGTAGAAACCAACCTTTTTTGAGAATTCAGACTGTCTGTGTCTGCCAACCAGACCTCCATTCATCTCTGGTTTAAGAGATAAAAAAGGAAAATCTGTCATCAATCGCATCCCATTGTAAAAATAGAGTTGCACTCAAATACATGAAAAAGCTGTATCCATAGGCAACGGTGAAACTGCAAAAAGCAGGGCAGCTGAACTCACTAACAGGACTGATATGGACCACTCTGCCTTGAAATGTATATACTGTATGGTAGTAGCAGAGGGTTTCTGAATGGAAGGCCTGGGACATAGCAAAGAAAGAAAGACAAAATCAAGATGGCCTGCAAGGGAGCCAAAGAGCCGAAGGCTGTTGAGACGAATTTTAACCAGCTTCATACAACTGCCTGCAGTGGTCTGGGGGAGCCATTTTCAACTACTGTGCCGTGGCGCACTGGTGTGCCATGAATGCTCCCCAGGTGTGCCATGGGAATTTGGGAGAGAATCATTTATCAATAAGACCATTGGGGGGTGCGAGTCCCCCATTTATAGCGCAGTGCACCTTGTCAACGGTCAAAAAACTGATGGTGTGCCTTGACCATTTTAGTGCCTTGCCAGTGTGCCATGAGATGAAAAAGGTTGAAAATTACTGGTCTGGGGTGTTAATGTTGAATAATAGGTAGGGCTTAAGGAGTACAAGGATAATCTGTACTTGCCCAAATGTGCAAGGAACACGGGAGAACATGGTACGATCTTCTCCCCCACCCTTTTCCAGTATAAAATCTAATTACAAACACAGCAAACATGAAGAACCTCAATCAGCCGCTCTCCAATTCTGGTCACCAAAAGTAGTAACCATTTGGGGCATTAGCAGGGGGAGAAGTCCAACTTAAACAGAAGCACAGGCTTCAGCACCTATGCAGGAGAAGATGTACCCAAGCAGGCAGCCGCAAAGAATGGTGCTCTCTGCCACTCACTCTGCAAGCAGTCCATACCTTTGCCTAAGCCTCAGCTAGAACACACCCGATGCTCTTTGGCTAGTGGGAGGGAAACTGGTCAATGTGGGCAAGGTGTCTTCCTCATGAAGCTTGTCTGCCATGGTCTTCTCTTTGCCCATCACATAACTCACAACATTTGGAGATGCCTGGGTTCAGTTGAGCGTCTCAGGCTGTTAACTTGATCCAACTAAGGACTTGTTGATATTGTAATGGATCCACTGACGACCTAAAAGGCTTGAGGCTGCCAGTTCGAAACAACCGGAAGTACCCGAGAACTGAGGACACGCTGATATACCGATGAGCTGACCCTCGGTGGCAGAGAGGAGTTGCCGTCAAGTGGAGCGTGGGAGGCGAAGGGCCAGAGAGATGCCAGACCGGGAAGGAATCCAGCTGGAACGAGGAGTTCTATGAAAGACTAGAGCTATTCAATTGTAAGGTTTAGAAGAGCCTGCCTATGTAAACCGCCTTGGATTAAAGTCTCAGGAGAAATCTGACGACCAAAGAAAGGCGGTATATAAATAAATAAATACCAGGCGTAATATGTTGGATTGCAGAGGACTTGCAATGCATTGATTGGAAATCTTTTTCCTTGTCAGTGAACCGGCACTCCAAGGGCTTCTTCTTCCTCCCTCCCTCCCCCTTTAATTTTATTATTATTTTCTTCTTTCATTCCATAAGTGCCTGGGATTTTTTTTAATATGAAGGCCTTTTATTTCTATAAAATTGCAGCTGCTTTCATTTAGTTTTATGGATTTAATGTATTTAGATGTTCCGAGAGAAGCTCAGAGCTGGCGGTATTATCCAGACATTTGCTGCTTAGTGCCTCCTATAATGACAAGACTTATCTGATTCAGAGCATTTCATATCGGTGGAAAAATTAATTCTCCATTCCTTTGTCTTTGGGCTTCAAGATTTAATTTGTTGAGGGGATTCTTTCAAGAGACATTTGTTTCCCTTTCCTTTTTCCCCCCTCTGCAGCCAACATAATGGGTTTGCTTCCTTCCTTCTCCGAAGTTTTCATCAATTTTCATTCAGATATAGAACTTTATCTATTGCATTTTCTTCCTTTCTCTATGCTGGTCTTTTTAAAGCCAGAATATTACTCAAAGACCTCAAGGAGGCAAATTTGCCTGTAGTCAAAGTGCAGAATGAGGGCCCAATCCCGTCCAACTTTTCAGTGCTGACGCAGCCATACCAACACGGCTTGCATGGCATTCTCCATTGAAGGCATAGCTGTCACCAAGGTAAGGAAATTCCTTGACTAAGAGCTGCATTTCAAGTGCATCAGCATTGGGAAGTTGGATAGGATTGAGCTCTCAGTTATCTGTGAATTGCAGTCAAGGAGACTGTTCTAACTCAGCCAAGCGCCCAGCAAGTAAAGGGTATGTTCTTTATGAACTATGATAGAGGACTGAACTGGAGTTGTTGCACAGTCATGGCTGCAAAATATACAAAATTATTTGGGAGTGACCCTCACTGAACATGGACAAAATATTTTTTTTATTTGCAGCAAAGGAATCCAGAATGCCACATTTTAGACAAAATGGTGGGTAAGCAAGATTTATGGTGGGTACCCACTTGCCCCAGACTGCAAGACTGAGGCAAAGTCATAAGCTGTCTTCTCACTTTATAAGCCCCATGACCACAGATGATGTGGAGTGGAACCGCACCCACTGGCCTCATCCCTGATGTCGATATGCCACTAGACACCCTCTTCCCCTCAGCAAGATGCTTTCGGCATTCATGCGCAAGGACGCATACCCCCGCATATCACGCCAGAGGAAACCTGGATGATGCCAGTGCAGTTCATAAGGACATTGGCCTTTTCGCAAGAACAACAACACACACACACAGCTGCTGCTACTGGAGGTGGGGCCAGTGGGTCTCTTCCTTCTCACCCTTCCTGGGTTTTGTGAAGCAAAGAAAGAGCAGCATCAAAGGCCTGTAATCTGCCGGTGAGCCTTGTTTGCTGCAGAAGATCCAGGTCTAAAGTACAAACAGGTGAACTTCATTCTCTCCGTCCCTCTCTAGAGACACCCTGGGAATGATGAACTTTCTCTGAAAACAGTTCTTTGCCCACGGAAGTGGTGGCCAGCTCTGTTCGGTGTCACAGCCTCCCTCCAACAAGGACTATCTCAGAGATATTACCTACTTCTGTAGGACCAGTACAGGCTTCACTAAAGCAGATGACTGAATTCCAGGAGCTTCCCCAGCACACTGCCTGAAGTAGCCATGTGCAGGAATCCCTGTAGGACTCCCTGTCACCCTGGACTGAGGAATCAGAACATCCAAGCCACAAATCCTCCTTTTTTTGTGTGTGCAACAATGTACAATCAAGGAAGAGTGTGGTTAGTTCCGGAGGACAGTCGTGCGGGAACACATGTATTCCAATGTCACTACATTCTGGCACATTTATAAGGTCTACAGTAAAATTAAAAGGAAATGTAACCTTGTGGTAGCTTTAACTGTCATAATCCATCCTTTACACCGTTAGTTCGCAGGCAGGAGCTGTCTCTATTTTATCTCTGTAGCATGTCTAGTTATTTTACAGCCCAAGCCTATGCACATTTATACTCAGAATTTATACTGCCAGGATAGAATAGCGGCTAGAGTGTTCAAATAGCCCTTCAAAGGTGTCTCGGGGGGACCTGGGGCCAGTTGCCTTATCTCAGCCTAACCCTACCTCACAATGTTGTTGTGAGGATGGGGCAGATCATGTACGCCACTCAGATTTTGAGAAGAATGACAAGCCTCTGAGGGGTGTGGCATCTAGTGGTTAATGCCCGTGCATCCCTTCCTGCTCTACTTTCCCTCTTTACTAGGTCAACAACTGATTGGGTGGGAGATGGTTCTGGTAGAGATGGTTCTACCATCCCAAACTCAGGAGACCAGGCAGAAGTGGGCCATCTGGGGGGGGGGACCACCCCTCCCAAGAGAGCACAGAGCCCCAGGAGCTCTTATTTAAGATCATATCACTGTAGCACCTGCAAGGGATCAGATGTAACAACCTACTCAGTTATCCATGAATACAGACTAGGCAGGCAAAGACTCCAAATATAACCAGTTTACAGAAAATTCCAAAGTTAAAAGAATGAAACAAAATGAGAAAGGGTGACAGTAAAGTACAAGAACTGGGTTGATGCAAAATGCCTGCATTTGGCTGGATGGATGCAAAGAAATAGCTTGAATGCAGTTGAACTGCTTGAATAGTTACTGCAATTGTATGAAGTAACAGTGCTTAACAGAGGCAGCCAGCACAGACTGTCCTGGAGTGCAAAGTGCAAACAAAACAGAATGAATTCCCTAAACCCGTCTAGCGATAAATGCAGTCCCTCTTGCTAATTACTTACAGGGTGTGCCTTCCATGGACCGGCACTGGTTCCAACAGCAGACCTGACAGAAACACACATGATCATCCTTGTGCTTGAACTTAAGAAATCAAGGGTTGCTGATGCCTGGCTTCTCCATCCTACTCCTGCGCAGTCCTAGACAGAAACGTTTGGCTGGCTAATCAGTGGGCACATGCCAGTCTCAATAGCCTTCTCAGTTAGGAGCTATTGTCTCTGGAGGCAACCCAGGCACAGAGAACTACCACACATCTAGCCATACAGTTGTCAGGCAATGGCATGTTCAAACTAAGGACAAAAGCTAGGACAGCAACAGTCCCAGCAACTTTTTGGATGCTGAAGCCTCTAAGGCAAGGGTGCCCAACCCTGGCCCTGAGGCCACTTGCGGCCCTTGAGGACTGCCAATCAGGCCCTCAGAGAGCCCCCAGTCTCCAATGAGCCTCTGACCCTCTGGAGACTTGCTGGAGCCCGCACTAGCCTGATGCAACTGCTCGCAGTGTAAATGGCCAACTGTTTGACCTCTCGCGTGAGCTGTGGGACGAGGGCTCCCTCCACTGCTTGCTGTTTCACATCTGTGATACAGCAGTGGTAGCAAAGAAAAGGCTGGCCTTGCTTTGTGCAAGGTCTTTTATAGGCCTTGAGCTATTGCAAGACCTTCATTCATTCATTTGGGTTCCATCTCTAATATATTCATTTACGTAAATTTATTAAAATTTGAAATGTAAATTAATTTTTTCCCCAGCCCCCGACACAGTGTCAGAGAGATGATGTGGCCCACCTGCCAAAAAGTTTGGAAACTCCTGCTCTAAGGGATTGGAAGCATCCAAAAATAAGGAAAAAACAAAACAGAACAGAACTCTGAGTCACTGAGTGATCTTTCCATCTCTGTCTAACCTGCCTCACAGGGTTGCTACAAGTACAAAACAGGATAAACCCAGGCAGAGCTCCCCAAACTCCGTGAAGCAACTTTGAATTCCAGTGTGATAAAGACATCATTCCACGTCTTCCATTATTAGGCTGCTTGAATTTCAGAGAGAAAGAAACATGAAATACTGTCCAGCAAGGTTCAGTGTATTCTCAAAAGCCTTGAGGGCCTGGAGCATGCTTTGTAGCTTAGCAAAAATAAAATAATAATAACTGAAGTCAAACCATATTTTTAGACGTTTAATTCTGAATCCCCTGCTGCTTGACAGAATCCGTTCCCTGCGAACGAGCCCCTCCAAGCAAAGAGAAGGACAGCGGGTGTTAGCAGTAGAACTGGGGGGGTCATAGCGATGACTAACCCTCTTGAAATGCAGTTCATCCTTAATAAGCTCAAAGCAGAGATCCGAAAGCATCAGAGCACTGTGGAAACAGATTAATCTCTCAAGACAAAGGATGGAGAATTTTGGAAGCCTGTCAAAAGCCATTTAAATCAATGCAGTGCAACAAACTAGACCAAGATAACCCAACAGCTCCCACAGCATTGCAAAGCAGGTCACTCGGGCTGGTGGCCACCTGAGATGCTAGTGCTCTTCACGCTCTATCCCCCTCTCCCATTCCTGTCCCCTTGGGGTCTGGGTGGGAGGGGCAAGATGACTGACCTGACAAGCCCAACCCCACTTATGACAGAGGCAGGAAGCACCACTGCTTGCCCTTCACAAGACCAATCTTTGCCAGCAGCAACAACAGCAGATCACAAAGCCAAGTCCACCTTCCCGGTGGGCAATCATTGGGAAGATCTCTTCCAGTGCCCAGCATCTGTCACTGCAGATGGGCAGCCCAATTCTGAGCTTCCCAGCGACTGATGGAGCAGTGGTACCAAAGTGACTACTGCTGTATCCAGTGGGCACTGCAAAGCAGCTGGAGGTCTTCTCAGGGGAAAGGGATTTTTATCCCTCTCCCGCAATGGGGCTTCTCAAGTCTGTGCAGGCCATTTTGCTGGTGCAGTCTGGAGAGACTGAGTCAGGCCTTTTGGCCCAACACAAAGTTCAGAATACAGAGCTCCTCCTCCTCCTCCTGTCGTGGTTCCTCGCCCCCACCCCACTCACCTCCACCATCATTCTGCCTTCCACCCACTCCCCAGAGGCCGCACCACCACCCAGTAGTTGCAGTTACCCCCGTGGTGGCACATGGCCCTGCACCTAACTGGCACAGATCCAGCACCAGCGCTCCCTGTTCACCGGGTGCCAAAAATGCCCTTTACAGCACATTTATGGCACTTAGTGCCTACATTAGGGCTCAGCGCTGGTCCAGTTTAGGATTGGGCCCTAACACTGATCACATTTGGACAGGGCTTTGCATGCACATCATAGGTGGCTGGGACTCCTGTCACAATCATCCATCCCACCCACCCTTGTGTGTACAGAGACAAGTGGGGAATAATGTGCGAATAGGGGTGCTGTGCTTCAGAAAAAGTTCTGCAAAACCTTATGCTGGCAAGACTTGGTAAAAAAAACAGGACAAAGAAGACCCCGTCAACAGAAGGCCAGAAATCTCGAAGAGAACTGAATGCAACACACACACACCCTCCTCATATCCTTCCCTTATAAAGCTTTATTAAGCCTCTATGTTATACAACTCTCAGCGATAACAGAACTATTGCATCTGGGTGCGCAGGCGACCGAGTGCATTAAAACTCCTTTCATGGAATGGCAGGAACTAATTCCTCATTTTTACTGGCTAGGAACTGAACCTTAATAGAGCCCAGAGCCCTGGACTCATAAAGCATGAGAGTAACAGAGGGGAGGGGGAAGTGGGAATAGGTTTGTTGCTGGGGTTATGATGTTACAGGAGGAAAGGATGATAATAAGTCCAAAGCGAGCTGCAGCTCAGAATAAACTGGACCAATCAGACCAGGGCACAGCCATATATTTCCCCACTTAAAGAAAAACAGAACCACCATTACACAAAAGGCCATTTGAATTTGGAAGACATCATATGTTCATGCGTGCATTTATCAATGTATAAAACGCAGATGGGGGAGAGTTGATAGGTCTGAGTAGAATATTTCTGAAGATAATTTCCATGGGGCGGGCGGGGGGCAAAAGCACTCCTGACTGGCCATTGCTACCCTTGCTTCACTGTCAATTTGGGGCAATAGTGGTATTCCCAGAAATTAGCAGTCATTTCCCCACCTGAGCTGTGCCCAGAATGATGCGACATTGCAGTGCAGGGTCACCTGAACAGAAAACTTGTGGGGGGAGAGACTGGTCACCGGAAACTACCCTGCTAATTCCACCAGGACATTTTGCCCCATCCTCACTTTTTCACCACTGCCTCTGAAAACCGCAGAAGTATCCCCAAAAGTGGGAAAGAGAAAAGCAGGCCCTGACTTCTTCCAAACATGCTGTCAGATGCAACGGGTAGCAAAATCCTGTGCTCCCAGCACCCAGGGCTGCAATGGTGCCAAAAATGGCTGATGCTACATCCAGCGTGCATTGCCGTACTCAACCCAAGGGCTGGCTTAAAATTGTGAGCCTCCGTGTAGGGTCAGCAGCCCAAAACGGAGGCTCAGGATCCTGTGGAGCAAAGCTCCATTGGTCCCACCCTGCTCCCTCCCCTGGCACACCTCCTCCCCGCCCTCTCCCAGACTTCCACCCACCTCCCCCCACCCCGGAATGCTTCCTCCCCGTCTCCCCAAACCTAACTCTCCGCTGCCTGGCAGTATGCGATTGCTGAGTGGCGGAGCTCTGGTGCTTGCCCAGTGCTATTTATTTTCCACATTGTTATACCTTCCTCCAAAGAGCGAGACAGCACTGAGCTAGCACCAGCACTCCACCACAGCTAGGACCCACAAACATGGCACGTTTGCGATAGTGCGTGCCGGCAGTGAGCTGGTGCACACTGAATAGGATTGGGCCCCTTCTTCTGCCAGGCTGTCTGCCCTGAGAACAAAGTGGACAGTCATGGTCAGATGCTGGGGCAAAATTAACTGCCCCCGTCATGTCCTGTTGCTAAGCTTCTCAGAGATGAAGGGCTGCCCACTGCTGGAAACAAAATACTGGGTAACACCCTGCCAGTATTAATCGTGCCTGATCTCCGCAAATGTTCGGTTCTCCCCCCTGATGGGCTTTCCTTTTCACTTTCATTACTTATTTTTAGATGTTCCTATGGGAGCTCTCCTCTGATGGGCAGAAGGGCAGGGGTGGCAGCAGAGGCATTCCAGCTTTGCCCAGGAGTTCTGCTTTCCAGTTTGTTGGGATTGTTTATCAAGGCCACTCTGAATGTTCTACTGTCAACCACTTAGGGTCTCATCATCATTGCTCCCCTTACTATCCTGGCTCTTCAGCTTCTGCCCTGCCTTTCTTACCTCCTCAGGACTGCTAAGTGGAGGTTCTGCATAACCAGCTTCTGTCAAAGAAGGGAGGGTCTTCAATTTTGCAGCTGTGCTTCGTGCCTTATCAGAACGCATGAAGAACCCTTCCAGGCTGACTTAACATGGTCACCTCAACATGATGTGGACAAAGAGATGTTACTTATTGGTGGTTGGCAACCTTCAATCTCGAAAGATTTATGGTATAAGCCTAAAGCACCCGGTATTCCCAAGCGGTCTCCCATCCAAATACTAACCAGGCCTGACCCTGCTTAGCTTCCAAGATCAGACAAGATCAGGCATGTGCAGGGTAACAGTTGCTGCGTGTTGAAGTAGGGAGAAGCAGCTGACCAGTCCAAGCAAAGGTGGGAAATCATTCGGATATTAAGTAGGCAGAGCGTTCAAAAATCAAGCCTAATAAAAATAAACAATCTAGCCTAATAAACATAAACCCTGCTTTTCCATTGGCATTTGAGCAGCTGGCTTAAAGAAAAGAGGACAGATACAAAAGAGGATACAAAAAAGAGGACAGATCCTCAGTGCCTAAGGATCTGTCTCATATTTCTAGGATTCTTGATAGATAAGTAAGAAGGCTTGACAGAGCTGTTCACACTTTTAAGGCTCTGAACCGCACCAGAATATGGAAGAGGCACATTGAGAAGTCCCCTGGGATTTAGTACCTGGGACTACCGAGGTATGAAGCTTGGCATCTGTGAGCACTTGCTCCATCTACTGACCTACTGCACACAGAAGTGGACCAAAGTCAGGCCTTGATCCTTGCAGGGATCTGGGTGAGATAGGGAGCCTATTTTGAAGAATGGTTTAGCTCACCAGCTCATGAGATGCTCTTAGGAAAGTCAGTATTATCTCTCAGCCTTGCCTAGCTCATAGAGTTGTTCAAAGGATAACATAAAAACACCACAACCATGAGATCCTTGGAGGAAGGGCAGGTCACAATAGGTTCACTTGGTTGGTAGATTACATAGACAATATTAAGATAATCTAGACCAGGGCTGTCCAAACTTTTTGGCATGAGGGCCACATCATCTCTCTGACACTGTGTCGGGGGCCAGGGGAAAAAAAGAATTAATTCACATTTCTAATTTGAATAAATTTACTTAAATTTACATAAATGACTATATTAGAGATGGAACTCATGAATGAATGATGGTCCTGCAATAGCTTATGGTCTATAAAAGGCCTTGCACAAAGCAAGACCAACCTTTCCTTCACTGCCATTGCTGCATCACAGATGTGAAACAAGCAGTGGAGGGAGCCCTTGTCCCACAGCTCACACAAGAGGTCGAAGTCGTCCTCATGCTGAGAGCAGTTGCGTCGGGCCAGTATGGGCTCTAGCAAATCTTTGGAGGGCCAGAGGCTCATTGGAGACTGGGGGCTCCCCACGGGCCGGATTGGGAGTCCTTGAGGGCCACAAGTGGCCCCCGAGCCGAGGTTTGGGCACCCCTGATCTAGACCAAACCACATAGTGCTGGGATCAGAAGACAGGTGAAGGTGAGGTTAAAACTAACACCACATATCCTATGTTAAGTTTACTCAGAATTATGTTTCAGTTTGTTTGATGGTGCTTACTTTCATGTGAGTGCACAGAGTTGAAATCTACATTGAACCCAAGTCCAGATTTAAATTACACACAGAACCCCAGCTGTTTTCAGTGAGATTTAGATCCATGCTTAACTCTCCAACTAAAATAAACAGGTTGAGCGCTCAACACAGGGTTAGTTCATGCCCCCAACCCAGAAAAAAAGAAATCAACAGAGACTTGAGGCCAGCATTGTTTACTCCCAATGCGGCAAGGACAGACAGCTGCATGCATCAGGGGAAGGAAAGCAAGAGATGACGGGGCCTCTGGCTTTCTGCTGAGTAAACTGAGGAGTTAATAGAGGCAAACTAAATCCCTTTTATTTACCACGGGGTCAAGGGTCAGTGTGAGTAAATCATTAATTAACAGACTGACGCCTCAGTGCTATTGACAAGGTTGTGTTTACACACTGGGACAAAAGTACCCCCTTGCAATTAAGCAGCCGTGAACTTCCATGCTCTTGACGCTTGATTGTTTTTCCAGCTTACTTCGCTTCAGTCCCTTATGCAAAAACAACTCTTGATCCACTTTTGAGGTAGTCAGCGATGCAGACTCCGGTTTTTTAGGAAAGCTATGAAAATCTAATAGAATTTAATACCCTCCCAAAGTGAAAGCCAATTATTCAGTTTTTACTTTTGCATATAAATATCTACTACAGACTGAAGCTGGTGAACCATTTGAGCTGTAGCTGTGGAAAAGAGCTGTACAGGTGTGTGCCACTTAATGACAGGGACACATTCTGCCTCATTAAGAGCATCTTTATTGTGCATTGACCACTGTCATATACATGGTCTGTTGTTAAATGAACAGTTGCTAAGCGGCGCACTCCTGTATTTGCACCTGTGATGCACAATTCAAATTGTTAGAAAGGTCGTGAGAAGCAGTGCACAAGTTAGTCATGAATATGATGCTTGATGATCTGGAAATTCTAAATCACATTTCTGGAAAAACTGTACATTTGCTTTTACTAAAAAAAGTGTCCAAAACAGGCAATGCCAGTGAAAAGATAGAAACATGAGCATTACAAGCAAATGTTTTGCACAGCCTGATCCATTTGTTTCTTCATTACCTGGGGAAGACAAACCCTTTTTAAGCCTCTAATTACCTTCAGTTTTAAATGCATTGGCCACTTATTTCTTTTGAGAGGGAGCTAAGATTGTACCTTGCAAATGAATCCGAGTGGGAAGGGGACACGATGTGGATGGGTTCAGCAAGGCATTTCTGATTGGACTAGATAAATATTAATACCATCGTCCAATGCATTCCAAGGCCACATCTGCAACACCAGTCACTCGTGTTCAAAAATGATGAGTTTAGATTGGAACAGGTGCAAAAACTGGCTATAAATTGACTGTTTAATTCAGACTGAAAATGAGAGGTACAAAATTCTGGAGCAGCCATAAGCAGAGCCTCATTCGTTTCAAAGTTGAAAGGGACACGTTTATTAAGTGATACTTTCCTAAATTAATTGTGTTGTCTCAGCACCTATGTCTTCCTAGCACATGGTGGCCTGCTGCTTCAGTCAAATGACATCTAGCTTCACCCAGCACACACGTAGTCAGATGGTTGCATGCTAACTACAGCAGGTGCTGAAGTCAATCTAGTAAGGTTTCTGGCATGCCATCATGATTGACCTGACTTCTCAACATTCATGATTGAACATGATTGAACATGATTGAACACCTGACTTCTCAACATTCACCTGACTGCTTGAGTATGTGCTACACAGAACTGGAGTCAGCACCATTTGGTTGAAAAAGATGTGTTGAGAAGCGCACAAAAACAGGGCCTCTGCTTTGACACATTAGGATTGTGACCATCCCCCCCCAAAATGTGGTTATAATCTTGAGCTTCATCACCTTCTAAAAGGAAACTGGGATCACAAAAACATGAGAGAGTTGGTTTGGAGGCCCAGGTTCAAACCACAATAAAACTCCTCGTAGGAATCCTTGGTCCAGGGATTTTGTTCACATTCATGCTGAATCACAGATGGTTGCTCTGTTTGGGTTGGGAAGAATTTTTCTTTTCTTTAGAGTTAGATCAGTTAGTATCCTGAAGAAGTGTTCGGCATGACATTCTGCTCCTAAGTTTGTAAACTTATTGCAATAAGTTCGTAAACTTATTGTGCTGTGGTGGGTTGAGAACATGCTTCTCCATTCCACAATACACAGCATGCTTTCACATGTATGTGTGGTGCATTCTTTGCAATAAAAGAATATGTTGCGGGACAGTCATGAATAATGTACTTTTGGGGGCGCAATCCTACCCTGCGCTGGAACAGGCAAGCCCAAGGCTTGCGCTGTATCCAGCACAGGACAGGGGCCCAAAGTGGCTCAGCCAGAGGCAAGGGGGAACTTTCCCCCTTGCCTCTGGGTAAGGCCTCTTGGGCCCTGTGGGTCTCCTCGGACTAGCACCACCTCCAGAGGTGACACAAGTTCGAGGAAAGCGGAGCAGCTTAAAGCCACTCCAAACTCCCCAGGAACGGGGGTTGGGATCTGGCATAACTGCTGGGTTCCAGCCCCACCTCCCGCTCCCTACCCGCCCACCTCCGGGACCATCCACCCCACGCCCTCCCCAGCCCCAGAGCACCTCCCTCCTGCCTCCTCCCCACCCACCCCAGAGCCTTGCAGCAGCCCAGCAGGACTGGCTCAAGGTTCGTCGCACAAGCTGCCACAGAGGCTGGATTCAGCCTCTGTGCGCTGGTGCGGCCCGCTCGTGAGGAGGCACAAATGTGCTTTATGGCATGTTTGCGACCCTCTTGGGCCGGTACAAAGGACCTGCGCCCGCCCAAGGTCTGCTCTGGATTGCGCCCTTGGTCAGCAAAAGTATTTTTAGAAAATTCTTCTCCATTTTTTGACAGAATGGGCCTCAGTGCACATGTGACCTGCCCACCTCACATATGCTATCGGTTTGACTATTGCTGTTTGACTCTTCAAGGAAAACCACCAGCCTAGCTCAAGTCCAAATCAGCCCAAGTCCTCTTTACGCAGGAAAGCAAGCAACAGGTCACTTTGGAGTTCTGACACATGACATGCAAACAGGTTGGATGCTGTTTCCCTCCCCTGAGGGGCTTCCTCTCACCCCCCCCCCCCAGGAAAAAAACAACAACAATGTGATATGGTTGACAGGAGGCTCCTGCTACAATCACCATTTTAAACAGACCTCTGCTAGAGACAGGAGGAATCAGTGGTTTATCTCCACTCCACAGAATTCAAGATGAGAAATGGAATACTCAGCTCCCCTGTCATGATGGAGGAACAGTTAAAGAGCACTAAATCCTACACAATAATTCCTGCCGCAGCTGTAAGAAAAACCTTTAAGCCCCCTCAAGAAATAGGATGTTGACAAGCCAGGGCATTACAACTCCAGCACTGATCCTTCTTATTCCTCCAAGCAATCCGGACGGTGCCAACACAGGCTTCACTTGCTCTTTTGCTGCATTTGGACGATGCCGTTTCTAGAATCCTCCTTCCACTCAGTCACACAATGCTATCAGCAAGCACAGTCGTTGCAGAGGCAGGCTTCTGCCTTGCGTCGCGCTGATCTGGAAGCAGAAGGCAAGGAATTTCCCCCCACCAATCCATCTGTCAGCAACTCCCATCTGATGCAGAGCATGGTACAAATAATGGATGCAGTCATTTCCTGCTCATTGTCTCTGTTGGCTTAGCTGCTATGATGTCCTGGACAAGCTCCACCCATTTTATCTGGAAAGGTCAGCAGGAAACGGACATTGGTCAAATGCTGCCCAACGGAGCAAATTCTAGGAGAAAAGAGAGCAGGAAGCCTTGACACAGAGCTGTGGAACAGAAGGAGCTGCCTGCAACTGGTCAACTTGCAGCGTAGAGGCTGGGGACCCTAGGAAGGCAAAGGAGTACACAGCATAAGCTGTGAACCACACAGACCATGATCTTTCTTTCCTGGCACCCCAATGATAGGGAGCATCTCATCAGGACCTTTGACTGGATGGACCTCCAACTCTGATCCAGTCTGATCCAGCTTTCTTATCCACAGTCCTTCTTTTGCAAGTCATACACCTCCGTCCTTTCTCCACTATCCTAAGTGTGCAAATGGTGATAGTTCACCTTTGCCCTTCCATGGCCTGTCCATGCCATGCCTGTTGGCCCTCCAGCCAGCTCTTTTGCGCTTTCTGACCTAAACCATGAAGCTGCCCCACTGAGACAAGCAAGAGCTCCACTCCAACCAGAATCTGGTTCAGAACCAACACTGCAAGGCTCAAGCAGCATGTTGGGAAAGTGTGGGGTGGGTGTGGAGGTGCTTTTGGCAGTACATCAAGCCAACTGTTGCAACTGCACCATGGCCAGTGTTGTGATCTCGGCATCTATGCTAGGGACTAGCTGATAAAATCTGTCTGTTAGAGGTTGCAGAACAGCTATTTGGCCATCAATAGTTCTGCATTTCAAAAAGTTCATTCTGAAATTTGTTTAATGTAAATAAATCTTCTATTTATCTTTTGTCTGTTAATAAATTCATGCATTATTAGAAAAATCTTTTCTCCTACAAGGAGGCCCGCTGAGCTCTATCATATCATTTTAAGAGACTTCCTGTTCCCAGAATACAAAGCAGCCCACCTGCACTGGCGGAGAGCGCGAAAGGATTTAAATAAACACACACAGATAATTAGATCAGTTAACCTTGCAAATTAAAACAAGCACATTGTATTATCTCCAGTTTATCCAAAAAGAAAATATGAAGTTCCTTCCGATAAATAGCTTTAATAACAAGAACAGAGGAGCAGTTGCATGCATTGTATGCAAGAGCCCGCAGGATCCTGAACACAGGTGAACATGACACTGACAACTCTTCCCACTGTGTGCAAAAAACACAGGCAGGGCACTCAAGAGTGGCCACAACTGTAGACTCTGGATAGAAGGCATCTAGGCAATCCTAACCCCTTATGTCAGTCTTTTCCAGCACTGGCAGAGCAGTGCCAATGGGATGTGTGCTGCATCCTGCAGTTGGGTGTCACTCATGGAGGCCTCCTTAAAGTAAGGGAATGTTTGTTCCCTTACCTCAGAGCTGCATTGCCCTTATGTCAGTGCTGGAAAGCACTGATGTAAGGGGTTAGGATTGCACCCTAAGTATAAGGCCAAGCTACTTCCTCACATTTTGATCTTTCCTGTTTTCTTCTACACAGCTGCCTTTCACAATTCTTTTTAAAAAGTAAACATCATGGTCAGTGAACACTACACAGAGCAGAGGAAGAGATTTTAGCATAATGAAATGGGTGGGTCAGGAAGTTGTTTACTGAAAACTGGTAACTGAAAAGATCCTGATGGGGTTCAAGCTCTTCATCAGGGAACATGAGTCCCAAGTAACCGTGGATAGAGGCTGCAGTCCTAGGGTGTGTCTATATAAACTGATTCAGTTTCCACGAATATCAATACTTTTTGTAGGAACTGAAAGTGGAGAAAGGGGGAAAAGGGAAGACGCAACAGAATTTCTGCCAAAGCGGCCAGCCGACCCCTTTCTCAGTTTAATCTTACACTACTTCCTCCATCCTCAGTTGCTGCTGATCCTCTCAGGGTTTCATTTCATAAAGAGAAGCTACTAACAGCTTCTGAGTGACCTTTGCTTCTCCGATGAGTATTTATGGCAGGGAACACATACATCAACAACAGCAGCAAAAAATTTTCCTTCGATAACAGAGAAGCTTCAGCAGGCACTTTGGCTACTACAAGCACACATGATGTACAAAGACTCTTATTATCAGATTAGAGACACATCAAACCATGCTACAGAGGGAGGGTGAAGGCCTGTGGCTTTTTCTTGCCAAGAGTCCCACACTTCACCTGGCTGTGTAAAAGCAACTCTAAAGGGAAATGTCACCAGCTTAATGGAAACACTCTTCAGCCTTGCATCAAGAATTCTTCAGTGGAATCATGGCAAATGGTCATCACCTTGCAAGGTGCTCCTTAAAGCAGACATACCTTATGGCCATTTGCGACAGTGTGCGCTGGTGCTGGGCCAGAGCACATCGCTCAGGATTGGGCCCTGAGACTGCAATCCTATTCACACGTACATGGAGGAAGTTTCATTGAACTCAATGGGGCTTACTTCTGAGTAGACATGCATAGGATTAGACATGCATATATATTAGTAAATAAATAGTATATACAATATGCCAGTATACAGTATTCATAGATTAGTACAGTATATGATAAGTATATCAGAAACCTAAAAGGCAATTCTAAACACACTTACCAAAAGTAGGAATTTGAAGGAATTTTATATTCAAGTATCTGACTACAAAACTTTATCAGGGTGGGTTTCATGCATCCCCCCTTTTTTGTGTTTGTTTTCTGAACGAGTTGGTATTCATCTCGTACTTTGGAAATTCAGCAGTATAAAGAAGTAATTAGTTTTGTTTTTATGTGTCTGTCTCCCTACAGTCTGCATTTTTATCATTGTTTTACACTGGATTTTATCATGCTGGTTTTATCATTGTTTTGTATATCACAGAGGCATTTTTACTGTAGATATTCAGCTCAAGAATGTATTGACATGAAATGTTATTCATGGATGCAGAACATACTGTGCAGTCCTCCTCTTTGGTCCAGCAAGGAAGTAATGTGGCTGGGAGCCTGCAGTCCAATGTATTCAGCATCAAGGCTAAACTATATTTACATAATGCAGGCAGATGGGCAGCCTGATTGTCCAAGAAAGCCTGCACAAGAACATAAGAACATAAGAACAGCCCCACTGGATCAGGCCATAGGCCCATCTAGTCCAGCTTCCTGTATCTCACAGCGGCCCACCAAATGCCCCAGGGAGCACCCCAGATAACAAGAGACCTCAACCTGGTGCCCTCCCTTGCATCTGGCATTCTGACATAACCCATTTCTAAAATCAGGAGGTTGCGCATACACATCATGGCTTGTACCCCATAATGGATTTTTCCTCCAGAAACTTGTCCAATCCCCTTTTAAAGGCGTCTAGGCTAGACGCCAGCACCACATCCTGTGGCAAGAAGTTCCACAGACCGACCACACGCTGAGTAAAGAAATATTTTCTTTTGTCTGTCCTAACCCGCCCAACACTCAATTTTAGTGGATGTCCCCTGGTTCTGGTATTATGTGAGAGTGTAAAGAGCATCTCCCTATCCACTCTGTCCATCCCCTGCATAATTTTGTATGTCTCAATCATGTCCCCCCTCAGGCATCTCTTTTCTAGGCTGAAGAGGCCCAAACGCCATAGCCTTTCCTCATAAGGAAGGTGCCTCAGCCCCGTAATCAACTTAGTCGCTCTCTTTTTTACCTTTTCCATTTCCACTATGTCTTTTTTGAGATGCGGCGACCAGAACTGGACACAATACTCCAGGTGTGGCCTTACCATCGATTTGTACAACGGCATTATAATACTAGCCGTTTTGTTCTCAATACCCTTCCTAATGATCCCAAGCATAGAATTGGCCTTCTTCACTGCCGCCGCACAAGTCTTGAGACACACCCCATAATATGCCAACGTAGACTTTGAGAGTCTCATTTTGGCAAAGTTGTCCCATAATGACACCCTCTCCAAGAACTTCTCTTGGTGACAAGGTGCATATTAGTGCACATGGTGCAGAGGAGGGAATGTTAGAAGGGATGTGCTGAAGTAGCAAAGGCAAGACCACCACCATGCAGGTAAGGCTTTGAGGATGATAGAACTTGAATCATGAACTTACTAGATCAGTGGTTCTCAAGCTTGTCACTCTCCAGAACCCTTTGCACTCCTGAAAGAAACCCTCTCAGGGAGCCCCACTAGCACATGCACAGGGTCTTGTGGAGCCCCTAGAACACTGGCACAAACCAGGCAGGGATCAGATGGGGTGCTCATAGAGCCCCTGAAGGGGTCTCAGGGAGCACCAGGGCTCCTAGTAGCACATTTTGAGAAATGCTGCACCGGATAGTCTTCAACAAGCTATTCTTTCTGAGCAAAGATCAGCTGCTTGATTTAAAAACAAACTAGAATCTAGGAATTTTGAGTCATGAGAGCCCTATGCAGATGTTTAATACAAGTTCCATGCTTACAAAACATCTGTGCACACACAAATACTCTCCATGGGGAGCGTGGGGGTGGCAGGTGAGGTAAGGCTAGAGCACAGCAGGGGTAAGACTCACCAGGAAACTCTGGTGCTCTGTAAGGATGGAGAAACTCCACACTTCAAGAATGACTGGAGATGGCTCCAGTTCAGGACCACTGCATGGCTGCCTCAGTATGTATTTGATTACAGAACAGCAGGTTGTATAACTTGGAAAGCTGACTTGAGTAATTTTTGCAAATTGTTGCATACGTGTCTGCAGCAAATGACTATTTTCCCCCCCCCTCGTTCTCTGAGATGAAGTCCACCGAATAAACTACCCAAATTCATTTTCACCATCCCTGTTCTCGATGCCAGTTAGTGTGCATCCCTTCGCAAGAAAGGAAGCCTGTCGCTCACGGTCAGGCCACCGGAGGATGCTAGACTAGGTTTCCTTTCTTTCTGAATAGAACACTGTAATTTGGAGCTGAAAGACACAGTGGATGAAAAGACTCACCGCCATCGCCCCACCCAGCTACAGTTGTTCACAAGCTGATTCTGAGGATGAAAGAGGACAAAGTTACTCATCCTGAGCCTTGGGAACAGAGTGGGCTAGACATGAACAACTCAAGATCAATAGCCTGGGGTAGACTCAAGGTGTCCTTGATTCTCAGCTCACCTGACCCCTTAGCTAATATTAAATGTATTCTCAAGATTCATTCCACTTATCCAATTTAATTCCCAGTAACAGTTTGTCCTGCTTGAGCCAAGGGCACTAATGCACAATTATTTTAATTATTTTATGTCATAATTTGCTGCCTTCCCTGCTGCAGATTCTTGCAAGGGGGGAGGGGGCAAAATGTGGTCCTAACATGAGATTTGATCTCCCATAAAGTTTATTTCCTGAAAAAACAAAAAACAAAAAAAAAACAAAACACTAAATTGTTGTGAAAATAATTAGTATGAACCAGAGAGGGGAAGAGTTTCCAGCACCCCCAGTAGTAGAAGTGTGGGTGCTGTCACCACAAAGGAATTTAATGGATCAGATACTTTTTATCACCTGACAAGTAAGAAGAGGCAGTGTCTTCCAAGGAAAAATGAGGTTCTATGGAAGTTTATCCTAAGTTTCTAATGAGAAGACCAGTACCCAGTTCCTTGCAAGACACCTTGCCCATTCCTATCAACACAAACAAACAAACAGCTCAAGTATTTGCCTATCCAGCCCAATACCGTCCGGCAGTAGATGTTCAAGACCTCAGGAAGCAGTCATTTCCACTCCTGAGATCTAAGCCCTACTGCTTTGTACAGCACTGCCTTCTAAGCCTTACTGCTTTTAACCCTTGAACTGAAGATTCCAGGAGAGCTCACTCATGCAAAGCATGCTCTCCCACACAAACTATGGCCCTCTGCTAAATCTTTCCATGCAAAATGCAGTCCCAACTTTGGATGTTTTGGGGGATAAACTCGGTTCATATCGTCACCCAGAATGGACAAAAGGTACATCCTTCAACATTCCCAACATTCCTCTGGGTCCAAGACTGTGTCTTGTGATGGGCACAGTTTCCATGGCAGAAAGGATTCTGTGGTTGGTCTGTGGAACTCCTTGCCACAGGATGTGGTGAAGGCAACTGGCCTGGACACCTTTAAAAGGGGATTGGACAAGTTTCTGGAGGAAAAATCCATTACGGGGTACAAGCCATGATGTACCTCCTGATTTTAGAAATGGGCTATGTCAGAAGACCAGATGCAAGGGAGGGCACCAGGATGAGGTCTCTTGTTATCTGGTGTGCTCCCTGGGGCATTTGGTGGGCCACTGTGAGATACAGGAAGCTGGACTAGGTGGGCCTATGGCCTGATGCAGTGGGGCTGTTCTTATGTTCTTATGATACAGAACAGCATGTGGGAGAGAAAGGCACGAGGAAGAAAGTCACTTGCTTTCTTTCATCCCGGGGCTCTCTCCAAGTGCCCAAATGCAATTCTCTGCTATAGGATCCTTCAGGCTGCCAGAAGAACTACCTCATCATAGCCTCAGTGACCTGCGAATAGAGCTTGTTGAGACTCAGCCAACATAGCAGCTCTAAACAGAGGGACTACTAGGCAGCAGCTGTGGCTTGACAGTTCAGGTAGAGAGCAGAGGTGGGCAGAAGAAGGGGTGTGGAGAGCAAAGGACTTTCCTCCCATCACACCTCATTCCTCTTCAGTCTGACCCCCCCCCCCCAAGTTTTATGGAGACTCACTTTTTTTGAAAAGCTGCTAAAGAGCGAGGAAACAAGTTCCTGTTTGGGGACCCTATTCCCCAAATGCGGCACATTGTGCCGTTGTTTCACAGATCCACACTTGTACAGCCCTACTTCCCATTATTTAACTGTACCTCTCTGCGTACTTTTAAAAAAAGGCAAGTTCAAAATAAATCCTGAAAACTGAGAAAGGGACTTTAAGGACAGTCAGACCTGGGCTTCACAGAGGATTTTCTAGTACTGAACATCTGTCCTGCAGAACAATTGCAACTCTGTCACGTTCCCAATGTCAGATCTTTGCATTACTTTCACTCAAAAGGTCTACAAATCTAAGTGTCAAACCCCCAAGTCCTAATAATGTATAACACATTGTCATTTTCTTAAAACACACACACACACACACACACACACACACACAGAGGCTTTTTCTTAAGTGGAAAAAAAATGATGGTCAATAAAGGCATTTTTTCCACAAAATACAACCTTCATTTACATAAATTGACACATATGTGATACATTTGGCACTGAATCTGGGACACTCTTGGCACAGGCTTTGGCCTGTGCTTGGCAACTGCTACTGCCCCCATGCTTCCTTGCTAGAACCTACACATGATCCAGCCAATCTTTAAGCACTGTTGATTTCAACTGAAAAGTTAAGAATTTGTTTCCGTTTCCCAGTGTAAGAAATGTGTCTGAAATAAGCTTAGTTGAACTTCATGTGCACCATTCTAAGAATCCCATTCCTGGTCAGCACCCCATGGCCAGTTTGAGCTATGGGCTGTGATCTTTTGTGGTTGTAACATTTCTCTGATGGAACATATGGTTATGAAGACCAGTAGTCCCTATAAGCAGTACAGCCGTGAAGCTCCATGCACCAAGGAGCTTGGGGATCAGGACATCTGGCGACTACATGCAATGTTATCGCCGAGCATCCAGGCACTGTGTTGCAATGCAGCCAGTTGTGATGCAGCACACGAGAAGAGTTCCACACACCTGTGGGAACTCCTTCGAGCAGCCATTTTCAACCACCGCGCCATGGTACATTGATGTACCGAGAGTGGTCCATAGGTGTGCCACGGGGAAGGTAATTTATTAGTAGGACTGATGGGGATGTGAGCCCACCACTGGCAGCATGGTGTGCCTTGTCAATTGTCAAAAAACCGATGGTGTGCCTTGACAATTTTAATGCCTTGTCAGTGTGCTGTGAGATGAACAAGGTTGAAAATCACTGCCTTAGAGGGAATATAGATGCAAATCCCAGTGTCTGGACTGCATTTAAGGTGGCTTCTCTCCTAACCCACATTCACCTTGCGCGTGTGCGTGTGCTCGCTCTCTCTCTCTCTCCACACATGACTTGTAAGGAGACCTTGCATTGTGCACTGCACCACTGAAACTGCTGTGCACATTGGTGCAGCACCCTGAATATGCCAAAAGGTTGCCAAAGCTCAGTGCTACTGCAGGGGTCCTTGCATTCAATCTAATCCAGTGCTTGCTTTGCCCAGTAAACCCTAAGATCAGGCTGCGAAAAACAACATCACAAACATGAACTAATGAGAAACAAACATCTCTCTCCAAAGCCACCAAGCTGAAACTTATTCCTCATGTTCTCTTATCTTCTTCCCCAGCACAGGAACATTCTGTCTTTTCCGCGTTGGGGGACAGTACTGAGAGAGGAGAAGAAAAAGAAGTTTCCTCGGGAAATCAAAAACATCCCCCGAACTGAGCCTGATGGGCTGCAGAAACCGCAGCTGAGAAGCGTGTTTCTGTCAAGCGCAGATCTTGTTTGTAACTGTAAGGATTGCGTACGGCAGGCTATTTGATCCTGCGAGAGCTTTGATCTGAGCTGGCACCTGAAATGTGGCAAGGAATGTAACTAGGCTTTGGAACTGAAGGGAAGGAGGAGGGGAGGTTCAGGTGCAACACATCAAACAGAAGTAACTGAATTCCACATGAGCAAGCTAGCCAGTGCGTCCTCGTGCGTTTCAGACAGAGGAATCTCCTTTGTACTGAGTCAGACCCTTTCGCTGAAGATTGAACCTGGGACACGTTTCATGCAAAGAACATGTTCCACCACTGAGCTCTGGCCAGCAGGACCAAGGGCCCCGAGTCCACAGTGGGCAACTTTAAGGACAGAAGTATTATTCATGTTTTGCGCTTCCTATTCAGTGGGACTAGCATGAGCCTTCAGTCCCTAAACTGGGTAGCTGAATTCCCGCAAAGGGTCCCTAGCTGGTTTCCAAGCCTTCCTCACAAGCTTCACTCCTCCCAGCCCGCATCATATTTTTCCACCTTCCCGAGACCACAGAAGGAGACCGCTGGCCTCAGGGCAACTAACAAGCCCTGCTCTGCACAATACTGGCACGGACATCTTGATTTAAATGGTGGAGGATGCAGGAAGGAAGGCTTCAGCTCAAAGACGGCAAGAGCCTGATGCCGAGAGATTTCTCTTTGGTCACATGGGCCATGACCTCACCGCTAGCCGAGTGAGCTGCAGCTGGGCAGTTCTTTATTTTTACTGAGACATACAAGAGATCCAGGTTTTATTACCACTGTCAAAAATCAGGTTAATAGATGCTAGCACGAGGCAAAAAGAAGGCACTCTGACCTTTCGTTTTGATAGTCATGCTGAAGCCTGCTTGTTCTCGTTATAACGCAGTTGTGAACAAGACACCCTCAGCTCTTGGCTCCCCTCAGTGCTCAGCATTCTCAGGACAAACTATACCTCGTAACTAACTCAGAGCCCAATCCTGAGCTCGCACCACCGGCGCTCCGTCAGCGATGAGTGTCGCGAATGTGCCGTAAAACAAGCTTGCAGCCCTCAGCACCAGTCCAGCGCTAGTGCTAGCTCAGCGCCAGTGGAGCACCTGCGCTCCGCCGCTCAGCAGTCACCCGCACCATGGGGCAGCGGAGAGGTAGGTGGGAGCATGGAGGGGAGGCAGGGAGGAGATGTTCTGGGATGGGGGAGGTGGAGGGAGGGCAGGGAGGAGGTGCGCCAGGGGGAGGGAGCAGGGGGGAGGGAGGTGGGACCTGCAAAGCTCTGCTCCTATGTATCCAGAGGCTCTGTGTCGGGCCGCCTAACATGGAGATTCTGTGCCAGCTCAAGGGCTCGAGTGTTGGGAGAGTTAGAACAGACAAAAGAAAATATTTCTTTACTCAGCATGTGGTCGGTCTGTGGAACTCCTTGCCACAGGATGTGGTGATGGTGTCTGGCCTGGATGCCTTTAAAAGGGGATTGGACAAGTTTCTGGCAGAAAAATCCATTACGGGTTACAAGCCATGATGCGTATGCGCAACCTCCTGGTTTTAGAAATGGGCTCTGTCAGATGCAAGGGAGGGCACCAGGATGCAGGTCTCTTGTTATCTGGTGTGCTCCCTGGGGCATTTGGTGGGCCGCTGTGAGATACAGGAAGCTGGACTAGATGGGCCTATGGCCTGATCCAGTGGGGCTGTTCTTATGTTCTTATCCCCATTGTGGAGCTGCTTGCCTTACCTGGGGGATGGGGACGAAAGTCCCCTTCCCCCGAGGAGCTGCTGGTGGCTGCCCAGCTGCAGTCAGAATGCCACGGCAGCCATGTTCAGCGCCACAGCAGTTCCATGTTCCATGCAGCTCAGGAGTGGGCTGTCAGGCTTCAATCCTATATACATAGTTACCTGGGAGTAAGTTCTATTGAACACAATGGAACTTAATATGAGTAGACATGTATAGGATTGTGCTGTTAAACAGCAATATATTCCCCCCCCCCCATTTCCTTCTCCTTCTACTGTCTGTCCAGGTCTAAGTTACTAGACTGGAAGCCTCTTGGGGCAGGGGCCTCTCCTCTCACACTTTGTGAAGTGCCATGTATGTGGACAGCATGTAGTAATTAATCAAATTAAATAAAGTAAATAAATTAATTAATTAAATTAATAAAGTAATTAATTAAAAAACAGGAAGGGCCCTCTTACATGTTTCACCACTGACAGAAATACATCTGGCTGTGACAAGTGAAAACTTTCTCTGTGGTAGAAGCCAGATTATGGAACACCCTCCCACAAGAGGTTTGACCAGTGCACACACTTGATCAATTCTGGCACCACTTCCGATCCCTAGAGGATGCAGCTTGGAGCCTACACAAGGTTTTTGTTGCTATGGGGACATGAGAGACTGTCCCAGGGGTTGCTGGAATGACCTCTCATTTCCCAACGGGAGAGATGCCAGGCAGCAGTGAATGGAAAGGAGCACAAGTTGTCATCATCCCTGCCTCCCCCTCAATCTCTGGAGCCAGCCCTGCTGCCACTCTAGCCTGATCCGCCCAGATTTTTGCGCCAGCATACCCAACCTCAGTGGAGCTCATGGCTGGGGCGCTCAATATCAGCATGTGAAAGAATAAGCAAGAATGAGGTGACATGCTGCTCTTAATCTCCAGCTATCTGCACAGAAAAGATGATTAATAACTCCCCAGGCTTAACATATCCTCCTCGGATAAGGAGTGAGGTGGCCTTCTTGAAGCGCTGATTCTCTGCTTCTAATGGACTTCATTTATTGTGTAAACTAATCACAGTGGCTGGAGCTCTGTGCACGCCAAGGTCTGCAGGAAGAATCCTACGCCCAAATGCAATTACGGTGGGGGAAATTGTCCAAGAAAGAGTTTTGCTCGGGTGAGCTGTGTGCAGTCTTGTAAGCCCCCTCCCCCAGCACAAAAACTCCCTGATTTTTAACACTGCATTCCTTTCTGCAATGGAATCCCATCTTCTGCCTCTGTTCAAGAAGGCTGTTATGCCCCAACCCACTCATTGATTTTGCCAGCATTGCAGTATGTTCAACTGCTCTCCCCACGGTTGCTAGGTGTCATCATTTCCTCCTGTTGCTTCTTTTCCAGACACTAAACATTGCTTCCTTCATCTGCCCTCACTCTGGTTTGGCTTTAGTGTGTGTGCCACCACAGGCAAGGTTGAAGCGATGTAGGCAAGGGGAGGAACGCTTCTAAACACTGTGACATGCTACATCAATAGGATTGACTCACACATGCACAGCTATCATGGTGCAATCTGCAGAAATGCCCCTCCCCCCTCCACAACATGAAAACTTGATGGGGGAATTTCATCTACTGAAAACCTTTTTCAGACACACCTTTCGGAAATTTGCCACGTAATATCCATACATTTGCAAATACCGTACACAGCATGGAAGCTGCTGCTGCGAGTGCTTTTGTTTTTCTGGGATGCCAGCTGCGAAGCTCTGGAACACCGACTTCCATGCCCAGCTGTGCAGCACTGAGCTTTTTGCCTTTACAATCATGGTGTCCACGCAGCCTTGATTGTGGTTTGCAGCACTCCATGTGCCCCATAATTTTAAAACTTTGCAGACTTTGGGTAATGGTGGAAGAAAATGAATAGACAGCCAAACTTTCCAATAAAGAGGAATAGTGACAGATAAATTTCTTCTCTGACAAATAGGTTCAGCTTAATTGCGTCCTTGTACTTACAGAAAGTAATCAGAGAATTCTGACATCACTGACAAGCTAGCCGTCAACTGCAGCATCTCGGAGAAAGGAGCATTTTAGCCTTAACCTTTCGCAGGGGTAACATCCTAGTCCCAAGAGCACTTTTCTTGGGAATGTTCAAGGTCAGCATCTCTGTCTCTTCCCCCCTTTAAGACATTGTTACTGGCAATCTTCCAGGATAGTTTGGGGCTTCCGAAGTTGAACTTAGACCTGGAAGATCCAGGGTCAAATCACTGCTCAGCCCCACAGCTTCCTGCATGATTTTGAGCCAGTCATTACCTCTCAGTCTAACCTTCCTCACAGGGTTGTTGTGAGAACAAAAGGAGGGAAGGAGCCCATGTATAGCATCCTGAGATCCTTGGAGGAAAGGTGGCATTAAAAGTGTGAAAAAGAAGCAGTTCCCTTTCGGCACCAGCTGCAACATGGAAAAACACTCCCCTTTGCATGGCTGTTGTGAGAACAACATCAAGATAGTGAATGTGAAGCTCTTTGCACATTCAGAAAGTGTGTATAAATACTAACTACTCTTACAAAGAATTTCAGGGATCTCACCTAGTTTGCCTCTACTTTGAGCATTTCAAGCCCCCAAAGCTTGTATCTTTGCCCCAGCAAGGCAAACTGCACTGGTTTTCCTATTCACTCTAAGATTTCCATTTGTTTCTTCTTTTATACTTCATATTTGCACTTCTAGACTGCAAGTCTGTGGGTAGGTTCTTTTTAAATTTCAGTCAGCCCCTGGCAATTTTAGGGCCCATCACCTCATGGCTTGCTTCTCTCCAGATCCTGCAGCACGAGCTCCTTCCACAAGGCACATGAGTGTGGGAAGAAGAATGGATTCATGTCCTCTTTGAGAGTTTCCCAGAAGCATCTGACTTGCTGTTGCTGGAAACAGAGTACTGCTTTAGATGAGCCTGTGGCCTAATCCAGCAGGGTCTCTCTTATGGGCAGTCCAGGGCCATGGGAGAAGCTGGCTGCATGACAGCCAGGAGCAATGAAGAACACAGAGGTAGTCTTCCCCAAGAGGAGAAGACCTGCCGAATGGCTGCCACCTACATTCACAGAAGGCCTGTGCACACGTTGGGAGGGGCAGGTTGCTTTCATTCTTTCTTGTTGTTCCAAGATCCTGACTTGCCAGGTGGCCAAGCTGGGTGACCTCTTAGAATTAAGGTGATGCTCAGAAATTAGGCAACCGCAAATATGCAGAAGAGACCAAGTGCCAAATATATGGTTCCTCTTTAAAATGAAATACTTTGATTGTTCCAGTCACAGAAAGCTGTAAAAGCTACTCTGAAGAATTAAGAGCCTCAGTACACACTAACTCACTCCATCATAAATTCTGCTTTGGTTTCTGTTATCATATCATTGTCTCCCGGGGCCACCGTCCCTGTCATGAATTGCCCTTTATAATTTATTCAGCTTGTACTTGCCGGATTCCTTTCTACTTATCATTCATCTTTACAGTTGTACATAAAATTAGATTGATCCACCCCTGCCAGACCCGTCAGGAAGAGAAAAGTTGTCATTGAATAACACATAAAGCAAATGAAGACCCAATGACAGGCTTTTCTTGAATACCATGGAAATTGTCCTTTGAGAATCAAATGAAAAAAGTGTCAGAGAGAGAGAGAGAGAGAGAGAGAGAGAGATTGTAACCTTTGTGATTTGATTTCTTTTTAATTTGCAGTCAAATGACTGGGACCCTCCGCCCCAGTTCAAAAATATTGCAATGCAAAACTCAAATTCTGTAAGCAGTATTTATTATGCATATTATTAACTGCAAAAACATTAATTGGTCCCACTGACATTTAGGTTATGGACTGTTTGCCTCGCCTCATGATGAATTTTGGAATTTCTTTATATGGACTATGGCGCTTTGTGTTGTATTAATAAATGCTTAGCACGCAGGCGGTGCTTTCAAACTTTGAGGCATACATTACTTCAGCCAACCTTACAACATCTCCGTGAGGTAAACCAGCATGGTATAGTTATTGATTGGGGGACAGCCGGGTTCAAATTAAGCTCACTGGATATCCTTGGACCACTCTTTCTCTCTTAGCCTAAACTACCTCATAGGTTTCTTGTAAGAACATACATAAGAGCCTAAGAAGAGCCCTGCTGGATCAGGCCATAGGCCCATCTAGTCCAGCTTCCTGTATCTCACAGCGGCCCACCAAATGACCCAGGGAGCACACAAGACAACAAGAGACCACATCCTGGTGCCCTCCCTTGCATCTGGCATTCTGACATAGCCCATTTCTAAAATCAGGAGGTTGCACATACACATCATGGCTTGTAACTCGTAATGGATTTTTCCTCCAGAAACTTGCCCAATCCCCTTTTAAAGGCATCCAGGCAAGATGCCGTCACCACATCCTGTGGCAAGGAGTTCCACAGACCAACCACACCTCTTATTGTGAGGATAAATCATGGTGGGGGGCAGGAAGAACCAAGTAAGCCACCCAAAGCTCCTTAGAGGAAGAGTGAGAGAGCAATGTAGCAAATGAATGAGAATGAATAAATACAGTCAGTTCTCTTTATATTCAAATTCACTATTTGTGAATTTGCTTATCTGTGAGGGGCAGAATTCCCACCTACCTCTTCTTATCTGTGACTCTGTCCAAGCTATCCACTAATACGGTGCTGGTGCTGCATTAAACAGGCTCATGGAGAATTGTTGGACACATTTGTGTCCGCGTCAAGATTTGCCCCACCATCTTGGGCACCATCTCGGGGACTCCAGCTGAACCTTCACAACCCTGGCAGTGATGAGTGGCTGCTGATGAGAGGTCTCTGGAAAGCTACCTGAGAGCTGCTTTGGTGTTGGGGTAAGCCAAGGAGCCAAGAGACAGGTGGAGGACTGGTGAAGCAACACCCGCAGGTTCATTAAATAAATAAATCAGGCTCATTAAGTTCATGGAGTGTCTGGTGAAGAGCGTTTCCAGAACCTAATCCCATTTTCTGCACAGGCTCAATGATTCTTTCTCTGCTAATTCAGTATTCACTAGGTTTTCCAGGGAAAGTTCGAGGGAGAGAGGATTGTCTACAGCTTTTATTTATTTATAAATACATACAGTACTGCATTATCACTCTACATGACACCTTACAGCAGTGGTATTCAGACTGGGGCATCACGATGCCCCAACCTGAGGGCCCTGGCCTCTGTCCCCTTAAGGGGCAGGGGCGGGGGGAAGGCAGCAATGCGAAACCAGAAGTGGTGCGCGATCGCTCTACTTTCACTTCAAAGCAGCTGGGGAGTCCTGCAGGCACTCGTTCAGGGTTCCCCGCACCGCAGGAAGGCTACTGCAGGGACTGGTGAGTACATCCCAGTCCCTGCAGCCCCCTGAGTGGCACGATCCTAGGGATCGCATTGCTGCCTCCCTCCCCCGCAAAGACTTAGTGGCTCTCAAACTCTCCCAGAGAGAGTTTGAGAATCACTGCCTTACAGAGTTATAACAGGCAACACAGTTAGACCTGCTCTCAAAGACCTTACAACCTAAAACAGACAATGGGCAAACAGTGGGAGGGACAGACAAGTCTAGAGAGGAAAGACAGAGTGTGTGAAAATGAATTATACATACTTTAAGCATGGTGCTAGTTGGGAATGAGGCAGAGGTTACATTTGAACTACAGGCTCCTAGGCTCACAGATCATGTTTTTAACCTATGCATTATGGCTTTCATAATTGACCTGTTTGGACCTACCCTATGGCTCAGAGAGAGGGAGAGAGAGAGAGAGAACTTTATCAACATAACAAAGGGACTGGCGGAGTTCCCATCACCACTATCTTTCTTAGCAGCATAATCTATGCACTATGTTCAGGCAGCAAGAAAGCACAGAGAAGCATTTTTGTGGATTCCCCTGCACCCAGGGAAGCTGCCTGAGCATCCTGCAAGATGTGCTATTCCCTCTCTGTGCAGACTGACTTTCAGTGCAATCCAAACTTGCACTGGAACAGGCAGACCGGCAGGCACAAGTTTCAGGCTGTCTGAGGCTTGGCCTGAGGCAAGAAGTAACTTTTCACCCTGGGGAGAGTCGCAATGGCCTCCATGGGAATACCTGGATCTGTGCCACTTGACAAGGTGGCACAAATCTGAGCAGCCTGGGACTGCCATGGGTGGCTCAGGAACAGGGTCAGGATCCAGCATAACTGCCTCCTGCTCCCCCGCTCTCAGAAACCCCCACTGCCTGCCCTCCCCTGCACTGAAACACCTCCCTCCTGCCTTCTCAAGCCCCTCCCAGACGCCTGCACCAGTCAAGCTTGGCCGACGCATACTTACTAGGCCTGGGCCTTGCAATAGCATGGGGAGGCCACCGCACATTCACACGTCAGCCTATCTCCCCGCAGAGTGGCGCAAAAGTGCTTCACATTACTTTTGTGACACTCTCAGGCTGGCACAAGGGACTTGAGTTGGCCCAAGAGTGCTTCAGAATTGAGCCCTCTGAAAAGCTAAACTGGGGTTGCAGGAGAGTAGGAGATTGCCCAGAAACCAGGAAGAATCCAGTAAGCATTTCTTTCCAGATAGAATTGTGGTGATAGATAGGTAAGAATGTGGTTCAGGATGGCTTAGTTGCTCTAAATGCATTTAAATCTTTAGGGGCAGAGGAGCCCGAGGGTTCTCAAGTAACTAGCAGGTGTTACTTTAAGGCATTTGTCAGTAATCTTTGAGAACTCCTGGAGAACTGGAGAAATGAGCCCAAGTTCAAGACAGTCTTGAGGGGCAACATGAGGGACATCAGGGAAGATGCTATAGCAAAAATCTATTATTGCCAATACACCACCTCTGGTCAAAATTGCAAAGCATGGACTACTTATCCCAATAGTCTAGAGATGTCAGTAAAATCAAACCTCCTTAGTCAGGTCTGTTCACTGGTTTGAGCACCTAGGAGACCTGCTCTTGCTGATTATCAACAATCTCCACTTTGCTCCCTCCTGTTGTTGCTTCACCTCACCTTCCACTATACACAAGTCCTGTCTGAAGAGTCTTCCTGACAAGATGGACCACTTATATTCCCCAACACACACAAGGTACGTTTGTCCTCAGCTGTGTTACTCCCTATAGCCTGTTAAGTGATGAGAAAGAAAAGGTCTGAGATAGAATGCAGTGTAAGATGGAGCTCCACTTCTCCTATCAGAGCCTGATATAAGAATACCAGTTGCTACACACAAACCCCTCTCTACCTATTCTGAAACCTGAACACTTGGCAGTGTCAACTCCTCACTCCAGAATTCTTTCGACTGGAACACAGAGAGTGAATGCTCTTTGCATCCCAGAGGTTGTTGGGATGAGGATAGGAGCAGCCAATCTTTACCTAGTGAAATGGAACTTCTAATGTTTACAAAATAGATAGGACTCAGCTGTTTCATCTCAGCTTGTAAACTCGGAGATACTGATGTCAAATCAGCTTTACAAAAAACAGGAAAACTTTCCCCTCTTTTCCCCGACCTTCATTTTCTTAAAATGAAATGTTTTTGACATTATTTGGTTGGTGAGAAAGTGGATCTTTAGTATCACACTGCTGATGCCCAAATATTTCAGAAAACTTAAGGATCTCTCCAGGCCTTTCCATTCCATTTTTGCCTATATCTGTCTCTCCCCCACCCCTTTACATCCTTGTTTAAATTTTAGCTTTAGAAATAAGGCAGGTTTCTCCCTGGGTAACTATTAGATGTGTTTTCCTTCTAAAATAAAGTCTTTAGGGCATAGCAAACGGTTTGTGCATGTTCAGCATATTTGTTGAGCCAACCACATCTTTCACTCATCTGCAACTGCCGACCCAACTACAACTGGAATTTGGAGGGAATTTCTTCTGAAAAAGGAGGGGGAAAGAAGGACAGACCAAGTTCCATTGTCCTCACAGAACACTGCATAGTATAGTTCTAGCAATGCGGTAATACTTCACAGCACAGCTCGAGAGATATCACGTTTGAATGCTCCTCATTCATCATAAGTCTTCCTGAACATGAAAGGGAAAGCAAGTCAGGGTGAAATTAGGCTACACCCCTATTCCTTGGTATGCTTTAAAAAAAAGTACAGTACTTTTTTTCAACATAGGGAACACTTAAACATGTGATGCCCCCACCAGCAGTCTAAAGGATGCATCTTGCTACATGATGGAAAAAGAGGCCAACAGATGAGCTAATCTAATGGGATTTGACAGTGTAACAATATGGGGTTAACCAAGTTGTACACTGGATGTGATTGTCATGCTCTGTGAGTTAGGCCAGTGAAATGTTTATGAAATAAGCAAAGCCTGGTAGGGGTCAAGAAGGAGGTGATATCAGAGGCAGAACTGAAGTCAATACCCTATTCCCTTTCCCAGCTTTGATCTATCTTCCCAGGTCCACTCAGAGGCACAGGTCCAAGTAGACCCATTTGGGCAGCAGAGGCTTACCCCCAGACAAACAAACAAATGTTCTCTTACCTAGAAGAGATATATGGGACTCTTCTCCCCCCCCCCCCGCAAGATGTGCTCCCATGGCACAGCAGCATAGGCAGGGGTTTAGATTGAATTGGGGTACCCAACACTTTCTCCCATGTCCTCTCCTTTTCTCTGAGGCAAGGAGTTTAATGGCGCTTGGAAAAGGACCTAAAATGCTGAAGTTAACAATTTGCTAGCTTCCTTATTTTTATTGTTTCTTCTTTTGAGTCTTAATTGTGATCTGGTGAGGTAATGGAAAGAGGCAGCTTCCTCTACCGCATGACCTCCTCCTCTTAGCCTCAAAGAAAGCGAGGGAGGGGGGAAATATACCACCACGTTTATTAGACATGAGCTTAGTTTATTTGGATCATAAATAAAAACTGATCTTGATAGCGTAATTACATTTCATAACATTATCCTCTGACATTAACCTCAGAAAGAAAAAGGGGGGAGTGGCCTTGTTGTAATTTAGAATCAGAATGACTTACATTTTGAAAACAATGATTATATCCCCCCATTTCATTTCCTGTGGGAGCCAATTTGAGCTGGGGAGGGGGAAAAATGGTAACGAATGAAACACATATGTTGGGACATTTTTATCACATCTCCTGGCCGTCACGGTCTAGATCGCATTTGCTTTCTCCTCCTAGATCATGGGGATGAATTTCTGATATGGAAGTTTTTATCACAGCAGATTTACTCAAATCTCTCACAAAGCACAGACAAAAATCCCCACCAAGGATGACTCAACTCCCTCCCTTCCTCCACCCTCCCCCTCTCCATCAAGCAGACCACTTGCCTAATTTGTCTGAAAATGCCAGTGGTTGTCCCCTGTATGAAGGATTAGCACAGATTAAGGGGGAATGGTGTTAATTGTAGGTGGGGGAAGAGAGCAAAGCGTCTCCTCAATCTGTTCTTGATTTCCCCTGTGTATGTCTGGCTGGTAATAAGCTTCCTTTAATCTGGAAGGCCCCTTGGTGAAATCAGCACCACGGACAGCAATATTGATTGCTTTTGAGAAACCATCACAGCTGCTCACCCAAATTACCTTTGATATGTGACCTTTAATGTAATTACAGCAACATCAAAGCATTTCTATAAATTATTAAAGAACTAATATACCTCATCATCCCACTATTCTATTCTATGTAAAATATAAACAACCGCTGGCAAACATGTTGCAAATTGGATTCGCCCAAAGTGCAAGTTGGCAATAGTTTGCTTCCACTGCGAATGAGGCAAGGAGAGGCGTAGAAAACTGTCCAAACCATTTAGTGTGACAGGATGAAGAAGAGTCAAATGGCAACGTGATGTTTTGCGTTCACTTCTACCTGCCACAAAATACCGATTACAAAAACCAAAGTACTGTAAAGACTTGTCAATTCGCACCTACCCATGTTCAAGCAATCTGCAATGACTCCACTAGCTGCCTTTATACCCCTTGTATCACAATTTTTAGATTGTGAGCCCTTTTGGGACAGGGAGCCATTTAGTTATTTGATTTTTCTCTGTAAACCGCTTTGTGAACTTAGTTGAAAAGTGGTATATAAATACTGTTAATAATATCAAATGGGGATACATGAAACAGATTCCTGTCACTTTACAAAGCATGTTCCAGAAATAATTACAGTATAATATTTTTTTGTGTGATCATGCCATGTAAAATGATGGGCCTATGAAGTCAAAAGACCACTCCTGTGTACACAGGTCAAGGAGGCTACCACTTCCTTACACTTGTATTTATGCGCAGATGAGTTTTAAACAAATCAACAATGAAGAGTTTTACAAAAAGTTGTGCGTACAAGGACAGGTGCTGTTGCACTTACTGGAGAAGAAAGACTTTGAGTCAGTGAACTAGTAGATAGACTGCTCCCTCCCACTTTCCTTTTTTCTCATTCCTGGATTGTTAATTATGCCCCTGCCTTCACATAATAAGTTACTACTACTACTAAGTTGAAAGAATTTGTGTCAAGTGTGACGGGCATGCATTCCAATGTTCCACTGCAGTGACCTAAGGAATGTGTCTTCTTTTATACGGATGAACTCTGGTCTGTACCATGAGGGGATGTTATCATCCACAGTGAACAATGGGCAGAAATCCCTCTTCCTCACACACAGAGCATAAAGAAGGATCCATACTTTTAGCTTACCAGAAGACAAGAGCAGCTTCCCTTAAATGAATTTCAGCAGTTAGATTGACAAGGCCTGTTTGTAACTGATCAATCATCCTTCTCTGGCATACAGAGGGCAGGATACCTGGGGGCGTACTTGGGCAAAGACAGTGGCTGCTCTTACGTGGATAGTAAAGCCAGGCCTTCATCACCAATCAGTGAACTGAAAGGAAGTCAGATAGGTAGGATAACCTACAGTCACCCTAGTTGCTAGTATAGCCATGACCCAATGACATCAAACCACAGAAGGCCATCTTACTCAATTCCATTACCTCACAGACTCTGCTCATGAACAAGATCTCCTTGATCCACGCTCCTGCCATAGAATCTATCCAACAGAATAAATCAGTGCTCCAGAGGCAAACATTCCACAGTGGGGATGCCAGCCTGTAGCCTCCCCAGAGATACGTGATCAATAGATTTGGATGCCCAGCTGGAAAGCATGGGATTCTGTCTTCACAAAGGCAAAACCAAGTACATCTGGCAATGCCGGGACCAGGGTTGTTGGGTGGGTGACTGCACACGCATGACTCCATTTGTGCTGAACTGGGGCCAGACCAAGAAGTCCTGCCTACCCAGCTGAAGAAGCAAATTCATTCCCTGATCATACTCAAAGGACAATCAACCAGTTCAATATACCCAGTCCTTAAATCCACACCTACTTTTCTTCTCAGTTGGTCAAGATGGCCAACCTTCAGTCATCTTTCCAGCAATCTCCTAATCCACTATCAAAAGATAACTTCTGGATCAAAAAGTAAACAAAATGATAGAATTAAACTTTAAGCAAACAATCTGAGTCTATATGGGAATAGTGTCCTCCTTCCCCCTCCCAGGCACTGCACACCTCTTACTGAAGAGTACTAAAGTACTTAGGCACTCAATTCCTGAGGGAAAATAAACAAGGATTTAGGAGTCTAGCCAGATAGATGATCATGCTCCTTTAGTTTTTGTGTGCGCACCTCTAACAAAATGCACTCCATAAAATCAGTTATTTGAAACATGTCTCTCTCAGGTATCAGCCTGCATTTTTATATTCTTGTTTAACATTTTGCCTTTCAACCCAAACAGCGATTGTGCAAAAGAAGAGAATATAAATAAGTCATACATTAGTGACACCAATAAAACCGGAGTAGATTCTATCATTCAGAAGTAAAGGCTGAAGCAAACCAGGTAGGAGGTCAATGCAGGGGTTTCATTTGAAGGGGTTGTGTGAAGGTATTTGTCAGATGCAAAGTTTATTTAAATACAATATGCCATTGATAATGAAGACCATGAAGGGAGAACGTGCATATTGCTACACGATGCTGACAGCAAATAACCAGGGAGAAGAGCAAATGATGGGATAGCAGAAATACCCAGTGGTATTAACTGTCTCCAGTGGTGGCAAACAAACATCTTTGTTGGCAGACATTTCAAGTTGCCAGAATCAAGGTTAATCTGGAGCAATATACACAAAATAAAAATTATCCAATAAAGTCGGCAGGAAAAAGTAAAGTAAAATCTGAGCAGGTTTTTCAGGCTTCAGCAAAAGGAATAGACCAAGAGCTTGAAATTAATTTTGCTGACTTGGGCAAAAGCATTCCTTGAGTCTTACATTTCAGTTTTTAGGTTCTCAGAATTTCTTCTAAAAATGCCCCCCCCCCCACCTGATATTTACTGGATTCTTCTACAGAGCTCCCAGTTGCCTCCTATTCAAGTAACTAATCAAGTTCACACTTGCTTTGCTTAAGCAGTATGGCACCATCAGAGATTGAGAGTATCCATTGCATTGAGCCCTCCCCCACCCCAGAAATAAAGCCCACCAAACTTCTAATGTGCAGTTTCCAATGTACGCATGATTTATTTTTCAATGCTATATTTTGCAAATGTCAATACATAGAATTTGGAATAGACCTGTAAATTACTCACTCATGAGAAAGTTGTCATTATCTTGGATCTGTTTGCATTGCACAAATCTAATTTATTTTTTAATGTGAAAGATCTTCCAAAATTTACTCATGTTCTTCTCTCCCAACCTCTAATTCTTCCTCCTACATCTTCGTATTACTACCTTTCTACCTCCACAAACCATACAAAACATGACAGTACAACAGGGGCAATCCATTTGACATCGGGAGTGTTTTTGCTTGAGAACTCCATACTCAAGACTGACTGACATTATTCTGAAGTTAACCACTTTCCTGTAGGAGAGAAGGAAGCCCTGCCCATTTTTCTGAGCACTTCGATCACGCCACCAGGCAGAGACTTCCAGATTCTGAAAGTACTACGAAAGAGGCAGCTAACAAGATCCAGGGCCAGCAGAGTGCCATTTCACCTCCTGCTGCCTGGTTTTCCCATTCTATGGAAAACAGTGGAAGGGGTAGAAATTCAAAAACGGCACAAAGTAGTAAGGGTTTTCACTGATCCAATGCAAACTCCCATTTGTGCAAGCAACCGGTCATCTTTTCTGACATTCTTCCAAACAGAGCAAGAAACTGTGAACCAAGTGCTGATTAAAGAGAATCTGGACTCACCCCTGGAAGAGTCTTCTGTTCATGCAGCGCGCTCTGGGCTTTGAGAGCTGACTCCCTTTCACAGTATGTTAGGAAGGCACAACCTGTAAAAGAAAAGCAGGAGAACTTAAGTCCTAGCTGGATCATATGTAAACTACTCAAGTATCCTGTTCCCAGCAGCAGCCATCCCACAAGCAAGGCATCCCACGAGCAAGGCTTGAAGGCAGTAGCCCTCCTCCCATGCTGTTCTCCCTACCAACTGTATCCAAACAATCCAATCCTATGTGGTCACTGCGCTGAGAGCATAGGGATGCTGGAACAATGACTGCCAAATCTAAAGCAGCATCGTGGTGGAGAGACCATGTGCCTGGAGTAAGAGGGGCAAAGCTTATCTGTGGGTTTGGCTCTGCATAATCCCCTATGGGAGTCTTCTGAGCAACACCAACTCTGTTGCTGGCATAGCATACTGGAGCTGCTGGAGGATGTCTGGCTCAGGAGGGGGTTTTGCGTCATCCTGACCCGCTCTCTGCCTTTTTCCCAACTCCCTGCTGGAGGGTTTGTAGTAGTGGCCAGTCTGCAGCCTGTAGATTATGGCATGTGGCTTTCCAGCAACTGCACTGGTGTTTGTGCAGCATCCCCTGGCAGTGGGGCTGTGTTTGCACTGGCAGTGTGCTGGTGCTTCCCAGGGATAGGGCTGTAAGATATGTTACTCCTTACCCCTGTACATGCAGGCTCTATTTTGCTACATTAGCCAACCACATCCCTTCAGGTAACCCAAGAACATAGCATGAAGCCCTCCACACCCATTCCCTTCCTGGCAGAAGTTCATGCAGCTCTTGAACATGGAGTTCAGTTCAGCTGTTATCACCAGTGACAGACACATTTTCCATAACTCTGCTTTAACAAGGGACATTGCTTCAGATAGTGCTGAAAACTGGAGGGGAATCAAGGAATCAGATCTTTTCTCTCAACAAGGAATCGAGGGCCAAAGTACTCTGAGGGCTTCTCAATGCATGGATTTGTCCAAGAAGGGATATAGAACAGACACACTAGTACTTCTCAGAGAAATTCCAGGGTGCAAAAATACACTTAAATGCCAGGGCTGAAGTGTACCTTCAAAACTTAAGCCACCACTTTGTATATGTCCAGCACTCTATGCTTAACAGAGCAGGAACATTCATTCTGCTCTGAAAAAGGGTGGAAACACTATAACAAGGGAGAAGAATAAGGACATAGCATGAGTCCCGAAGGTAGTTCATGCTACAGCTGACAGGCCCAAGGGATTCCGAGAAGCATGACAGTTCAGTGACAGAGAGCCTATCCCATGTGCAGAAGGTCACAGGATCAATCCTTGGCAACTCTGTTTAAAATATCTCCCAGGAAGCAGGGCTGGAGGCAAGACTTCCGCCTGGGTAGAGCTGCAGCCACTATACTGAACTTGAGTGGCCAGTTGTCTGACAACACATGATCCCCTCCCTGACTGATTGGGCAAAACAAGGACAAGATTCTGGAAGATACATTAATGGGGACATCCCCCAGGGACAAGGAGGGGTCTTTTCACTGTTCTGGCAGCTGGCTGGAAGGAAAAAAGTTTAATTCACTAATAAAAAATCCATTGTCTAGTTTTCATGTTTGCATGACAATTACAAGTGGTTTTTTTTTGGGGGGGGGGGGGGGTTGGAGGGTGGTGGGATTGTCCAATGTTTTCTTCCAACTCTTTTTGTGTATTTTAGTATGCATATCTTCCTCTTCACTGATTATTTTATTTCAAATTTCCTAAATTGAAGGGGGAAATTGTGATTACAGATTGCTTTGAAAAGTTTGGGTTTATTATAGTTTGTAAGTGGGACATGCAGCAAATTGCTGCAGTAGCACAAGCAACGAAGGCCCCAATCCTATTCAACTTTCCAGTGCCAATGCAGCCGAAGTGCAGCCCCAAGATAAGAGAACAAATATTCAATTATCTTGAGGAGTCCTTTGTGACTGCCCTCCCACTGCAGGATGCAGCACACACCCCACTGACGTCAGTACTGGAAATTTGGGTAGGATAATAATAATAATAATAATAATAATAATAATAATAATAATAATAATAATAAACTTTATTTATATCCCGCCCTTCTCCCTAAAGGGACCCAGGGCAGCTAACATAAAAAACACATTTAAAAACATAAATTAAAACAAATAACAGATAAAAACATTAAAAACACATTAACAGCGACCTTAAAAAACAGTAGTCAGATTAAAAGACAGAATAAAAAGAGTACAAAAGAGCAAGTTACAGAGGAATCAGACCTGCAAAAACTACGAAATGTGTAAAAAATGTTAAAAAGGCCAAAGAATCAGAAGGCTTGAGTAAACAGCAGTGTCTTCAGGCCTCGCCGGAAACTCTCAAGAGAGGGAGCCATTCTCAAGTCAAGGGGAAGGGAGTTCCATAATGTTGGTGCCACTACCGAGAAGGCCCTATTTCTTGCAGCCGCCCCCCTAAGCCGCCTAAGGATTGAGCCCTAAGAGTAGTGCTAGTTCCCAAGGCTAAACTAACCTGGAACCAGAGTCTTGTTGTGATGTCCAAGCCCTGCAGAGAGTTTGAGGAGCAGGAAAAGGATACCATTTGCTTTTCCATTCCCTTTAAAGCCTATTCCTTTCACTTTTGGGGTTGACTATTAGTGGAAACTCCAGAATCTTAGGGATGGGATTTTGCTGTCCTGCATTACCCCCCCATTACCTAAAGCAAATGCGATCAATAGCTACATGAAGCAAAGAATAAAAATGAAATTTGCTTGAGCTAGTTAATTGGTTAAGGTCAGGCTTTCTTGATGTAGAATTTGACTTTCACCATTACAAATTTGGACTAAAAAAACAGCAAAACAGATAGCCTGCCCTTTTCAAGGGTGATGGGGCACTGCACTTGCTGTTTCCTCTTTCTATGGATTTATACTTCACACGAAGAAAGGGAAGGGACTTGCAAGAGGGAATAGAAGCAGAGCTAATGACTTCAGAATGGTCCTTAAAAGATAGTCACTCAGTAATCAAAGGGGAAGCTATGCTTAAAATTTAATTTCAGTGGTAAATCATGCACTGAAAGCTCTCTGCTGACCAAACAATGAGAGGAGACTCTGCCACTAGTAGCAAACCCGGAGTAGTTGATACAGTCTAATTAGGCTGATCATAGCACACCGTTAGAGAGATAAACTACAGAGTGTAAAGCTCCTGTAATGGTAGCTATATATTTCCTCTTCTGGTGATGGCCCCATTGACAGCTGAGAGTAATGAAGTTCTGCAATGCTTCCCACACTGTGACCGTAATTCAGATGTTGCAGGTGGCAAAACTCCTCCTTTCCTTATAAAAACAGCCCCCCCCCCACTTCAGAGATCCATTTGGAGCAAGATGAGTTATCGGGAGGGAGGAACTGAATGAAATTCTTCTTCCAGCATTTGGACTCAAAATGACACAGAGCTCCCTGGTTCCCTGTACGTATAAAAAGGAACTCAAAGCACTGATGGACGCCCAACTAAGAAGGCAGCAAGGCAAGAACTGCTCCCTCTTGAGAGTCTGGGCTGTAGACAGTTGAGAGAGCTGGCAGGGGTACATCTCCCAGACTGGAACCAATGGGATATCAGGCAAATGGGCAAGCAAGCAAAGGTTCTTATAGGGCCAAACGGTGGGAAATAAATAGTTGAATAAATAAGACCATATCTCATCTGATCTCAGAAGCTAAGCAGGGTCAGGCCGGGTTAGTACTTGGATGGGAGACCGCTTGGGAATACCAGGTGCTGGAGACCAATCCAAAGAGTCCTATGGTAGCAGGGAACAGTGGGAGGAAGGAGCCATATAAACAGGATTCTGCTACCATGTTCTGAAGGACAGCAGAAATAAAAGCCAGATGCACGTGCATTTCATTACACTCACTCCATCAGGTTTTTGAAGGCATTAGAATCTCTTCTAAGCACAGAGAAGGAGTACATAATGTTGGGCTTAACATCCCCCTTGTGTTAGCTATAGCCATTTGTGATGGATTATTAACAGTTTTGCATAGGAATGGGATAGACCCCTTCCTTTCAGACATACTAAGATCTGACAAGACCATCATTTGGTTGATAAACTATGTAATGATGGGTGGGCTCCCCCAGAGCTTCAAATGACAGTTAATTTGTGCTAAACAATCTTGGGCCTCAGTTAAGCCTTAGATCTTGACCTCTGCTTTTGATTTAAGCTCGGTCCCTTAGGAACTAAGGCTCTGTTGCCCTCCTGATGATTTCTTTGGGAACACAATGGGGTCTAGAGCCGTTCCCAACTCAATTTTCCCTGTGATCCCTACTACTACTGTTGTACTTTCCCGTACCTCTTAATTTGACTGCAAGTGGTGAGGAGACCTATTACAGGGCCTACTAACACAGTAGGAGCATCCTAGGTGTAAGACTCTAAGGCAGTAATTTTCAACCTTTCTCATATCACAGCACACTGGCATGGCACTAAAATTGTCACGGCACACTATCAGGTTTTTGACAACTGATAGGGCACACCATGCTGCCAATGGGGGCTCACATCCCCCATTGGCCCTACTAATAAATGACCGTCCCCCAAATTCCTGTGGCACACCTGTGGACCATTCATGGCACAACAGTGTGCCATGACACAGTGGTTGAAAATGGCTGCTCTAAGAACATTTTAGTTCCTATGGATTCTGAAGTTCCAGTAAAGTCTTAGTAAGCAATCTGTCATGGATCACTCCAGATAGGATTCTGCCATGAGCTACAAGAGACCATGGGAAAAGCAGTTCCCATGGATACTGATTATCCTTCTAGGTCACCAGGATTTACAGAAACCATCTCCATGCATCCTTGCATCCTGGACACTACTACTGTGGCAGAGCTGAAGGGCTTAAGGTGGTCAGACCTCCCTTTCACAGTTCCTTAGTAATTTTGGGTGGGAAAGGAAAGAGCAGCAGTAAGGAGATAAGTTGCCCAACATAAACCAGTTCCAAATACTGGAAAAAGTTTGGACTTGGTTTGAGATGGAATTCGGGGGCTCCTAACCCTCAGTGAAATTTGGAACCCATGAGTGAGATTTGGCTTCACAAAGTTTTAGTGATACCACTGGAAGTGAGGCAGAGTGTGCAGTGGGAATGCCCACTGGCTCTCAGTTCACTTTCCCAAAAACCTTCAGCACAAAGCCAGCACTAACAGCCCAGTTCTAACCAACTTTCCAGTGCCAATGCAGCCCCCATCCCTCCCCCCACACACAGTAAGGGAACAAACATTCCCTTACTTTGAGGATGCCTCTGTGACTGCTTGTACAGCAGCACAGGAGAAAGATGGGATCAAACTCAACTTTAAAGAGGTAAAACTTCCCAGTGTGGAAATTATTAATACAGCAATGCAGCTAACATATGAACCTGCCTTCTACTGACTCAAAACATTGGTCCATCAAAGCCAGTATTGTCTACACACTGACTGGCAGCAGCTGTCCTCAGTTTCAGACAAGGATCTTCTCAGCCCGGTCTGAAGATGCTGCCAAAGATGGAATCTGGGGCTTCTGCCTACACAGCATGGACTCTACCAGTGAGCTGCAGTCCTTCCTGGTCTCCTTACTCATACCAGCACCTGGATAGGAGTCCCCTTGAGAACCTACAGTGTGTTCCTCTGGCCTCATTAAGATTTATTGAGATGGATCTTGATTTAGGTGGCATATAATTCACTTCTTGGCATGACTTGGGAGGTGAGCTTGGCATGACGGGATCTCTCCCAACAACTCACTTCCCACCACTGGACAGCTCTCTCAGCTTGAACATCCACATCTGGAGACTCCCAGCCAGTAATTAACTGTCATCCTATTGAACCTCAGTCTCTAGGAAACAAGAGGATGTTTCAAGTACTCTCCTGGGAGGACTAGGTTGTTAAAGAGAAGGGAAAAAAATAACCAGGAGTTGGAGAAGGAAGCAGTGGGGGGAAGCATTCTATCTCTGCTCTATTTTAATTTCACCACCAGGGGATTCAGCAACATAAATAATAATTGCATGGAACACAGATGGATAATAATTGCAGCAAAGGTCACACCAACCCCTATAATCAATCCCTAAAGAGTTGTGAGGGCTGGAACACAATAGAAGAGGCATAATGTGATTGTATGAGGATATTAGGAGCTGCCTTATACTGACTCAGACACTGACCTCTCCAACACAAGTTACTTTAACTAGGAAAAGCCCTCCAGCTTCTCAGCAGAGTTTTTCCAGTCTTGATCGTTCTGACCCTGGGTCTCAAGGTGCCAGAGCTGAATCAGAGGTTTCACAGGTGTAAAGCATTCTGGATCACAGGCATGACCATACAGAATCAGCAAGCACACCTTTGAGGATAGGCAGGAAATGAACCAAAATTTTAGTGCTTCAGCTGTTTAAGTTTCCCTGGCCTCAACTCACACAAAACACAGCTTCTGCCTCTTCGCAGCATCATGTCCATTCCCCAAACAGGAAATTCTCACAGTAGTCTCGTACATAAGAGCCTAAGAAGAGCCCTGCTGGATCAGGCCATAGGCCCATCTAGTGCAGTTTCCCGTATCTCACAGTGGCCCATCAGATGCCTCAGGGAGGATACCTGTATCCTGTTGTCACTCCCTTGCACTTGGCATTCAGGTTTTAGACTACCTCTAAAACCTGGAGGTTGCATATAGTCACTATCAGGGTTCCCCTGACTTACCTGAGAGTAGAGACACGCAGGAGCAAGTCCCCAGGCTGGGTATCCGCAGCAGCGCAAGGAGAGAGCCTGCCTCAGCCCCTGCGGCCGAAAGGGGAAAGACCCTCATGCCCACTGAGAGGGCAGTAGCAAGGCCAGAGGGGATTGGTCTGCGGACACCTGGGAGCATGGCATGGCATGGCATGGCGTGACTGGGCACTCAGTGGTAAACCTTGCCTGCCCCTAAGCCCAGTGCCTGGACTGTGGGGGACCAAGCCAGTCCCTGATCGACTGGGCGGACCTCCAGCAGACAGCTTAAAGATCCAGGGCTCGCTGCTGCCCCTTTGCTTGCCAGTCTGCAGGAGCAACACTGCCCACAAGCCCAGTCCACTCTAGGGGTAAGGGAGTGGGAAGCAGTCCCTGCAGCCTGGCAGGCAGAGCAGGAGAGTGAGGCACAGGTGAGAAGAAGAAGGGAAGGCTTCGGTGGCCAGCATTATAACCCTCATAGGGAGGAAGGGGTGGAGCCTAAGGAAGCTGGTCTCCAGCTTAAAGCCCAGCCCAGCCAGGGATGAGGGCAGAACTGGCTGAGACACTGGCTGGAGCAGATGTTGGCTAGCCCAGGAGCCAAAGCAGCCTGGGACTAGGAGGGTCCCAGATCATGGGGAGAAGGACCTGAGTGATGTAACCCCCTTCCCTTGCAACCCTACTGAGGCCAGACCCTGAGGTGCCCTGGTGCTGCCTCCTGCGACCCTGGGGGTCCCCTGCATCCCAGACCTGACAGTCACAATGGCTTGTAGGCTGTGATGGACTTTTCCTCCATAAATCTGCTCAATCCCCTTTTAAAGACATCTAGGCCAGGTGCCATCATAGCATTCTGAGTGAGGAATTCCACTGATTAATTACATGCTGGGTAAAAAAAATTACTCCTAGCAGAGTCTAGCTCTCAGTAGCCTGGCTCTAGTGTAGTCTCTCAGAGATGTCTAGTATTCACAGAGATTAACCTGCACTTTCGCTGTACCACTTCAGGCTGTGGATGGAGTTCACACAGTGCAATGGTCCTGCATAATTTGTTTCTCTTCTAGACAGTTTCAGCCTCCTTATTGCCTGGCCTAAAGCATCACATGACTCAGTCTGGTCTCTTGTTAGAAGCTGCCCTTGCTGGTCAGGTCAACGTTCTTGCACCTTCCTCCTCTGGCAGCACCTTATCCCTGACTGGCCCACTATCACACCTCAGCCACAGGACTTATTGTGCGCTTAGATTCTGAACCATATAGAGATGTGCTGTCTTTGGCTGCCCAAGAACTGTGGCAGCCCCCTCCCCTCAGGGCTTGCTGAAGGCAAAATGCTTTTTGGAACAATTTCAAATGTTTTCATGGCTTACTGTGGCTACAGAATGGTGGTAGTAGCTGTCCTAGCAGCAGTGAGGACACAATTCACCAGGAAGTCTTTCTGCACAAACCCTGAAGGAGTGAAAGGGGATAAGGCAAAATTATAGCAGTGAGAACTTCCCATTGAATTAAAGCTTTGACACGTTTTCTCTGTTACATTGGATTTAATTGGGCAGATTGATGGTGAGCAATATTGAAAATCAGTGGCATAGCTAAGAGGGTGCAGGGGGTAGCAATGGCACCGGCAACAAGCTTTAGGGGGGCAACAACCTGAGCTTGACATTTGTGGCCAAAATTGTGAAAGCCTTGGTATGTACGCATAATACCATCATGTTATATATTATTGGAAAGGTAATTTAATGCTGAATGCAATAAAACAAACCTCATTGGAATATCTGTAGTTAGTTAGTTAGTTAACCTTTATTGGCATTATAAATATTACAGCAAACAACTGACAACAAAGTGGAACAATACACCGTTATCCACTAGACTAGTTCAGGAAAACTAAATAGAGAAAAAAGAAATAGGATCTAGAAAGAAAAGGAGCCAGAAGGGACAACCTTATCCTTTCAGTAAAACAGGTGTTAGATGGAAAAAGGTGACTACAAAAATTTTAAAGAAGATTTTATAGAACTAAAGTCCGGCGTTTTTTGTAATGTATAGGCCAGGAAACTAGCCACTGAATACGTCAAGGGAGCAATAGAGTCTTCCAACAACTGGGGAAGGGGTGATACCTGAGGGGGAAAATTAGAAATCCAGGATTCTAGATAAATCCTACGATGAGAATCATGAGAGGGACAAAAAAGCAAATGGAATATCTGTATTCTATCAGAAGTTATAGCCAATTAAACATAAATATTTATTTATTTACTTAATAAATTAAATTTGATTTTGTTGTGGGGGGCTCTACAAAACCTTCTTTGGTCCCAGGTAGAAGATGCCTTGGCTATGCCATTGTCCCATTTTCACTTTTTTAAGAGCCTGAGGGCCCAATCCTTTCCAATTTTCCAGCATCAGTGTAGCTGCAGTGCAGTCCTGAAAGCAGGGAATAAATGTTCCCTTACCTTGAGGAGGCCTTTGTAACTGCCCTCTCACTGAAGGATGTAATGCACACAAGTTGGCATGACGGCACCGGTGCTGGAAAATTGGATAGGATTGGGCTGTCAGGGTGATGTCACTTCCAGAAGTGACGTCACTTCTGGGGTATAATTCTGCACTCAGCACCAGGCTACACTTTCATTAGCTACGCCACTGTTCAAAATCACCTGTAAAATTTGGTGTGCATTATTATTATTAGTATTATTATTATTTATCTGTTTCATCAATTTAATTTTTTGTTCTTATACATTTTATTTTCCTGGCATCTCACAGGATGGAGCAGGTTGGAGGAATAAAGTTTAAAACGAACAGTTGTAGCAGGCAAAATAGATCCTAAAATACAGAAAACACTTTTTAAAAAACTTCCCTGTGCTTTGACAGTTTTCACTTGCCATCAACGTCCTGAATTAGTTCGCCCAAGAAATGCTGAAAAAACATATTCAAACGGCCTGACTGCATCTAATCTTTTTATTCACCCCAAGATATATTATCCAGACCTCTGGTAACATTGCAGTGATACATCCCATGGGAAAAAGATGACGCATATCGGCCAACTATTAATAGTTGTAATTAAGGGCTCCCCCCCCTTTCTTCATTTTACTTTGGCAGTCAGCCACAACACTCTTGGCAGAGAAAGGTACCCCATTTAGACCAAAGGACAAGCACTTAACATCTACCTTAAGACCTCTACTTGTCTGGAATTTGTTTTGATGATTTTCCCCGCTACAGGTAGCAAGAACCTTGCCCACAAAGTGGGGCAAGACCATTCAAACAATGGTATCACCATACCAAGAGCCATTGTTGTGGTCTCAGCAAAAGCGGGCTATGCAGAATAGAGACTACTCCAGAAAGCAGGAATGGTAAGAATGCAAGAAGAGCCCTGCTGGATCTGCTCAAGTACCCACACGGACCAGTATGTTGTCCTCAACAGCAGCCAGGAGGTGACTCAGACAGCCCACCGGCAGGCTATGCTGGCAGCGTAAATTGTCCACCTGTGACCGTCACAACAAGCTCCTCGTGAGGGAGGCTAAGCTAAGAGAGAGCAGCTAGGCCAAATTCATTGATTGGATGGCAATTGATGGCAAATTGATGGCAATTGAAAACAAAATCTCCCTTGCCTTCATCTGACACTGTAACCCAGTGATCCCCAAAAGATGGTCCATGTGCCATAATCAACCCTCATCACACTTCGTAGGGCCCTCTGAGTGCTGAAACCTCATGATCACAAGCCCCCCTTCCTCTCTCTCTTCATCTCCACCAGCTTCCACATATGTTCTTCCTCCTGCTGAATGAAGGAGGGTCTGCTGGGCTGGCTCATTCCTGCAGAGAGCCTAACTGGGGTGGGGTGGGGAGAGAGAGCAGGTAGCCCGCAGCTGCAAACACATTGCAAACATGTGTCTCCTATCGTGAAAATTCCTACATATGGGTTACAAGCCATGATGCAACCTCCTGATTGTAGAAATGGTCTATGTCAGATGCAAGGGAGGGCACCAGGATGAGGTCTCTTGTTATCTGGTGTGCTCCCTGGGGCAATTGGTGGGCCGCTATGAGATACAGGAAGCTGGACTAGATGGGCCTATGGCCTGATCCAGTTGTGCTGTTCTTATGTTCTTATGTTCACTGGAAAGTTGGAAAGGATTGCACCCCAAGTTGCTCTTTTTTCACCTTTTCCATTTCCATTATATCCTTTTTGATATGTGGTGACCAAGACGCAATACTCCAGGTGTGGCCTTACCATCGATTTGTACAAAGGCATTTGGTGGGCCGCTGTGAGATACAGGAAGCTGGACTAGATGGGCCTATGGCCTGATCCAGTGGGGCTGTTCTTATGTTCTTAACTACAATTCCCAGAATGCCTTGCAGATCTCTTGTTATCTGGTGTGCTCCCTGGGGCATTTGGTGGGCCGCTGTGAGATACAGGAAGCTGGACTAGATGGGCCTATGGCCTGATCCAGTGGGGCTGTTTTTACGTTCTTATATTCTCTATTCTTTTCTGTAATAGTGACATGGCCCTGGTAGCTGTAAAGTGGAGGGTGCCTGTTCTTAACCACAGTCCTGTAATGACTTCCATCTTACTGCCAGATTTCTCAGTTTACATGGAGCCACAGGATTGTTGTAGTGATCTCAAGAAGTGAAAGGGCACTCTGCACAATCTCAGGAGTGCTCTTGTCTTCAAGTTTAAAGCTACCACTGCATAGTAGGGAACAAAATGAAAATTGCTTTTTAGCACCAGCTGCGCATGCTCTGATACCAAAGTGTCACAGGAAGCACCAACTACAGCACTGGGTATAAAAATCACCTCGTAGGAATGCAACTTCCTTTTATTTCTATTTCTAAAATGAGCCTGTACACTGCAAAGACACTCCCAGAATCATATGATTGCTATATACTGACATAGAATTAAATAAGTTTGGGGTTGAAGGGATCTTGGAGATGATCTAGTCCAGTCCCTTGCTCAGCAAGCAACAGTTACAGCATCACTGAAAACTGGCTGTCCAACCTCTGCCTGAAAAGCTCCAACAGACTTTTATTTTTTGCCATAATCATTGATAGAACAAAAATATTTCACTCCAGTTTGTTTCTCTGCATTCTGCTGTAAATGCACTAGTGGATACCCCTGAGGGTGGCATTGGGGGTGGCTCACCCCCCAACCCCCACCAGCTGCCCTGCCCTATGATCCAAGCATCTTAGCATACGTTTTGCAAAATATTTAAGCCATTCTCATTCCCCACCCCCCTCTGATAGAGGTATGGCTGGCAGAGGAATGAAAGGGACTTTTGGGTGTGGTGCCTGAGTACCTGACTCCTTTTGAGCATGCTTTGAAAACTGTAGCCTTTTGGTGGGTTTTGTTTGTTTGTTGTTTGTGGGTTTTCCAGACTCACAAAGAGAGTCTGGTCCAACAAGAAGCTGACGGAACATACCAAGATCCAGGTCTACAGAGCTTGCATCCTGAGTACACTTCTGTACTGCAGCGAGTCATGGACTCTTCGCTCACAACAGGAAAGGAAACTAAATGCTTTCCACATGCGCTGCCTCCGACGCATCCTCAGCATCAGCTGGCAGGACAAAGTTCCAAACAACACAGTCCTGGAACGTGCCGGAATCCCTAGCATGTATGCACTGCTGAAACAGAGACGCCTGCGTTGGCTCGGTCATGTCGTGAGAATGGATGATGGCCGGATCCCAAAGGATCTCTATGGAGAACTCATGCAGGGAAAGCGCCCTACAGGTAGACCACAGCTGCGATACAAGGACATCTGCAAGAGGGATCTGAAGGCCTTAGGATTGGACCTCAACAAGTGGGAAACCCTGGCCTCTGAGCGGCCCGCTTGGAGGCAGGCTGTGCAGCATGGCCTTTCCCAGTTTGAAGAGACACCTGGCCAACAGTCTGAGGCAAAGAGGCAAAGAAGGAAGGCCTATAGCCAGGGAGACAGGCCAGGGACAGACTGCACTTGCTCCCAGTGTGGAAGGGATTGTCACTCCTGAATTGGCCTTTTCAGTCACACTAGACGCTGTTCCGGGACCACCATTCAGAGCGCGATACCAAAGTCTTCCGAGACTGAAGGTTCCCAACTACAGTTTGTTTAAGGTACTGCTTCTAAATGCTTCAGATTCACGAGTGTAGCTACAGGGGGGGCAAAACGGTAAGTACTGCAGGGGTTGCAACACGCCATATAAGCGGCCCCTCCCACTAGCCATTGGAGCCATTCTGGACAATGACGGCAATGCACAGTGTCTCCTGCACATTGCTGTCACTGTGTGGAATGGCTCTGATGGCAAGTGGGCCATTCAGTGGGCTTACCCAGCGTGTTGCAGCACCCCTGCAGCACTTACCATTGCCCTCTCTAGCTACGCTACTGTTTATATTATTGACTGACTGGACCTTACTTTTAAGGCTGATTGTGTTTATTGCATTTTAATTAAACGACTCTTTTTCCGTTTTGTGAGCTGCCTTTACTTCTGTATAGAAAGGTGGGACACAGTTCAGCATGAAGAAGTAAATCAAGGCTATAATTATGCAAATCAAAGGAAGTTATGCAAATCTCACTGCATTTTACACAAGGTGCAGAACTGTTGGTAGGGCCTAGGTAGGAGGTATTTCTGCACGGCAAATGGATTTCCCATTTAGCATAGTCTTATTTGAGGCTCCCTCGCATCTCATAAAAGCACATGGTGTTCCACAGCTCTTTGCATCTGTGGGAGGGTCAAAAACAGAACCAGTCTGTATCCTTTATCTCTTTCATCATGAAGTCCTTGTAATTCATTTTACATCCATAATTTAATGCTCTAATGTTTCCGGACCTCTTTTCTAAATGAAAGGGGGGGAAAACAACAGAGTCATTGAGCACTTTTTGAACTTTTCTGTCTTCCGGACAAATCTCCTTCGATTCCTGCAGAATGTCGGGTCTGATATCAGCCCCACCCAGTTGACATAATGCACCAAATAATCCAGTGAGGTGCAAAAGTCACTTGTGTGCCAACCAAAATTCTTTAGGATGTCCCCAGTCCTTTCCTAATATGCCACCTTGAACTACAATTTGTAGCCGGCTCTTGTGTTTAAATATGAAACTGGTACCTCACTCAGACCCCAATGCTATCCACCCCAATGGAGCCTGCACTGAATGCTATGAGGGGAGCATTTGAACATGCCTGAAGGAGGTAATAGTTTTTTTTAATCGCCTCCTGGTAGGCTGCCTGATTGCCTATAGGTCTCAGACATACAACCATCATTTTGGTTGCTTATGACTAAGGAGATAAAAGGGGCAGGGAGGTTTTGAAAAGAGAGGTTAAGATCTGCTGGGCATGACTGCCTCCAAATTCACTCCCCCAACATGCCCCTGCATCCTCTCCCAAAACACCGTTACTCCCAACTGGCCCATGGTCATGGCAGCAGGCCCCCAAAGCTGCTACTGTTTTGTGGTGGTCGCTTGGAAACGGCTGCCTTAAATCCACTGATAGGATCCACTACAGTAAGAGTAGAATTCATGTTGCCACCATATTTCTCCTCTAGCAAAATTTCAAGGACAAGTTGAAGACCTATCCTGGTCTTGTGAATTATGAACAGTGATGGCGTGCATTTGGGGGGGGGGGGGTGTTTGATGAGTGTGCAGAAAATAAGGCTTGTACTGAGAGAACCCACAAACTAGCAACTGAGCTTTATGTGCAGATGGCCCAGGTACAAATCTCCCATTAGAAAGATCTCAGGTGTAGCTATGAAACATTTCTCTTTGAGATAATGGGGAAAAAACCATGTGGCGGAGTGGATAGCACCAGGCTAATGGGTCAAAGGCCTGGTCTGGTGCAAGCAGCTTCATATGTTTTTATTTTTTTATTTTTCCTTGCAGCACGTTGCCTATTCAAAAATGCTGCATAAATAAAACTTCTTTGTGCATCTGCATGCAACAAGAACCCTACAAATGACTCCAGTTTGCAGATTCAAGAACAGAGAGAAAGATCCATTTATTTTCCTCTCTGCTAACCAAACTGGCTGTTTGTCTCTCCCCTCTAAATTCCTTCTTCTAGAGTCCAGCCATAATCACATCGGGGTCCCTGGGACTGGTTGCTTTTGGTAGAGACACAAATCAATGAAAGATCTGTGGCACTGGAAACGTTTTATCCAATATTTTTGGAATGATTAAGTGCCTTTAAGGAAGGTGAGCACCTTCTCTTTGGAAGGACTTTTTTCAATCCTCTCCCATAACAACTCTGGATTTTCAAAGGGCTATTTGATTTAGGCCACCAGAAAAAGCACAAATGTGCTGCCAAGGACAAAAGAAAAAGCAATGAAAGGAAATGAAATCAGCCAGCATGATCAGCTCAAGTTATAGGTATTGCAATTTCCACTCAAGGAGCTTTTCTCTCCCGCTCTTGGTTTTATGTCTTGGGGAAAAATGGGTGCCTGGGAGAAAAAAGCCCTCCGGCATCTTCAGGATGCACGACCAGCACTTACTCAGCAAATCTCACCCCTGGACTCATTGATCTTGGGAGAATTAGAAGGGCTGTATTTTCACAGGGATGAATGGTTTTTAACAATGCACTTGCTCCTTTCTCCACTTCCTGTCATGCATGCAACACTTTGTGCTGTGTTCCTGCCTCCAGTGCTACATGGTAGCAGAGCCCTTTCTTACCAGGAAGGCCACGGAGGGGTTCAGACAGCCTGGGACTAAGGCCTCCAAAGAGCAGGAAGGCTGTCCAATCAAGGAGGCAATGGCAGCTAGGCAAGATGAGGTGTTGCATCAATGATTCCTAGGAGGCCCTGATCAGAAGCATGTGTTTTTCCCAGCTTCCACATAAAGCATTTCTGGGAAGCCCAGAAGCAGGGCCTGAAGGCACATTTCTCCCTCTGCCAGCACTTCCCTACAACTTTCATTGTACACTGAGATATACTGCCTCTGATTCTGGAGGTTTTCTTCATCCATCATGCCTAAGAACCATTAATACACTTCTCCTCAATGCATGAGTTTGTGTAATTGCATTTTAAAGCAACTTAAGGAAATGGCTATCATGCAGCAGTAAATTCCACAAATTAATCATGAGCTCTTTGTCTTTTTTTTTTTCCTCCCCTACAGGTTGTGCCTCGATATCCACTGGGGCTCCATTCAGGAACCCCTAGTGGATAAAACAAAAATCACGGGATACCAAATCAGTGGAAAAATAATTTTAAAGACCCACTTCCAGGTTTCTTGCTCTATACCAGGGGTGCTCAAACTTTCAACTTTAGGGATGCTGGACCTTTAACAAGTGTATAGAAGAGAGAATTTCAGCAGGTGTAGCTTGTCATCTGTGGGATGACAAGTTGCACCTGCTGCAATTCTCTCTTCTATACACTTGTTAAAGGTCCAGCATCCCTAAAGTTGAAAGTTTGAGCACCCCTGCTCTATACTGATGCATTCTGGAGTGACAATGGAGGATCAAGAAATCCAGAAGAAGGTCTTAAAGTTATCTTTAACCCCAAGATGCCTGCAGCCAGTGTGGTTTAACAGTGTGAAGGTAGGAAATTGGATTTTGGTGTTTTTTTTTCTTTTCTTGTTACAAGACATTTAAAGGTGGACCCTTGTAACAGCTGGCTGACTTAATGACCAGAACCAGCCCAATTCCTGGGGAGATTTGTACAAAATGTTAGTAGGGGCATCTAACAGAGTGGCTTTAGATAGGGGATGTCCTATGTTGGGGATAAACAAATTTCTTGAGCCCCCAATTAATGGGGGACTTTCAACAGGTGTCATCCTCAGTAGTTGATGAAATGTCCATATTGGGAAGGAGAAAACCTCACATCAGTTTCTGGAGAAAACCCAAAGAAGATAATCACCTTCATGCCATAATAATGATAATATTTGTGCGTGAGCTTCTCAAACTACTTGAGTAGCCACTGTGCAGCCTAGACCAACCTTTGGTCTAACTCAGCAGGGCTTACACTCTTGCATTACAACACGATGATGAAAATTACCTCAGTTTACATGGTGAACTTCAGATCACCCCAGCCAGATCACTAATCTCCAGCTTTATCCCACCATCTCCCAAAGCTCCACCCACTAATCCATTTAGTTTCATTTTCAGTGGATTAAACTCTCCCCAACCTTTGGCTCTGCTTTCAGATGGGCCTAATATAGACCTGAGTTTTGTAAAAATGAGAGTGGTTTGGGGATGTCAGCCATTCTACCTGGGGAACAGTTTAACCCCACTTACGTGCGCACTAAACACATCATAGCGCAATCTTCCCCTTTCAAAGCCCATGGCCAGTCCTCATCAAACGTGGATTGCCCGAATGATTCAATGTCCTGCTTTCGCCTTCCTGCACTCCTCCTGATGGAGATGAAAAGCGCTTGACCAAATATAAAAACATATTACTTATTTTAAGACACCTCTTTCAAAGCTCGCTTCTCTTGCTGTCCATCAATTAGGTTTATTTTGTTTCGGTTAAGCTGAAAACGAAAGCACCTTAACAGAAGGGTGATGCACACACCTCCAACTGCGATCCCAGCTGTTTTATGGGCTTGTTTCATTTTGTATGCTGTTACCCACCATGCACTGCAGCACGGCCACTACATTTGCAGTTCTTTCCCCGCTCACTCAGCTTACTTGAGAAGAGCAGCAAAACTGCTCACCCCCAATGCTACCCTAGAATAGACAGCAAGGTTTCTGCTTAATTCTCATGTTCAACAGCAGCTGAGGAACTCTGTCAGATAAAAGGAAAAGTGATGGAAAGTGAGCACAAGGGACCGTGCCGAGAAGGAACTGGAGAGCTTTCTGGTTTTCAGGACAGAGCAATAACAAGCCATTAAATCTGTGCATCTCTTTGCATAGCACAGGGGGGTTGCCAGGTCTGCCACGGTGCCCTGCAGATCAGGTGAAGAGATGGATGGACGGGGGGGGGGGGAGAAAGAACAGGCAGCAAACCCTCTGCTGCCAAGAGGTAAGCCTGACCCGCTCAAATCTTGAATGCATCACTTTCTTGTTCTTGTTCTGGTCAGATCCTGTACTTGTTCTGGTCAGATCCTGAGACCAGGCATCCACATGAGTGCAGAGGGACTCACCCAAGGCTGTCAACAACACAGGACCAACAAGAAACCCACAGTGGGCTCCAGCAGGTGTAGAAGAAACCATGTTGGATCACCTCACTCAGCCCTGTCCACATGGCTCTCCAGCATTCAGACAGGGCTCTGCCCACCCAAAGACTGAACGCAGAACTCTGTGTACACAGACGAGGTGATCTTCTCATCCCCTTTTACTGAAAAGGGCAATTGAACGGAGAGGGTACTTCAGTGTCCCCTGACGGATACTTCCCACTCACAAGAGGTCCCAGGCCCAGTATGCTGGTCACTTGCCCCTTGTGCTCCGTTGTTCTCTGTGCATATTCTTGTGGAAAGCTTAATCTTTGGTTTCATGCTGGGTGCTCAGGAAGGCCAGCCAGCATGAGAAGGATTCTTCCTGTTGCTGACTTCAGGATGACGTCACTGGGCTGCCACAATTTGACAACTGCTATTGCAAGTCACAGATCCAATGGTGGGCAGAACACGGTTCTCCCAGGTCCTCTCAGAATAACCTGGTTATCTCAGAATTTAGCCAGAACTCAGGATAGAACTTTCACACCAAAGTTATTTACCATCTTCGTCTTCAGGCAGATCTTTACTGCATGCTTTGGGTGTATACAGGCTACACAGAGACAAAGAGGCAAAGAAGGAAGGCCCATAGCCAGGGAGACAGACCAGGGACAGACTGCACTTGCTCCCGGTGTGGAAGGGATTGTCACTCCCGGATTGGCCTTTTCAGCCACACTAGACACTGTGCCAGAACCACCTTTCAGAGCACGATACCAGAGTCTTTCGAGACTGAAGGTTGCCAATACAGATACCCAGGATAGGGCTCTAATAAAGGAAGCGGAGAAAGGCATGTTAATGCCTATGGCAGTGGGAAACTGCCATATGGGAAATTTTTTTTCCCCATATGGGAAACAGAGGCATATTCATGCCCAAGTTTCCACAATGAGTACAGTGAAGACAGGATCCTTGAACCCAGATCTCTCTCACAGAATTTCAGCTTCTTGTGGTCCTGTGTGCCTCTGAGGCATCTGGTGGGCCACTGTGACATACAGGAAGTTGGACTAGATGGGCCCTGGGCCTGATCCAGCAGGGCTCTTTTTATATCCACAAAACACACTGCTTTGCAGATGTTGCAGCAAAGTTCTGAACTAGCTGGACGAGTGATCTGATCCAAGGGGGCTCTTCTTCTGTCCTTAACATCTGCAAAGCAGTGTGTTTTGTGGATGTAAAAAGAGCCCTGCTGGATCAGGCCCAGGGCCCATCTAGTCCAGCAACCTTCTTTCTCCAGTGGATAACTAAATGCCTCTAGGAAAACCACAAGCTGGAAGGCAAAAGTCTTGCCCCACTTTCACTCACCAGCAACTGGTCTTCATTTAGTCACTATAGCTAGTAGCCATTGACAGGCCTCTTCTCAATGAATTTGCCCAGTCCACTATCTAAGCCTTCCAAACTGGAAGCCATCACATCTTGCAGCAAAGTACTCCTACAAATTAACAAGACCTGAACAACTTAGGGCCCAGTCCTATCCATTCCCCTCTCCCTGCTGGTGCAGCCACACTGAAAAGGAGCAAGCTGTATCCAGTGGGGGAGGGGGTTGGGAGGTTTCATAGTGGAGAAGGGATTTAAACCCCCTCCCCCCAAAAGCCTCCTGCTCTGCAATGGGCCTCTTCGGCAGAGGCGTAACTAGGGTGGAGCCTGAGAGGGTGCAATTATTTTTCTCTACCAGCTCCTTCTCCATGACTTCTGGATTCTCTAGAGAAGGAGGAGGTGCTGACGGCAGCAACCGCTTTGCCTGTGGCTGCAATCCATGTTCCGGGGGAGGCTCCCACTTGAAGGAGTTCCCCTTCAAGACAATCCCCAAAGGAGAAGGAACGCGGAGAGGCCACCTCCAGGGCTGTCTCCTTCTCCAGGTGAACCTAGAAGGGACATCACAATGTCACATGACATCACTGCCTCTGGTGTCAGGGCTGTTAGTTATGCCTTTTCTCCTTGAACCTGTGCCAGTTCTGGCATACGTCTGAGGAGAAGAAAGAGGCAGGCAGCCTGCCAAAAAGAGAGGGTAGGATCCAGCGCATGCCATCACCTCAAGTTCCACTCCCTCCCACAGTCTTCCTGCCCCCATTCCTACCCCTTCTTCACACCAATTTCCCCCTCTGAGCCACTGACCTGCTCCGGCAGCCACAGACAAATCCAGCAATGGACAGGGAATACTGCCACCTCTTGCAGCAGCCCTCCCAAAATAGCTGCCGACAAAGCACTCCACATTCTGTCACAAGTCATTTTGTTACAGAGAAAGCATCTTCCATTGTTGCAAAGAGATGCGGTTACCAGCAGCATAGCTAATGGCGTGCAGGGGGTAGCAATTGCACCGGGCATCAAGTTTTAGGACGGCAACAAGCTGAGTTGACTCTAGTGGCCAAAATTGTGAAAACCTTGGTATGTATGAATAATACCTTCATGTTATACATCGTTAGAATTTAATGCAGAATGCAAAGAGACAAACTGCACTGGAATATCTGTTTTGTATCAAAAGTTATAGCCAATTAACTAGTGAATGAAAACACAACTGCCTTATGGAACAAGAAGTGGATTATCCTAACTCAAAACTGACCTATGAGACTGATTGTTCTGAGATCCAATGAGAAGTTATTATGAAACAGCATGGAACCAATAAGGTGCTAATATGAGTCAGCTTTCGCTTCTCTTATATTTAACAGGGGGAGAATAACCATTCCTCTTCACTCCAGCACAGTGTCTCTAACCAATAAAGGGCACAATCCCAACCAGGTCTACTCAGAAGTAAGTCTTATTTTCTTCAATGGGGCTTACTCTCAGGAAAGTATGGTTTGGATTGCAGCCTAAGGGCGCAATCCAAACCTGCAGTTCAGCCCACCTAAGTCCCTTGGGCCAGCCTGGGAGGGTTGCAAACATGCCGTAAAGCACGTTTGCGCCTCCTCAAGGGGAAGCCAGGCCAGCGCTCTGAGAAGCGCCGGCCTGCAGAGGCTGACTGATGCCTCCGCGCCGGCCTGCCTGCGCCAACACAAATAGAAAAGGTAGGTGTGGGGGAGTGGGGAGGACAAGGGAGGGAGGTGTTCCTGTGCAGGGGGAAGGAGGGCAATTGGCGGCCCCGAGGGCAGGCATGTGGGGAGCCGGAGGCAGGGCTGGGATCCGGCAGCTTCAAGCCGTTCCGCTCTCCTCAGACCGAGGAGAGTCCGAGGAGACCCATTGTGGCCAGCAGCCCTTACCCAGGGCTAAGGGGAAATGTTTCCCCTTGCCTCTGGCTAAGCCGCTGCTGGCCACAATCCTGCGCTGCATATAGTGCAAGCCTCCTGGCTTGCCTGCTTCAGCACAAGTTAGGATTGCGCCCTTAATTGATTAAATTTGATTTTGTCAGGGAAGCGGATCTACAAAGTCTTCTTTGACCCCAGGTAGCAGATCGGTGCCTTAGCTATACCACTGGCTTGGGGGAAGTGACAGAGCAAGCGGGTGGCAAGCTATGGAGCAAGGAGCTGGGTTTCCCCCCAGTTTTCACTTCTTTAAAAGCTGGGTATGACGGGCTTTTAAAAAACGCTATTATTACCCGCCCCAAAGGTGACAAATGCTCTTTTTTGTCTATTCAAAGGAAGAAGTTTGAGAAAACTGCCTGCCCAGACCTTCCATGCCACCTTCCACTGCAGAAGTGCAGCAGTGCAATTGGGGGTTACTGCAGGAAAGTGGATTCCTTCTTAAACGGCTGAACGTCTCGGTGCCCAGGCTGCTGGTGCCTGCCTCTGCCTTACTGCCATCCTGGGGCTTCTGCAGCTTATTTTATGAAAGTGTTTTGGTTTTCCGCCAGCCTGAATTATGTCTCCCTCTTTGTGATGGCTGCTTTTTGCGGGAGACGCATGGTCCCCCGTGGTGCATAGCTAACTTACAGGATGAGTGCTTGAGCATGCAGCCAGGAGAGGAGGAGGATCATTTGATTTCAAGGTATTGTGGAGGATCGGAGCACAGATTCAGCATGCCACATGTTCCTTCCCCCCCCCCCAGTGGATTCAGCACTGCCCCATTGGGCGACATCCTTCCTCTAGCTTTGTGATTTGTTCTCTTGAAATAGGCATTGGAAGATACTGCCTCTATGCTTGCAGGTACTTGTAGCCATTAATGCACTTGTCCTCTCTGGATTCTTCTAACTCCCCTTTAAAGTCATCTAAGCTACTGAACAGCACTGCACCTTGTCATGGCAAATTAAACAGATGCATTATGGACAATATGAAGTAGTTTTTCCTTCTGTCCATTCTAAATCTCCCACCTCCAGTTTCATTGGTGGTAACTCAGTTCAAGGGTTGCGAGTGAGAAACAAAATGCTCTCTCTAGTCCCTTTTTCCACACCATGCATCTTTGTATAAGCTTCAGTCTTGCCCATCCATCTCCTGCATCACCCTTATTCAAAACTGAAAAGTTCCAGACATTAACAGTGTTTCTCAAGCTGGGGCTCGAGACTCACCAAGTGGGTCACGAGTCAATTTCAGGTGGATCCCCATTTATTTAAATATTTTATTTTTGATATATTAGATTTAATGCTTACCATACTGTGTGATTACATTTGGGGAAATATTATAGATTTGTATTTTGAACAGGCTACTATATTTGTGCTTTTAACAATGATAATCAATGGGGCTTACTCCCAGGTAAATATGGATAGGATTGCAGCCCTAGGGATATTTGGGGATTTTTAAAAAAACAGATTAGCAACTGATTGGGAGGGTTAAGAGGATTCTGTTTTAAATAAATTTTTAAACTTATACTTATTGTAATTTATTTAATTGATCTGATTTTGTTAAAAATTTTCCTGCTTGGTGATGCCACTTAAGGCCATGACATCACTTCCAGATTAATGACATCACTTCCAACAGGTCCTAACAGATTGTCATTCTAAAAAGTGGGTCCCTGTGCTAAAAGGTTTGAGAACAATGCCTTAGAGAACAACTGCTCTAAGGCATTGTTCTCAAACTGTGCGTTGGGACCTACGACGTGGGTCGCAAGCCAATTTCAGGTGGGTCCCCACTCATTTCAATATTTTATTTTTAATATATTAGACTTGATGCTACTATGGTATGTGCCTGCATTTGAGGAAATGTTCCAGACCTGTACTTTGAACAAGCTACTATGTATATTCTTTTTACAATGATAGTATATGGAACTTACTCCTGGGTAAGTGTGGCTGGGATTGCAGCCTAGGATTGTTAAAAAAGTGATGATGTCACTTCCGATCATGACATCACTTCCGGTGGGTCCTGACAGATTCTCATTCTTAAAAGTGGGTCCCAGTGCTAAATGTGTGAGAACCACTGCCTTAGAGGGTTCTACGAGCTCAGGGCAAAATCCTAACCAACTTTCCAGCACTGACATAGCTGTGTCAATGTGGCATGCACTGTATCCTGCAGTGGGGAAGCAGTCAAGGAGGCCTCCTCAAGGTAACGTCATGTTTGTTACCTTACCTTGGGGCTGCATTGCGGCTAGGTCAGTGCTGGAAAATTGGTTAGGATTGCACCCTCAGTGTGCTTCCATCAGACTGGCAGTGCCTCTTCAGAGTACTGGGCCATGGCTTTTTTTAGTTTTATCAGCCTGATAACCTGTTATCTCAATATGGCAGGGATTCAATCTGGGCTCTCCTGCATGCATAGCATGTGCTTTGCCAGTGAACCATGGGAATACTCCCAGTGCATTGCTTTTCAATGAAGTTCTTCGAGGTTGAAAGGTCCTTGTTGGCCTTATCAACTTGAGCTGGTGCACCAGCTATGTCTTCCCTAACCACAGTTGTCCATGCTCAGGTCATATTCTTTGTGATTACTGCACTGTACACAGGTCTGTCTCTGACGATGGTTCAGAAACTCGAATTAGTCCAAAATACTGTAGCGAGATTGCTGACTTGATGGGCATCTGGACCATCTCTTTCCAGCTCTACTGGCTCCTGTTCTGTGTCTAAGTAGAGTGAAGGGCTGACTGAAGCCCTAAAGGGCTGGGGACCAGGATCAAGGACTGTCTCCTCTCCTCTCTCAGGAACCTACCTAGGCACACAGAACAATACTGGAAGCACTGTGCAGGGTCCCTATCCTATTTGATGCGAAGCAGATATGCCATTTTTGTGGTCTCTGGAATGACCACAAAGGAGGCTTTGTCTAAGGAGGCTTCCCTAGTAGCTGGCTATTGATCCTTTGGAGGTTGACTGAAGACAGCTTTTGATGTGCTCAAGACTTTTAGCTTTGCTTGGATTATTTTTTTAATGCTGTTTTACTGTAGTTTCATATGAGCCATCCTGAAATGTTTTTTAACTACAAGGATAAGATCTAAATTTGAATAAGTAAATAAATAACGTGTTGAGCTGCCATTATTATGGATGCAATACAGAAGGGTAGAAAAATCAAGTGAAGGACATGCAAGTATGAACCAAACCGAAGTTAAATCTGGAATTGGGAGAGGGGGGTTTGAAATAAATAGGTGAGCCCAAACTACTCAGCATGGAGAAATACTGCCCCTGCCACACACATGCTCTTCAGGCATGCTACCCTTAAGAAATATTTGCCAGGTCATTAACACTGTCATGACTTGCTCTCACATAGAGTGAACTCTATGTGCCCTCAGTAGCATAATCACAAAGCCAAATATAATTCAATGTATGGTACTGTGACTTCCTATGGCCAACACAGGAACAGGAAACATACACCATCAGAGCTGTAGGTGGGAAAAATGGTACTGCAGAAAAAGTCAGAGGGATGCAGTAGCCTGGTGCACATTTGGGGGGGGCAATATGGGGGTGAATGTTTCTGCCCTCCAGTTATCATTTGATGCCCTGCTTTAGATACTCTTTTGAAACTCTCAGAAGTGCAACAGGCATCCATAAGAAACAAGGCCTTTTCAGTAGCTGCACCTGCCCTTTCCTCAGAGGTTAGTTTGCATTCAGAAGTCTTCAGGCAGCAGGTCAAAAAAGTGGCTGTTCATGAAAGCATTTGATATATAACTCTTAAACTCTGGTTACGGTATATTTTGTTGCGGCTGCTCCTTAACCGGTATTGATTTTGATTGACTGTAATCTTAATTGATATGGTCTATTTTTTTCCTGCACTCCGCCTTGGATCCTGTAGGAAAAGAGTGATATAAACGCTCCTAAAATCGATCAATGAGTAATCACCCAACACTTCTACAGAAACTCCTATTTTTCACCTGAAAATGGAATCTATAAAATATTCAAGGAGAGCCCCTGAATCTGGAGTACATGAAGAAGCCCATAGTGTTGGCTTTCTCTTCCTCATACCTCCATCACTCTCACCAAATGGCATCGCCCTGGGCATCTTTCTGTGGCAACACACATTTTCCTTGAATCTAAAGAAGTGGGTTGAAATAAGATGAGGAATAATTTAAGCACGAGTAGAATTGGTCTCCTGCCAGTTGTGTTTTATTCTCTAATGAACTCTTCCTTTTAAGCCACTTTGCAGACATTTTGGGAAAGGCCCAATATCAATAATATAGGTTAAATTTCACACACTTAACTATATTTAACCCCAAGGTCTCTCTGGGCCATTAAGCTCTGGTCAAAACAAATTGGCAAGCTCTCCCAGTGGGGAGAGCGTCATGGGTTAACTGAATGGGGGGGGGGGCAGAGGATGAAAACCTTGACCCCCACAGTGCATGGGTTGGCCTTGAAAATGCTCTTCTTTTTGAAGCTGTTTGTAGCCACATTTAAAGTAGTCAATAATTCACCACTTACAGTGAGAACATTAAATGAAGAAAGCAGCTGAATATAAATTGAAATGGCTAATCCTGTCTAGTTTAATCCATTAACCAACAAACTATTACAAGCAAATGGGCCAGGCAGAGCAATGGTAGGACAGATTAGCACGTCGGACTTTTACGGATGAAGGAATGTATCCGTGCTTTCTAAACTGGAAAGGGACTCATGAGGAAACTATTCTCTGCCCAAGACTAATGGGAAGATCAGGAGCAAATTGTTACATTTCTAGGGATATTTCTACTTTTCTTCATGGTAGTGTGCTGGAACACTTATCCACACTTATCCACAAGTACTACACCCACAATTTTTGCCAATTAAATCTGGAACATGTTGCACATTGCACAGTAACACACAGTTTGCAGTTCTGCTCTCTGTGCAAAAACAGAGGGATAAGTGCAAACCTGAATCATGTCTATAGATGGGGTGATCAACTGGCTTAAGGGCACAATTGTTTATGCCATTAAATGCCCCCCCTTTCCCTTGCAAATCTGTTAAGAGTCTCAAGCCATGTGCAATCACCAAACCACAAAACAAATAAGACACTAAAAGCCATGTTTGCCTCCCTCTGTCTGTCCCTTCTCCCTCTGCAAAGATTTAAACATGCTTGCATTATGATAGGAGGGAAACCAGCAGGAAAGAAGAGCTCACCCAACTAACTGGTCGAGTCCATTTCTACTTCCTAGAAGTATCATAGGCACTGAAGTTTTGGGGGTGGGGGGAACCTCACAATCCTTGCAGGAAATGTTTCCGAGTATGCTCATATAAATCATTTCTACTTCTTTCCGCTCCCTGACTAGCTGCTGACTTGCCTCATCAAGTCTGTAGCTGAACTAAGGAAAAAAGCGGAGTATTTTTTTCCCCAAAAGCTTAAAAAATATCTGTTCTTTCTCAGCCCAAACTGGACACTGAAGGTACTATTGCAGGCCCCTGAAGATGCTATTGCAAGCATGACAGGGTCCAGTCTTATCTGTCTATCTGTCTGCCTTCATACCTGGCTTACTACTCCAGCAGGAGCAGAGTTCAGTGAGGGAGAGAATTATCTCCCCATAGTGCTTTGTGATTCATTGACTCCAGTTGCCAAGAACCAGGAGCACTGGGAAATGTAATAATAATAATAATAATAACAACAATAATAACTTTATTTTTACCCCGCCTTTCTCCCCGAAGGGACTCAAGGCGGCTTACAACATATTAAAAACAATTTAAAATGTAGTTTTCTCTAGCACTACTGACAGATGTCAGTAAAATCCAAGCTAGAACACAACCTCCAGGAGGACCATAATGCACATCTTGCATTCAAGATGAGCATTTCATGTGCTCGCACTTGTATGTCTGAGCCAGCAAATGCAAATTTCAGCAACATGAGAAATGGCTTTTGGAGCAACGCACCTTTGATGGGTTGATGACACATCCAAGTGCGTTGGGCTTGCTTTTGCACATCAGACTACAAAACACTGAGTGAGCGTTGGTCCTTAAAAGCCTTAATTATTCTTCATTTGGGTAGCCCCCCCTCCCCCAGCCACTCCCTCCCCAATCCTCCTGAGGAAGTTGGTGATCTGAAGCCATTGCTTTCCAGGCACTACTCCAGAATGAAACATTTCTATTGGGAGATAATGACCACAAAAGCACATTGTCTACTTAGCAGCAGTGAGGAAAAAAAGAGAAGTGGGCTCTCTCATAGTTTATAAAAGGCACAATAATCTTGTGCTTGAAGAGCCATATAAGTGCTTCTCATAAAGCATCATAAAAACAGTACAGTCCTGGAGAAACCAAACAATATGACATCAGCTCTCTCCCAGTCCTTTCATTAACTTGGTGGACTCCCCAGAAGTTTCACATGTGTTGAGCCAGCAAGTTTTCCTCAACCACACCCTATGCAGACTACACCGTGGCTCTAACTCAACCATTTTCAGCCACTGTGCCGCGGCACACTGTTTTGCCATGAATGGCCTTCAGGTGTGCCATGGGAGTTTGGGAGAAGGACATGCATGAATAGGGCCACAGAAGGATGTTAGCCCCTGGCTGGCAGTACAGTCTGCTTTGTCAGTTGTAAAAAACCGAGGTGCACCTTGACAATTTTCGCGACTTCTCAGTGTGCCATGAGATGAAAAATTGCTGCTCTAACTCTGTGGAATAGCTGTGGAAATTTTGGTCCTTAGAAGAAGAGGCAAGAGACTGCCCAAGGCATCCTTTCAAAAGCAGGCTCTGCACTTCCTATGCCAACACCTGCTGACGCTCAGCTGGGGAGCACATGAGACAGGACCTTCTCCATGCTTGCCGCCAAGCTTTAGAATTATTACTATATGAATTTATAGAATTCACACCATCCAGCGTGCGGCACAAATGCTATTTGAATTATCATACCCTCTCCTTTCCCAACAGCCCAATCCTATGCATGACTATGTAAGTCCCATTACAGTCAATGGGGCTTACTCCCAGGTTAGTGTGGATAGGATTGCAACCCAAGCCTCCTCTATCTTCCCTCAGCACAGTTCATGGTGGAAGGGAGGCCCCCTAATGCACCTGCTTCTTCCCAATACAATCCAGAAGTTGATAAACATATGAAGCTGCCTTGCATCCATTCAGACCACAGATTCATCTAGTCCAGGGCTCCCTAAGGGCTCTTCCTGCTGCGGTTTGTATTCAATGACCTCATGAAGAAATGAGAAAGGACAGCAGTCATTTACATAAGGACATGCTTGAGTGTATGGAATATTCTGTTTAGTAGGATCAACTGGAGGTCCACAAACATGTACTGTAACTCGGTATTTGTCACGTGTGTGGGCACAATCCTATCCAATTTTTCAGCACTGATGCACCTGCAGCACAGCCCCAAGATAAGGGAACAAATGTTCCCTTACCTTGAGGAGGTCTCTGTGACTGCCACCACAGAATGCAGCATGAGCCCAGTTGGCACAGCTGCATCGGCACTGAAAAGTTGGATAGGATCGGCCCCGTCAGTGGTTTCCAGCATCCTAAGCAAACGTCTTATCCACAAACGTGTAAGAGTCCTGCCTGATGAGATTACGATTTAATCTAGACCAACACGCTCTTTCCAGCAGTGGTCAACCAGATGTTTCCATGAAGCCTACAAGCCAGGCATGAAGGAAACAATCCTCCACCACTTCTTATCCCTCAGGAACTGGTATTCAAAGGTACATGAACATGGAGGTTCCATGTTGCAATCCCAGCAGTTGATAGAGTTGACAGTTGTCCTCCATTCTTTCCCAGCTCTCTCATCTGAAATCCTTCTGATTGAATCTGTTGAAGCTGAACTTGAGATGTGTGGGTTCAGATCTTGATACCCCTGCCTATTTTCCCCACTTCTTTGATGCTGCAGGCACCTAGCAATGGGGGGAAAAAATCACCCTGATAAAACAAATCAAAGTTGCCATAATCTTAGGCTGCCTGCAAAGTACTGAGAACATGATCCCCGGCCTCCCATTACCCACCCCAATAACTCTTTTATATGGAGTGTGAAATAATTAGGAGCAGCAAAAAAATCATTTAGGAAACAAGAAGAATCTAATTGTATAAGCCTGTTTGGGGAAAACACAAAAGGACAAAAGGCAACCCTGCTGGAGACGCTGAAAGACAGAGCCACGGTGTATTAAAGCCCACACATGTATTAATAATAAGCCAAACTAATGGTCCCTTGCATCATACACAATGAATTCGCGACAAGGCAGCCGGCTGCTTGGGTGCCCTGTGGCTCTCCAGAACCTTCACGATCACGGTTTGTCAAGCAGGAAGCTTTCATATTGTGACCAATTCAGTGAGCTTACACTGTGTTCGGGGAGAAGCCAAGCTGGCGGAGAATACAACCCGGAGCCAGTAAAATCTGGAGCTCCAAACTGAACCTCCAACAAAGATTTCTCTGCAGAGCGTTGGAGATGTCATATTGCAAAGGCTGCTCCTTCCAAACCGCAGGCCTCTTCCCTATTCCCGCCATGAAATGAACCGGCTGCTTCTTTACCTGCAGCCCTACTCTTGCTGTGAGCAGTAGTGCACTCCTTCCAAGCAAATACTAATTTCACTGGAGAAGAGACTGAGCTGTGAGCCAGGAAGCCCCTGGTTCAAATCTCACCTTTGCAATGAGTCCCCAGGTGGCTTTAGGCAAGTCAGTCTCCCTCAGCCTCAGCAACAAGATGGGAACAATAATACTGACCTCCCTTTCAGAGTCATCATAGGAACTATGGAGATGTATATCGAAGGGCTTGGAGCATTCCAGGCACAGCACAAACACTAAGTACCACAATGAGGAATTGCAACATGGAAAATGTTATGAACACGAACAACATTCCTGACACACAAGTTTTAACTACAGGTTTCTCTTTTCCCACATCACATCTACACCCTAGGCCAGTGGTTCCCAAATTTTTTAACATCGGGACCCACTTTTTTAAATGACACTATCAGGACCCACCTAGCTTGATGAAACTAAAAAAAAGTTTCATTTTACCAGCTGCTCAAGCTTCTGCTTTTATCTTTTTTTTTTTTTTCCCTGTGGGGAGAGCTCCTTCTAGAACACTTGTTGAGCTCCACATTGATCAGATCAGGACCATTTTGGTTGCCTTGCATTCCTCTTTGCCTGGCCTTCGATAAGAGCAGAGGCACGGTTGTCTACTTGTGAGTAAACGCGCACATGCTTCTTCCATAGGACTCAGTACATTTTACTTGTCAGCAATCAGTTTGTCAGTTTCACAAACCACCAAAAATCAGGTGGAGACACATTGATGGTCCTGACCCACAGTTTGGGAACCACTGTCCTAGGCTGTAAGTGTGTAAGTGCTGCCAATTTCAACTGTACAGCAGAAGACCAAGAATGATGGAGAGACAAGTCGTGGTCCTGCATTGGTCCTCAGACCAATTTTACACACTCCTGGTTCACTGGCCTAGCACTCCTAGTGAGTCAGAAATGCTCATTCTTGATTTGTTCTTATGTATCCTACTGTCTGAAAGTCCTAGCACTCCATTTGACAACAGGGTATAGTTATTGGGCAAATAAGCCAAGTACTGAGCACAAGTTCTTGCACTCATCCATGTGACTAGCCAAACATCCTAATCTCTGCTGCCCTAACAAGCCTCACACAGCTGCTTCAAAATGGCTTCTGTCCTACAAGATGCCTAAGTCGGTGATTTTAACTTGTTCTTCACAGGAAAATCGTTTGTTTAAGGTCTCATGCCAAGTTCAGCGCAGAGGTCATAGCTGCAATCCTACACACACGGACTAACGGGCAAGTCCAGTTGCGTTAGGTGGGATTTACATCTTCGAACTGCACTGGAAAACCTGAACCTGAGTTCAGCCCAGCTTTGCTAAACTACACCAGCTTTAGCCAGTATTATAATACTTAGACATTCATTTCCTCACACGAAAAGAACTTCCATCATGTCAGAAAATCCATGAGCCTCTTCTCATGATCACACATTTTAGCAGTACGTGTGTTATCAATATTTTTGTGCCATCAATGCAGATAGGCTTACAATCTATCATGCAACCCACGGGAGATCACAGGAGAAGGGGAAGGAAATTGAGGAAGGGGGAGGGCAAGGCAAGAATGTGTGTTTATTTCATTGCACTTACAGCAGAGATTCCACAAATGTCTGATTTTTTTCTTTTCCACCATCAAAGCTGAATCACATTTTCACTACTACAGAGAAGTACCCTGGGCAAGCAGTGGGTTACGGATGGTACAGTCAGATTGGCAGGGTAGGGGACAGAAACAGATACTGTGACTTTTTGCACAATTAAGCAATTATTCAGATAAGCAATGAATGGCGACTGTGGCGCGGTTCAGCCAGTTCAAAAATCTTACCATGCCAAAAATTCCATATCTGTTCTCACACATTGTCTTGAAGAGCCAAAGTCAGTGTTTGGCCAGGTGGAAATGGCCACAAACTTAAATGGGAAGCTTTTGCACATTTCCTGTGTAGCACTGTCTACAGCTTCACAGCAAATACGCACCTCGTCCCTCCGTCCCCCAACCCTCACTGCTCTTCCTTGAATGGAATTCTAGAACTTAGCCTGCTCCCTCTTCTGGCAACATTCCCAAGATATCAGATAACTACTCCTAAATATATGAGGTGGAGGAGAAGGGGAACTATCTCTTCAACTCATAGATAGGCTTGCCACTCTATGCCACTCTGGTCCTTGCCACTCTGGTCACCTCTGCCTTTCTTGATATAAAGGACCATCCCAGGTTAATTTCCTGAGAAACTATTGCTGAATGTCAACCCCAGTTAAAACAGCCTCGAAAGATAAGCGAATAGGAATGACCTTCCTCCTGCTTCTCTTTAGGATCTGGTACCCAGAGATAGATTGCTTCTGAATTTGGAGGTTCTATTGAGCTAGCATGCCTAACAACTGTTAATAGGTTTGTACTCTGCGCAGTTTTAAAATTTTCTGCACACTTAGGAGGTGCTCTGCCTCTGAGCTATGGCCCCACCTAGGATGGCCCACTGTGATTTATATTCCTGAACGTTGGCTTTGAACTGGATATGTACTTGCACATAGATGGGTGGGGGAAGATTCACAAGCATAGCCGTGCAGCGAACCAAGACCCTCTCCATCACTTGACTCTTAGCAGTACGCCGAGCATCCATAAATTATCCCTTGCTGGTCCGACTCTTTCAAAAGGGCGGGTTTGGTTTTCCACTCAAGCCAAAAGCATGGCACACAAGTAGTGACTTGGATGGGAAAGTGTGCAATGAAGCTGTGGAATGAATATGCAACACCCACCTCACCAAAAGAAATCCCAAACAATGCAAAAGGACTTTAACATATTACACTTTAACATGTTGCAGGGCCCAATCCTATCCAATTTTCCAGTGCCAGTGCAGCCATGCCAGTGGGGCTTGCACTGCATCCTGTGGTGGGAAGGCAGTCACAGAGGCCTTCTCAAGGTATGGGAACATTTGTTCCCTTACCTCGGGGCTGCAATGCTGCTGCACCAGTGCTGAAAAGTTGGATAGGATTGGGCCCCTGTCTATGAATATACAGGTGTCTGTAAAAGAGTAGACTGTTGTGCGAATGATTGTACGTGGGTTAATTATAAAAATAGACATGAGGGTTTGACCCTGACTACAGAATGCACAGTCCAGATCATGTATACTGCTGTACATGCACTGAACAGAATTTGCAAACAATTGTGCCTGTGTACAGATCAGCAATCATGTGTACGCTGAGCAAAGACTTAAGATGTTTCTGTTTTTCTGATATGTTTTTGTCTGTTTTTAAATTATGTTTTTTTTTAAATTTGTTTTAACCTTGTTTGTAAGCCGCCTTGAGTACCTTCGGGGAGAAAGGCGGGGTAAAAATAAAGTTAATAATAATTAATAATAATGTGTTGAACGGAAAATTGTAATAGCACTTGTAATCCCTTGGGTTAGCAAAGTGCTGTTCCAGATCCTTCTGCAAGCTTGCAAATGTGGTATGAATGACAACCATTCTATGTTGTTTGTGTCCAGCAACTCATAATCAGAGATATACTGGCCCTGCACATGGAGGTTCAATTTAGATTGATAGACCAACATTTTATGACTTTGTCTAATCCTCTGTTCGTCTTTGGCCTAACCATCAGCACAACAATCACTGCTGCAATGGATTATATGCTCACTGTGTGCTACAGGAAAGGGCATTTCTCTTGCACACAGAAGTCCATTTGAAGGCTACTCATCACACCTGAACATTGTTTCCACTAGCATGATTTATTTTTATTTATAACATGCAAACTCCCAAGTGGCCAAGGACTAAGCTCAACTGAACCTAATCAGTCTTACTTCAAGTAGACATATATAGGATTGGGCTGCAAGCAATTTAAAGCAAAAAAAAAAAAAAAATGCTGCTTCTTGATTTTAAATTGACAAACCAATACAAAATCCATTTAAAAACTCTCCTATGCTCATATTCTCCAACTCTCCCAACGACAAGAGTCCGTCCAAATGTGTTTTTAACCATCAACAGAAGGAGAGAAGAGAGGGAGCCAAAGAAACATCTCGAGGAAGAGAATCTCCCTTCTGGTTGCCCCCACAGCAGAACAGCTTTCATTGGCAGGATAGGGGAAAGAATTGGGCTATTGGCCTAGTCCAGGAGTCTCCAAACCCCAGCCTGGGGGCAGATGCAGCCCGTGGTGAGCCTCTATCTGTCCTGCGGCCCGCCTCTGATCCCCTGAGAGCCTATGTCCCAGTTGACCAAACACAACCAGAGTTGTGCTTGTGGGGTGGGGGAATGGGGGTACATTTAAGTGTTTGCTTTATTTCTTGGGCTGTGTTGGTGCTTGGAGTAATCCTGGACATTTGAGCCCATTCATTCATTCATTCATTCATTCATTCATTCATTCCTTCATTCATTCAAGTTCCATCTCTAATGTATTTATTTAATGTATTTATTTATAATTAATTTTTTCCCCCGACCCTCAGCACTGTGCCAGATATTTGTTGTGGCCCTTTGGCCGAAAGGTTTAGAGACCCCTGGTCTAATCACCACTCTCACAAAGTAAGGTGTCTGGAGGAGGGCCTCCCAAGACCTAGCTAAGTTCCTAAGGGAAGAGAATGTCCTTCAATTTCCTTGATTATGGGCCTCCCCTTTCCCTAACCCGTATTGCCTCATCTGCTTGCAGACCCCTGCTTGTCTTCTGTGGAACTCCAGTGAATTGCAGAAGGTGCCTATGCACTGGGCAAGGCTATGGGGACCAGGTGGTGCCCCATGAGAATGCTAGGTGTGCTACAACAGGAACGGATTGGGGCTTGTGCCTTCTATTTGTGGCTATTGGGACTTACCCTGTAGTGGATCTTATACCGATATCTGAGAAATATCATGTGGGCATTCAGCTCATGTACCATCAACCAGTTCTGACCAACAGAGTGAACAACGAGGAAATTGTCACTGAAGCCCAGTTAGGAAACTTGTCAAACGTGAAAGCAGAGCAACTCAGGTCTTATTTTCTGACCCCTGCAAAACACGTGTGATGAGCCCTGCTTTTGATTGCGTTCAGGCTGCGTAGGAGTCCAGCCTGCAGAGGCTCCTCGTCTAGAAACAGGATTGTCTGTCCTGGATCCTAAAACAAAGTTTAAAGAAAGTCTTCTTGCTGCTGAAAGAGTTTATGGATGTGAGCAGCCCAGATAGCTGAAGATTGTCACTGAAAATGATGTCACCCCAGCGTTTCAATGTGGGTGGGAGGCAAAGGAGCCAACACCAGACAGAAGAGCACCAGGAGCTCTGCAAAGCCCAACACAGAAATCACTTGACATTCAGGACCAGGAAAGCACAGACGAGAAGGTGACTTACTCCGACTGCAAATCCCCCCCTAAATTCTCTTACCTACCAAAAGGGAATAGAACTTAAGCATTTGGGCCCAGCTTTATGAATACTTTGACAAATGGCACCCTGGGCCACTGCCACAGCTGCTGTCGTTCTTGCCCAAAATAGGTTAAAAAAATATTTCCATTTCAGGGGAGGAAAAAAAAAAAAACCTGTGTCGACATGAAAACTTGACCTTTAATGCAATGTCAGCAGCTCCCCAGGTGGGGAGGAGAGACTGACAGGAGCTTCATCAGTTGCCTGAAACCTCCTGGAGTAATTACCAGCTCCCATGGCAACCGGGAGGGCAGGACGGGTTTGTTCTATCCATTCCTAGCAGTTCCAAACCATACTAACTTACCAACAAATTTTGGGAAGGTGGAGCCCTGTTAAGAACGATGAGGCAATCTCTGAAAGAGACCTTGTCCTCCCTGCCACCCAACGCCCAATCCAAGCATTAAACTGGGCCATCTATAGAGATGAGCCAGTTCCCAGTTCTCTGTTCCATTCTCCCAACCTTCTGACCTAGTCCAATGTGATGAAGAAACAGGGTTCAGGTTGGGGCCGAGCAGACAGAACAGGGCTTGATTCCTAATGACCACTGAGGCCATGTCAGCCATGATGGGTGGGAGGAAGTGCTTCTCTTCCTACATTCTCACTAATGGAATTAAACACATTTTTATAGGATAGATCTGAAAGCAAAGCGTTTGAGGCCTGTTTTTGCCCCCACTGGGGTTTTTGTTTCAAACTTCCACGAACTTCTGGAGTTCACTAAGAGCCTAATTCTGAACGGTGCGCACCGGCTTACCGTAAGGCATGTTTGCTAGTCTTACCGCCAGACCGCGCCTGTGCCAGCACTGGGCTAGTGCTGGGTGGCCGCCCAGCCTCCACTGCTCGGTGGTTGAATGGACTGCCAAGCCAAGGCATGGTAAGTGGGGGCAGGGAGGGGGAGTTCCAGGGAGGGGGGAGGCAGGCAGAGGGCAGAGAGATGGGGGAGGAGGCGTGACGGGGAGGTAGGAGGCGGGGAGAGGGCAGACGGGAGAAGTGCCGGGGGAAGGAGGGAGGAAGGCAGGTCCTGTGGAGCTTCGCTGCACTGAATCCTGCATGTTCGTGTGGAGTTTGGTGCTCTTCACAAACATTTAGAAATGGGCTATGTCAGAATGCCAATGCAAGGGAGGGCACCAGGATGCAGGTCTCTGGTTATCTGGTGTGCTCCCTGGGGCATTTGGTGGGCCGCTGTGAGATACAGGAAGCTGGACTAGATGGGCCTATGGCCTGCTCCAGTGGGGCTGTTCTTATGTTCTTAACTACAATTCCTAGGAAGCCTTGCAGGTCTCTTGTTATCTGGTGTGCTCCCTGGGGCATTTGGTGGGCCGCTGTGAGATACAGGAAGCTGGACTAGATGGGCCTATGGCCTGATCCAGTGGGGCTGTTCTTATGTTCTTATCTTTACCCTTTCACTGAACTTCTGGTCAGCAGTAACTTGAGCAGCTCCATTGTGGGCCTATTTCCCTTACCCGGGAGAAGGGGACAAAAGTCCCCTTCTCCTGAGGTGCGGCTTGTTGGTGCCATTTTTGGTGCCGCCAAAGCTGCATGGCATGGGAGCTCAGGATTGGGCTGCCCAGGCCCAGAAACTTCCTTCTTCCTGTAATTCCAATCCTCTCGACACAGGCATAAGGACTTTGGAAATGGATGGATATAAGATGAATATAAGACAGACCCCAACGTTCTGTCATGCTTCAATGTGACCACTAAATAGAACTTGTGACTTGGGTATGAACAAGGAAGGAGGTTTGATTCTTAAAGGCTGGAAACACCAGGGGTAAGGAGCAGGTTTAGCCTCTAGCCCAGTGCTGTCTCCAAGTTAACTATTTTACCATCTCCCTTAGTCAAGCTCCTGCAAGGTGAAATTCAGTGCAAATTTCAGGGTTCCCGCAAGGGAAAAAAATCTAAGAATTTTCAAGCAAAACTAAATAAGTTTCTATAAGACAAGAGAAATTTCTCAAGAAGTTTCTGCACATTCTATGAGAAAATGTAAAGCGCTTCCTATGAGGGAAAAACTGTGATGAGAGTCAAAATCTGCCTTCCATTCTAACAACTGGCAGCAAAATCTGTTCTGACACGGGTCCCACAGGGTGTGCAAAGCATTGCAATGGCACATGTATGTGGAAGACACGTTGCAGTGATTCATGAGGGCTGCGATGTGCTTCTGTGTCCAGACACGTTGTACATGCAAAGACACATTACACCCTGCAGGTATCCTTCCAAAATACAAGTCCCCCCCTGTACACAATTAACAAGTCTGATGAAGCATTTTGCTAGTTTATGGTGGGTTTTTGGTTAGTTTATAAGGAAAGCTGCATCAGGTGTGATAGATGGAAGTGGGGAAAAATAGAAACTGTTCTTTCTAGAATCCTTCCTACCTGTACTCTTTTGTGGCATGTTACGTAAACATGTAATATACAAAAACTGCATGGGTAAAAAACATGCATTCCTGAAATGGCATGGAAGTAGATGAAAGTAGCAGCTCATCTGAATAATGCATAAATCAGGTTGAAGGAAAGATGTGCCAGTATTTGAGGGTTCAGGTTTGGAGAATGGAAATGGCCATACCTTTCATCTCCTCTTCTAGAGATCCCCAAGGATCACCTTGAGGTCACCACTGCCTTACACCTGACCTTTCTGCATCTAGCTTTGGAAATTAAGCATCAGAAGTATGCAATGCTGGTTTTTGTTTTTTGTTATTTTTAAATATACAACTTTGCCTTCACCTAATAGATGGAAGGTTGAGATCATAGAGCTTTTTATTCCTTTTTACATTTCCTATGCACTCAGAAAGCCTCTTTTGCCTTCAAGTTTAATTACATCACATGGAACAGAAAAAAAACACAACCCTTTTAAAATGTATGTATCTAACAGCCTTGAGAAAAAAAGCACATCGTGAACAAAAAAATGAAAATCTATGTACACGCTAGCACAATGAAACAGAAGTTGTTCTCCTCGTTCCAGCCCAGAGGTCTAATTTTAGACATGTTTACAAATTCTAATCATCTAGAAGAAGGGGAAAAATATATACAGGCATTTACACAGACATTTTCTTGCTTTCTCTAGCTCTGCATTCATTGTAGAGGAGAACGGGAGGTTTAAATCTGCATGCAAAGCAATTATATCTTTGCCATCAAAACTGCAGAGATGTGAGTTTTCCAACTTAAAAAAAGAGGGCACTAGAAAAAGGTTTTTTTTTTTGGCATTTAAATTTCTTCCCCTCCTTCCTGACTCCAGCACTGACCTCACGCATCTCCCATCTTTTTTGGGCTTCAGGTTTTGCCTGTGAATTTACTGCTTTTGACAGATGATGGATGGTGAATTGACAGCCTAAGAGAACGAAGTCCTACTTATTCAAGGAATTGTCAAGCATCGACACCAAGAAGTCACCTGGTGCTGCTGTTAGCAGATTTTGCAAGGATAGGTAGCACGATACTCCCCTTTGCCCAAGATGTAACTTACAAGACATTTTTTTTTTTTTCACCATGCTCACCTTCAAAGCTGGTCTCGGTTTTAATTTGGACCCAGTCCAAGGGCTCCATGCTTCTACCTTAAAAATTTTAAATCAAAAATTCTGCAGCAGTGAAACCGTAACTCTGTGCCCATGGAAGTTGAATTGGCTAAACTGCAAGCATTATTCAAAATGAATATATTTGCTTAAATTTGCATTATTTATTTTGACAGAGGGAGAGGAAGGAGAATTTATATATGATTCTAAAGATACAATCTACCATTTTTAGCACTGGTTGGCAACCTTCAGTCTTGAAAGACTATGGTATAAGCCTACAGCACCTAGTATTCCCAGGCAGTCTCCCATCCAAGTACTAACGAGGCCTGACCCTGCTTAGCTTCTGAGTCTGACTTTACTCCCCACCCCCCTCCAGCTTCAGAGACTTTACCAGTATCTGGAACAAGAATTCTATCCAACCAATCTGAAGGCAGACTAGTTTGAGGATCGTGACTTTGGCACCCAAAGCCCACCTGTCTCCACTTGGACTATAACATCCTTGATGGAGCAGGAGCTCACCCGGAGAAACCTTTACATTTTCTGAGGAGCCACATATGCCGGGACAAGAGCAAGTGACATCAGTAAGAATCACTGCCTCCTAAATTAAGCACATACAAACCACTCTGAGGGATCAGTCCACAGGGTCAGCTAGTCCAGCATCATGTTCCCTACAGTAACTAGCCAGATGTCTTTGAGAAGCCCAATAGCAGGGTGAGAAGACACTCATCTATTTCCTCTGTGCCATGCCCAAGTATTGAGAAACTAGAAATACTGCTGGTGAACCTGGAGGCTCTATGCAGCTGCCAAGGCCATTGCCCTTTGGAAAAACTCTCCTCCACCTTGAATCTGTCCAAGGCTTCTTTAAAGCAATGTAAACCAGGGGCCAAAACCATGCACTGTGTGAGGAACTACTTTCTCTTTTCTGTCTTGAATATATCTCCCATTAATTTCACTAGGTGACCTTGGTTCTCATGTTATGATGGAAGTGGGGGTTATCCATACTATTTCTGTACATCCTGAAAAAAAACCCTGAGAAATGAGGTATAATACCAGCAGCATGTACATCCCCATCTTCTTTCACTTGATTCAGCTCCTCCACCACTTTTTCTCAAGTGCTTTAGTGGGAAGAATCCTGGGAGCAGAACCTCTCTGCTTCCCGTGTCTCTCCACTGGCCTCTTTATGAGAAGTGGAAGAGAGAAACCACCCCCATTTTCCAAGCATGTGAGAAGAATAGGCTCACGTTTAGCCTCACGTTTGCACTGGGTACTCTAACATAATCTACCATAAACCTAATTACTCAAGTGCTGGTGCAAGAGTTCTGTGAGGATGTTTCTCACCCAGTTCTGTTGACCTAGCTCTAGTCCCTCTGTTCAGTTCCTGCTAAATTCAAGGCCTTTTGCTCTCTAATTTTTCCTGCCACTTGGGAGTTTCCAAATTGCTGCCTTCCTGTGCAGCTTGGGGCTTCCTAATGGTACCTGTGTGACCACTGTGGAAAGCAGGATTCAGGGCTGTATGGATCCAACTCTGCCCATTCTCAGAGATTGTCTCAGCAATTGCATCCCAAGTCTGGGACTCAGCTCTGAAACAGTGAACATACTGAGGCAAAATGAGAACATTTGTCTTCCCCCAAAGGAACTACCTTTCTATCAGCTGTGGGAGTGGCAAGAGAAGGAGAAAATGCTGGCATTTATATTTGGGAGTGTCACGCAGCAGTTTTGTACTGATAGATGTATTTCTGAGAGAATCCAGCTGCCTTGCTCACTAATTAAGTTTTCCGAGTGTGTAATGAAAAACTGTGTGATTTCATGGCATGGCAAAGGGCCAGGAGCACAATTTGTTCCAGAGACGCAAGAGAGATGGGAGCTGCGGATTCTCTGGGAAAGAGAAAAGGGCAAGCTTTATGCAGGTGTGCAAAAATAGGAGGGCAAGAGGGAGAATTCCCAGCCTGGGTTTCCTTTTTGTTTATTTTTATTTTTATTTTTTTTTTGCAAATGTAGCCATTTGGTGTTTCCTCCTATAGCCAATGCTACATACAGCTGTTCCAAACTGTTGCAAATTTCCCTTTTTCCTGGCAAACATTTCAGGCTTTGGGAGACTAAGAATTTTGGGGCAAGCCTCTTGGACTAATGGAGTAGAAACTTATTCACTTATTTCCTACTTTTCTTTCTTATCATGGAACAAAGGGTGCTTACATGGGGTTACCAAACAGTTGCATGTCTAGGCAGCGATCAGGCCCAGGCCTGCTTAACAGCTTCAGAGTGGCTGATCATTTACTTGCAGACCATGCTTCCCACACAAACCCTATTGAAATAATTGAAAGCTGCATCTATTTACATTGTGTTATAGGACTCAGATGAACATACTGAGAATCAGGTGAACATACTGAGAATTGAGCCAGCCCCTGTCGACATAGGCCTGCCCTGTGTTCCATTCCCCAAGTGTGAAGAAGTCCTGAGAAACTGAGATAAAAATATTGATTGCTTCTTAATTCAAGAATCTTTCCTCCTAGGTCTTACGTGTCTCCTGAGGCCCAGGGCAGGTGTTTGAGGCAGGGGTGGCGGCAGGAGTCAGCCAAGTGAGGCACTGGTCAAGGACCCTTGTCCCAAAGGCTCCACGATGATGCTGAACTGTTCGTTCCAGCGCCAGTTGTAGCATCAGTGAATGGTGAGCCCCATGGGGAATCCAGTGCAGGGCTGGGTCGCCAGTTACATGAATCATGAGTATACTTGAAGCACGTTCCAGACATGTGCGGCAGGGGGCAGAACCAGCCCGACCTGCCATTTGTGTCTTTACAGTACACACAGAGTCAGACTTTGTAGTATCTAAAATGTCACACAGATTACGAAGTGGTCAGAGGTCACTCCCCATGGCACAGGCCACCACGAGAATCAGCATGGTGAAGCTCAGGTAACTTGGTATGCACAAGATCTTCCTCGGACTTGTGACAGTTTGTCCCTTCCCAGTGTCCGTTTTGGCACCCCAACATCCACACGTGTGTGCACTGCAGTTTGTTTTCCTTCTGGTTCTCTCTAATCTCACATCACAGATTATGGGGTGCAAGTCAGACAGGTTCAAAGAGATGAAGATGGCATGCTACACACAGACACCCACATACACAAGTCCTGGTAGCGCAGGGATGAAGATTTCCCACCAGTCTCCCTGGTCTGAACCTACTGGATGCTTCAGGTGGTATCCAGGGATTAATGAGGATGGATCTTACTTCTGGGGCTACTTACAAAATCCTTATGGCAAAGGAAGTCTGGGTCGAACCCCTCCATACTCCCCTCCCTTTTTAATGCTATCATGCATCCGCTGATCCAATGACTGGTTATCATATTATCTATTCAGTTTGTCCACTTAGATCGCTGTCTGCTCTACATTATTACCGAAATACATTTGGTAGCATCTTTGCCAGGATCACATTACATAATGCATAATTGTTTGATATCGAAATACAAGGCCAAACAAAATGCCCCAACGTTAGTTAAGAAGCAGGTGGCTTGACTGGAAGGCTTGACGATGCCAGATTGTTGGATGGTGCTGTCCTCTCCCTCTGACTGCCACTAAATTACCCGCTCACATCCTTCCTCGTCAGCGATGCTGGTCTTTTGGGCAATTATCCAGGGTAGGACCCACTGCAAATAATGGGGCTGATTTCTGAGCAACAAAGCACAGGGCAGATGTTCAGATGAACGTGTGGATAATGGGGGCAGTGAGAGTGTCAACAGGAGGTGCAGGATGACTAGACACACTCCTAATCACCCCTTCTCATCTTCATGGAACATGTGAGGGGAAAGAATGAATGAATGCGATTATGGGTAAATGCAACCGTTTTCAGATGCTCAGTGTGTGCCCACGGATTATGTTCAGTTGCATCATCAGATCTTCCAAACATTTACAGTGCAATCCCACACGTGTCTATTCAGAAGTAAGCCCCTGTTGAGTTCAGTGGGGCTTTTCCCTGGTAAATATGTATAGGAAAGTAGCAATAATACACTGTCTGCATAGCCCTTATATGCATACATGTGTACAGGCTCTGTATGTATAAATGAGAACCCTGCAAAGTGTAACCACAGTCTCACCCGTCCTCCTACATGTATGCAGGTATTCACCTGAAAATACCTGCAGTTGGATGTACAGTAATTAAGCTTCATTATTTTGTGCGTTTAGGTTTCAGAGTTTACGCTAAAGCCTTCATGGAAAAGATGGGTTCAGGGGATGGAACTAGAAGGAAAAAGGGGGTGGGACAAGGTTCAGAGTGGGAGTTTCAAGTTCAAGAAGAAATGAGGGGGAACTGATCTGATGAATTCATAAGAGGGAAGGAGATCTTCAGGCACTGGTGGGAGTCATACAGCAAGCATAATAGTGTTTTGTGTGTTCATTCAGACAACAACCCTACAAAGTAGTCCATTGTTTTCATTCTGTTTGACAGTGCAAACACCACATTGAATCCTCCATAGGAAAGAGATGAGTCATGAGCTCTGTCTCCAAGATATCTGAGCAGCCTTCCATTCTTTAGGTTATAGTGGCTCTCCCTGAACATCCCATCCCAAGGCAGACTAGCTGTGCCCAGGTGGCAAGACCTGCAACTGGCCCGCACGCCAAGGAGGGATGCATATGTGTAAGTGAACGAGCTTACGGCTTAGCTACTTTCAGTGCACTGCTGACAAGCGGGATATTACCCCTAAGATAAATGAATAAGAGTTGAGGTATTATTGGATTACGGTTTATTGAACTTTATAAATTCCAATTAACAGACCCCTGAGCAATAAGAGACATGGAGTGTACTCTCCAGTTTATAGGACAATTATTATGGAGTTTATCCTCAGCTGAACAAGAGGTATTAACAGATAAAACATGGGAGAGAAGACACTAGTAGATAAAAGCAGATATTGGAGACAAGGCAATAAACAGATAGAAGGAAGAAAAGAAAGGAGGGAGGGAAGCAAAGTCCTCCTGTATTTAGCCTGCCAAAGCTTATTACAAAGCATGTCCAGAAGAAATAAAAAAGGCACCCAATTGAATGGGGGGGGGGCAGCTGTGTTAGAGATGTAGCAGTCTGTGACCCGGCAGGAGTTGCATGTTCTCTGCTACAGATACCTGTCCTTAAGGCGGCAGCAGGTGTTAGGATTGTTCTCACAAATTCACAAGAAAAAGAAACGCAAAAAGTGACTTCTTATTAAGCCAACTGCACAAAACAAAGATGAGAAGTACTTTATTTCTGTCTCCCTTTTCAGCATATTGCCCTCACAACGGGCTGACGAAAGACCCCAAACACTGCACAAAAGACCCCAAACACCGCACATGTCAGCACAAAAGGAAAGCCAAGAGTCTAAGGCCAAAACCCTATGCAAAGCTTACCAGTTGCCTAAGCATGAGTGGGTAGAGGCAGCCTCAACTTCCCATGGAGGGAGATCCAGAGCATCTACAGAAAAGATTTTGTTTCACGTGCTCACTAATCATGACTTTGTGCCAGTAGTCCAGCACCATGTGCAATAGTGCAATACTGTGCATCATGTGCAATACTTTGAATAAGAAATGGTGCAGACTTAATGCTGGCATAGCAAACTGACATTACAAGTTTCCATACAGAAAAGTCTGCCCTTACTGTGATTATGTACTTGTTTTAACATATAGGTGTCCTGAATATGTGATGCCATCCTTGAATGTAGTAGATCTTTGGCAAACACTCTGGGGATTCTGAGCCACACTGCAGTCCTGCGTGCCTAAGGTCCAGAGCATCAGAAGCTTTCTCTGGTGAAAATAGAGAAGCTGTAGCAATGGCATGGGAGACTTTTGGCATGCATGGAATAGTTAAGTGTGCACAGAGAACTCTCTGGAGCCTGGCCTTAGATTTTAAGCCCCCCAGGACAGGCACTTTGTCACTCTGATTCTTTTTTAAGTCTTCTTGAAGTCTTGCTATTTGAGTAGGACACCCATGTTTGCATGAAAGTCTGGATGCTGTTCCAGATACCGTAGTTTCAATTTGACTAAGGAATTTTTATTTTTTTTTAGAATAACCCTTGTGGCAGAACATGGTCAAGAAATGATCATACAAAATTAACTCAATACACTGCAAGGCAGCTTATTTGCAAGTTTAATATAAGCTTTGAAAAACTTGAGCTGCTAGATAGCTCCAATCATTGAGCATTTTCAAAAGTCTAGAATGTGTCACTTGTGAATATTTTGGGATAGAAAGCAGCATAGAGATGCAGCATCATCTCTCTCTCAAATCCTATTTTTCTGCAAAGTTTTTCATTCAGCTGCTTCTTCTTCATCCTTAGCTATAACATAATGGAGGTGCAAGCATTTGTTCATTACCCTCACTTGCTATTCAAGTCTCTCCCTCTCTCCTTTTGTCTTCCTCTGTCATATTTAGACTGTAAACTCCTTGGAACTGAGAAAAGTCTTGTTTTGATCTCCCTGTAAAGCATCATGGACACTGATGGGGCTGAATAAACAGTTTTTAAACTAAGTGAATGTTCTAACCAATGAAGATTTTATGTCTGTACAGCCTATTTGATTTGCATTGTAGATCAGGAGGTCTGGTCTAGAGGGTAGAGCCTCCGTTAGCCCAAAGATAACATCAGAAGGTCGCCAGTTCAAGGACCCCGGCAGCTCCCTGAGCAGCTGCGAATGGCGAGACCTTGAAGCAGCTGACAAGCTGAGCAAGTGATTGCACCTGCTCTTGGTGTGAGCAAGAAGCGTCTTGGCTGCCCTCCATGTGAGAGATGGAGCTGCTTGTCAGCCTGCGTGGGAGAACTGGAGGCCAGAAGTGAGACCAAGCCAGGAAGATCCATCTGAAATGTTGTTGGTTCTTGAAAGAGAGAACCTCTATGATTGTAAAAATCCGCTTGAGGGATTTAGAAACGCCTGCCTATGTAAACCGCCTTGAATAAAGTCAGAGGAGTAATCTGATGACCAGAAAGGTGGTATATAAATACTGAGTTATTATTATTATTGTACTGCAGCTACCTTATGTTCAAGGGATGCCAACGTGCAATGGAGACACACTGAGGCACCAGTCTCTGGTAGTAGAGACTGACATGCTGACATCTCTGTGGTACTAAGAGCAGCCCTGGCACCATTGTTCTCAACAGGAACATACAAGGCTGCCATACAGAGAGACAGACATTGGTCCATGGGGTTCCATATTGTTGATGCTGACTGGCAGCAGTTCTCCAGGCCATCAGACTAGGGTCTTTCCCTCTGTTCTAGCTGCAGATGCAGGGAACTAAACCTGGGAACCTCTGGGTGCAAAGCAGGTACTCTCCCACAGATACATAACCCAACAAAAGATTGTTCCCTGCGTTAAATTTCTCTCCACTTTGCAGGCAAGGCCTTCAGTTCCTAAACAGGGGAGCTTCCCTCTGTCTCCCACAGCCCTGTCCCACTCATTTGAGGCATTAGCATGAGATAAAGATTTTCCAGTTCAGCACTTTTGTGCCATTGTGCACGAAGCGAATGCAAAAGAATCCGGGAAAGCTTTTGTGTTTAAAAAGGGAGGTGGGGGGAAAACGAGAGATGAAAAATGGCCTGGGTGTTCATCCATCAACTCAGAGATGTAAATAAGATGCAAGGAAATCTCTCCTTCTACCCACAAGCTAGTGAGATACTAGGTCGCTTAAAACACACACAGTGGCTCTATTAAAAATCATGAGAAAGGAAAATCACTGAAACACTGTAAGTAGACATATCTCTCTGCCACACACACACCTTCCTATGGACTGTTTTGATTTATTGGACCTGTATCAGCTTTGTCTTTTAATGTCCCCAGATAAGAAAAGTATGTGCAGATATATAAACTCCTGCTGTATCTAACTGCATCCATTCTTCTTTCATTCCGGGAAGAGAACCGAAGTCTTCCCTGCAGTGAATTTCATTTGCTCTATATTTATAAGAGCTCCCCTGCTTGTCTCTTCCTGGTATTCTAAGCTTTTGCAGCGCTGTGAAGGCAGCATTAGTTGTCAGAAGCCAGGAACAGAGAAATCTGTCTCCCTCTTTTCTTGGTATTGGGACGGTGGTTACATTTGGAATCTGAGAAGGGAGACAAATAAGAGACGGTGATACTGCATACAGTCAGAACTGTAGGTTTCAAGTTCAACAGAGTTCTTTGCAAGAAGAATGGAGAAAAAAAAATAGAGAGGAAAAGTATGGCCCCAAAACAACACTTTTTTTTTGCAGTGTATCCTTAGTCCCTCACCTAGCCTAGAAAAAGAATTCTGGACTGCTCTTTGGAGCTCCCAATCCTTTCCCAACCTCCTGTAACTGTTCACTCCTGCACAACATAGCTATAAAGGCTATATGTATAAAGAATGTCAACATTTATGAATGCAGCCGCCTTGAATGCCCTTCAAGAAGATAAGGCAGGGTATAAGTGAGTAAGTAATGGTGCAATCCAACTGTTACCTTGCACATGCCTAATCTTGTCTGATCTTGGAAGCTAAGCAGGGTCAGGCCTGGTTAGTACTTGGATGGGAGACCACCTGGGAATACTGGGTGCTGTAGGCTTATACCATAGTCTTTCAAGACTGAAGGTTGCCAACCAACCATTTTAACCCCTTATGTCAGTGCTATCCAGCACTGGTATAGCGGCGCCAATGGGACATGTGCTGCATCCTGCAGTTGGGTGTCACTCACAGAGGCCTCCTCAGAGTAAGGAAATTTTTGTTCCCTTACCTCAGAGCTTCATTGCCCTTATATCAGTGCTGGAAAGCACTGACATAAGGGGTTAGGATTGTGCCCTTAGTAAGTAAGGCCACAATCCCAATCAACTTTCCAGCACTGACATAAAGGCAATGCAACTCTGAGGTAAGGGAACAAACCTTGAGGAGGTCTCCATGACTGTCCCCCAACTGCAGGATGCAGCACATGCCACACTGGCTCAGCTATGCCAGTGCTGGAAAGTTGGTTAGGATTGCGCCCCAAGCAAGCAAGCAAGCAAGCAAGCAAGCAAGCAAGTAAGTAAGTAAGTAAGTAAGTAAGTGATGAAACGTGGTTCTGTCCCGTTCCCCTCCTCAGCAGATCAGTTTTTAGAAAAAAAAAGGAACATGTCTACAGATTCTGTACATTCCATATAATTGTGGAAAACAGACATTCAGATGCTTAATTTGCAAGGTATTATCACACCAGCTGTTTGGGTAAGAAATCTGCAGAAAATACTTGAAAAACTAAATATTGAGATAATTATTTACATACAGATTTGTTTCTGGTAATTGAAAAAAAAGTTCAGGGATTTTTATCAGAAGAGAGTGGAACAGAAATGAAACGGCAAGGTTTAGACAGAACAGAAACAGAGAGATCTGTGCATCCCTCATTAGCTGCCTGCCTTATACTTGAAGAATCATTATATATCTAAAGGGGGGGACTGTAATAGGAGGTCAGATTTTTGACATTATGGGATGTGTCCTTGTGATCCCAATGCTCACCTCCAAGTTACTATTTGCTTTTAGAGGGAATAGGCCTGCTTGAGCTTCTTTCCACCTCCAAATCCCGGGACTTTTTCCCAGCAAGACACTTTCTACATTGCATGACTCAGTTCTCTCAACTACAGGTGCACTCAGTTAGCTCAATTTTGCATCCCTATTTCTTCCTCAGGACAGAAATCAGAGCTGCCCAAAGAAAACAATGGAGAAATTCACCATTCATATAGATCAGGGGTGTCCAAACATTTTAGCAGGAGGGCCACGTCATCTCTCTGACACTGTGTCAGGGGCCGGGAAAGAAAGAATTAATTTACAATTTAAAATTTGAATAAATTTACATAAATGAATATATTAGAGATGGAACCTATAGAAATGGGTTATGTCAGAATGCCAGATGCAAGGGAGGGCACCAGAATGAGGTCTCTTGTTATCTGGTGTACTCCCTGGGGCATTTGGTGGGCCGCTGTGAGATACAAGAAGCTGGACTAGATGGGCCTATAGCCTGATCCAGTGGGGCTGTTCTTATGTTCTTATGAATAAATGAAGGTCTTGGTATAGCTCAAGGCCCATAAAAGACCTTGCACAAAGCAAGGCCAGCCTTTCCTTAGCTGCTACTGCTGCATCACAGATGTGAAACAGCAAGTAGGGGAGGGAGCCCTCGTCTCACAGCTCCGATGAGAGGCCGAACAGTTGTCCTCAAGTTGAGAGCAGTTGTGTCGGTCCAGCACGGGCTCCAGCAAGTCTCCGGAGGGCCAGAGGGTCATTGGAAACTGGGGGCTCCCCAAGGGCCTGATTGAGAGCTTCCAAGGGCCGCAAGTGGCCCCCGGGCCGGGGTTTGGGCACCCCTGATATAGATGCTTGTGAGATTCAGTCAGCAGGGGTGTCAGTGGGGTGTGGCTGGTGGCCAGCATAGCCTCTATGAGCTTCATGAATGTGTGTGTGAGGGTTGGAGATAACTTCGGAAAAGAGTTCTCTGGGTCCTAATTGCCCCCTTATTATTTCTTCTGGAAGATCATTTCAAGGCCTTAAGCCCAATACTGAAAGGGTTTTTTTCCTGCAATCTCTCACACTAGCTTTTCTGGAGTAGGGTGGGATTTTGACTATACTGATCATCATAGCTGGGTCATATAGGAGAGAGCTTGTGCAGAGAGGAGGGGTGAGCTTGGAGATGAAGGCAGAGGCACAGCTGTTCAGTGCTGAAAGGTCTATAACCTTAAAGTTGTTTAGATGTGGGCTTTGTTTTGGCTCCATCTTTGGCCTAGAAAGGAACAGTGAACGCATTTTTCTAAAAAATGAAAACGCCAGTTCTAAGCAGTTCCTCCCTTTCCTCTTCAGTGTTTTCACCCTTCAAATACATTTGAGATGGAGATAACCTTAAGCTATTAAACCTGCAAGTGGAATTGAAACAGTTCTGCTGGAGGATTTCTCATTGATAAAATGCAATCTGCTTATGCAAACACCCGCATGACACCAAAATCCATCAGTAGGCAAAGAATGCTTTCCAGCCAAAAAGAATGGAAAAGCTGTGCTGTTTAAAACTGTTTATGTGGGGGAGAAGCCAGCCACCGAGGGAGTTTGAGAGACCCAGAACTTCTTGGCACAAGCCAGGCTCAAGAGGTGGTGGGATGGTTCACACAGGTGTATTTATCGGCTGGTGACGACAACAGTAAGTAGTGGCAAATAACTATGGCATTTGCTTCCTGAAAGCAAAAAGAAAAAAAACAACAACATATTTTCACAGTTGTCGATAATGATCCTCGATAAAGCCATAGGTTATCACAGACCACCAGAAACAAAACAAAAAGCTACTGGGGCTGCAGTCTCATACCTACCTACCTATAAGTAAGCCCCAATGAATATAATGTGACTTGCTTTAGAATTAACATGCACAGGCTTATATTGTTGGTTGCATAATCTTATGCAATTCAGTCAATTGCACAGAGGGATTGGAATAGATTTGTTTTTTCAAGGGCTATATCTGATTGTAGTATGCATGATGAAAACAGCACAGTTGAATCAGCTGAATAATCAAGAATAATATTTATTTGTTTCATTGTGTATATGCTTTTTAAATGGTTCCCCCTTTTCTTTCCCAAGTGGAACCCTGGCACAGCTAATGGGTAAAACAGTTAGCAATCAAATTAAGCCAAATTGAAAACAGCAATGCAACAATAATTGCAAAAAGAAATCAGGAGAAGATCAATATCAGTTCGTACATGTCAGAATAATAACATCTTAAGCTGACATGGGAAGCAGGCAGCTGACCAAACTCCCACCATCAGGACTTCTAAAGCTTGCCTACGCCCATAGAGAATGCCCTCTCCTGCCTGCCTGCCTGCTACCGGGTTACCCAGGGGCCACGTGCGCTTCTGCAGAGAGGCTCATGCAGTGGCAGGCACTAGCTTTATACTCCTAGCTAGCTCCTCCTCCCTCCCTCCCTCCTTGCTGATTGAAAAGGGGCTGGTTTTCCCAGGTGAGATTTCCCTGAATGGGGTGCTTGGATTTGCCTAATGGGGCTCTTATCAACTCCTAAAGGTCAATTGCTATGACCTAAAGGACAATGACTATGCTAAATTGCCCTGGCTGGGTGGGAACTGGCCATTCCTAGGTTCTTACCCTCCTACTTCAGTTCTCTGAGGCTGGACTGTTTTTTAACCTCAAGCTGTTTTTTTTTATTAGAGTTCAAACTGGTTTAACAGTCTTCTGGCTTGGCAGAACTTACAAACTAAGGTTTAAATCCTGTTTAGCCCTGCTAAAATCCTGCTTTTATTAAGTGTGCACCTTTATTTTATATATATATATATATATATATATATATATATATATATATATATATATATATATATATATATATATATATATATATTTATCCATCTATCTATTTATCTATCTATTGATCTGTTTATTTATTTATTTATTTTATTTATTTTATTTTTCACATTTTTATACCGCCCTTCCTCCAAAGAGCTATTTATTTATTGCTCTCACCTAGATCCTATGTCCTAATTTACTAAACCTTTAGATTATGTTCTAACTTAGATTAAGTTTAACTTGGGTTAAGAATAGGGTTAATTTAAACCAAGTAGAAAAACTTGCTTTCCACTTTATCCTCCTCTGTTTTATTTATTTTTCCAAGTGCCTGTACCTTGGGCTCTTACTAACAAGTAGGACTCTGCTCCTGCTCAGAGTAGACCTCTGTACGCACTTACGTATTTATTTTTATTGCCCTCACCTAGCTCCTGTGCCCCAACTTGCAGGACCTTAGAATCCCTCCCTCAGGTTAGATTAGGTGCTAACTTAGGTAAAAAGCTAAAGGTAAAGCTAAATTTCAATGTTGATCTAAGGTTGATTCAAGTTTAGAAGACAGAAAGAGTACACTTACCTAGGTAGGTATAGGGGCATAGGAAACAGCCCAGGCCAGAGAATAGCTCTTCTATAGACAGACTTTGACTGGCCTACCTGGCCTGGCCTGGAAGTGTTTGTAGCTAGGTCAGAAAGAACCAGTGAGCTGTCTGTGGGAGAAGATATGAAGTTGCCTTGTATCAGGTCAGACCATGTGTTCATTTAGCAATGCCTATTATGAGGTACAGCAGCTCTCCAAATTCCCAGAATGGGCTCTTTCCCAGCCCTGCTACTTTTTTACTGGAGATACCAGGGATTGAATCTGCATGCAGAACCTGAGCTCAACCATTGAGCTCTTACCCAACGCCAGTCTGATGGAAACTGACTAGGAAGATCTGTAACTTGACATGGTTGGAGTACTAAATAAAAGCCAGAAACACTTGGGTTTATGTTTAAGACTTTAAAACCAGATCGTTTTGGCTTTAGTTTAGTACTCTAACCATGCTTAGTTACATTAGCAGGGCAGGAGGTCTGGTCTAGAGGGTAGAGCCTCCGTTTGCCTGAAGATAACATCCGCAGGTCACCAGTTCGAGGACACCAGCACTGTGCGACCTTGAAGCAGCTGACAAGCTGAGCCGAGTTATTCCATCTGCTCTGAGCGTGGGAGGATGGAGGCCAGAATGTGTGACCAGATCAAGAAAGAAACATCTGAATGTTGTGGTTTCTTGAAAGATAGAACCTCCTTTCAATTGTAAAAATCCCCATGGGGATTTAAATAGCCTGCCTATGTAAACCACCTTGAATAAAGTCTGAGGAGAAATCTGACAACCAAGAAGAGAATGTATTCTACCCTGAATTGCTTGAAGGAAGAGTTGGATCAATATGGTAATAAACAGCATAGTAAAACACAACACTGACACTTCCTTCTCCACATCACAGCTTTAAACAGCTGACCACAAGGGACACCCATTTGTAGTTCACAGAGTACCAAATTCAAGACAGCCGAACTGGACATGATGGTAGGATGGGATCTCAGTACACATATGCACCAGGTTAAGATTCTAGGAGCAAGTGTCCTTCCCATGTAGCTACACTCATCAAACTGAAATACTTATACTGCCTGTTCAATCCTTCACTGGCCCATTTTTTTGGGATGCCTCTGAATGGCATATGTTAATTGTCTATAAAGCATATCAACTTGAGTGACGCATTTTAAGGAGTGGTTGATTGATATCCACAATGATGAAGTCTTATAATCTAGAATCGTATTAATATTAATGGTAAAGATTTTCCGTCTTTGATGTGAGCCATTCAATCTTGAGTATCGGGCAAAATTGACAACACACATTTTGACAGCTTATCTATAATAAATATGCAAACCCTGACACCAAGATGTCATCACAGAAATGCGGAGCAATCCTTTCTTTACGTGGCGCTCACAACACAAAAGACTGAAGAGAAACCCGCACAGATGCGTGCAGGCAAGAGAATGCCATTGGTTCTCTTGATATTGGTCTCATATCTTTTGCCTCTGGGGTCTATTTCACCCCTCCCCATCCCTCTCCACAATGCCATCAGACAGGAAGCCAATGTATCCATTTCCAGAAGCAGGAAATTAATCTGGGGAAAACACATTTATAGACAGAGATACCACAATCATACATATAAATGTGTACAGCTTCGAGACTTGTTGTTCAGCAACCCGTATTTTAGAGGGATGACTGAAAAAGGAATGTTTAAAAAAGAAAGTTTCACAGACATCTGATGCTATTTCGTCTAAGAGGCAGTTACCCCACAAGTCCATGTTTGTCTTAATGTGAATATATTTTGTAAGGACTTAAAAATCAGCTAGTTGGATTAGGCTAATGTTTAAATCTGGCCAACTGTTGAGGCACCCATCTCTTGAGGAGCAGCAGAATACATAATGCACACTCTTCAGTGAACAGGTGTGTGTTTGTACGTCTATATTTTGACATGCTAAGAGTTGATGCAAAGAGTTGGGACCAGGATACTTACAGGAGCCTCTACTCGTATTCATACCCACCTGTTCCAGTTTACAATCCAACTCAGACCAACTGGGTCAAACCATCATTTTTATCTCAACTCTAATCACAGATAAGTCCACACAAAAAACTGATTAGCCCAGTGTTTCTCAAACTGTGGGTCAGGACCCATTAGGTGGATTGCAAGTCAATTTCAGGTGGGTCGTATAGTGCCTAGCTGAGCTGCCATTGAAAATGTATAGCTGAAAATATAGGGTTCAGAGCTGCTGGGCAAGGCAAGCTCCTGGTGGGAGAGAGGCATGGTGCTTTGCCCTGATTAAGTGGGAAGATAAATGGAAAGGGGGAATGGCTGTATGGCTGGAGGAGGATTCAAGTCTGTGTTCTATTTGGCTTCTGAGTTGGAATATTTGAATTCCGGGCTATGCAAAATAACAGCACAAGCTCACTGTGTAGTGGGACCTTTGGCTGATCATGACTTAGGTTTGAAGCCTAAATTGATGACATCACTTCCAGCTTAATGACACCACTTCTGGTGGGTCTTGACAGATTGTCATTGTAAAACATGGGTCCCAGTTCTAAAAAAGTTTGAGAACCACTGGACTAGCCCACAAAAATTCCCATTGTAGTCATAACCCACAGTGACCCTCAGTGTAGTCATCTGAAGACGTTTCAGAGAAATCAAATGAACTAAGCTTGGTAAGGCTTTCTTGCCTGGCAGCCTGGGGTGACTGTCTTTTTCCACAGAGAACCAAGTAAGAGGCTAGTTGAAAAAACTGGTGCTGGCCAACAGAAGCTATCTCTAGATGTCATCAACTGGCCTATATAGTATTGACTGGGCAGTGCATCATTCTCCATTTCCAACTCACTGACGTGTTTGGTGCATCACTAACTCTCTCCACCAATACGTCCCCCCTTTCTGTATGATTGTCTTGACTTAACACACCTTTATTCCTGAGTCAGCTCCTATTTCTCATTAAACCAAAAGGTAAATTATACCAAGAGTACCTGGCAGAGCTAAAGCCTGCAGGATTTGTAATGCGAACAAACAGCTAAAAATATACAGGCTTGATCACCGGCAGTGGCACCAAGAAACAGGAATAGGATGACATGGTAACCAGCAGCAACAGGCATAGGAAGTATCCAAAGAAATTGACACAAAGGATCTTATATCATTGGACAAACGGTTGAACTTGAAAGATCACAGCTTCAGTCACAGAAAAATGTGAAAGAAATAACAGTCAAGCAAGCAACACCTGGGAGCAAAATGGCAACTGGATAAGCTTCCCCCCCACCCCACCCACATCAAACCTCTATGTATGTACGTGAATTTGATTATGCAATAATGTCTCTGTCCAGACAGAAGGGGTGCCTAGCAAAGTACATTAACTTCAGTGATAATGGATAACCTGCATTTTTTATCATGATCTATTGCCCAGCTCGCGCACCAGGACATTTCCAATAACACGGGGGGTACTTAATAAAAACCTGCGCCCACACAGAACCCATGATGGAATATTGTCTGCATTTCTCATGACTCTGCAACATACTCTGTATAAGCCCATCCTTTTTTTTTGCTTGCTTTTGAATAGGAGAGATGATTGCATTTGTGTGGCTCCGTGAGTGTGTGAAACTTCTTCCCTTGCATTGATTTTTTTTACCCAGTCAATTCCCGGCCCCTGCTTTTCAAAATGTGTCCTCAATTTTCAATATAATATTTAGCATTTATTTCATGCTTTAGAGAATTCAGAGCATGTCACATATATCATTTGTAAATATCTCTTACAGCAGGCCTGTAGAATAGTCTGGATGTGTGGCTGAAGGTTGCCAAAAGCACCTTAGCAGTTTGGGATAGGTGAGATTTCAAAGCGTGCGCTCCCATCAAATTGTGAATATGACAACAGGTGTTTGAAAACATCTCTGTCAAACAGGTACACTGGTTAGATAGCACAGGCAGTCCAATCCTATGCCCTGGTGAAGCCCAGCAGTACAGCAGTGCCGAAATGGTCTCCGCTGTATCCTGTGGGGGGGCGGAGCAGCCACCAGAGTCTTCTCAGGATAAGAGAACAAATGTTCTCTTACTCCATGTTGAGCTCCATGGCTGGCGATGGGTCTCCTTGGATCTGTGCCTACTATTTAGCAGGTGCAGAACCAAGGAGGCCTGTATCAGGCTTCCAGGCTCCTGAAATGCATAGGATTTGGCGACAGAGCCCAATCCTATCCATATTTACTCAGAAGTAAATCCCATTGTAATCAATGGGGCTTTATCCCAGGTAAGTGTGGTCCGGATTGCAGCCTGAGATTATCGGTTGAGAGCACTTTCTGTGGCAAATGTGAGTTTGCCATAATAAGACCTTTCTGGACAATGGGGCTCATCTTCTGCACATATGTATACACAAATGCTGGGAAGTGGCAACCTTCACTCCTACTGCACATGCATTCAAACACTTTTGTGTCTACGGGCAAGTATATGTAAGCAAGGCTCCAAGTGAATGGAAGCCCTGGAAAAACAAGGTTTCTGGTTGTGTGGAATAGAGCCTACACATGTTCAAGAATTAGTAGGTAGAATGTTGCAGATGTGTTTGAACTGTGAGTGGTAAGGGCAGAGTCTGCCACCGCCCACTGTTCATTGGATATATGCATGAAGAACAGGGCTGTAGTGTATAGGACAGCTCTTTGCCACTGTGCTTCCGTAACTTTCAGCATTCCAGTAAAGGCAACCATCTCCATCTCCCAGAAGTGAGATGAAAAACCTTTAGCAGAGCAATAGTTGTAGATTATGTCCCCTTGTACTTCAAGAACCAGCCATAATAGTCGTCCCCCTCCCTCGCCATTCTTTACTGCTGGATGATACTTTCTACTCACTCACTCTGCTACTCATATTTTATGCACTTATGTTTATTTCAGGATAAGAAAGATTGCTGTTCCAACGACCCATCTGCTTTTGCTTTGTCTTTTATAACTTGAGAAGATATCCTAAGCAAACTTCCTGAAAGTAAGCTCCATCCAAATAAATGAGGGCCAAACTGCATGCTGTGTTCAGAGGAACTTATTATTTTTTCTTCTTCTCTAAAGTATAGCTGTGGTGGGATCAAGATCAGGACTGCTGCATGGGAAGAGCAGTAGCGGTTTGTTCTATCCATGGTCCCAAGCTGGTCACCCCCTCCATGAGATAGTTATTTGACCTCGGGAAGGGAAATCTCATTGGCACCAATGGGATCATTTCTCTGGGAGCAAACAGCAATATTAGGGCAGTGGGATGATCCATAGCAAGACCTGCCTGGTCTCCATCTGGATTGGACCATTACAGGGGCTATTTAGAAATGAAAAACCACCCCTGTTGGCACCAGGCATGTGCTTAACACCATGTGTAGTGCAGACTTTACTTCTAAATAGATGTGGCTTTGAACGGAATATGAGGATGCCTGCAGATGAAGCCATTAAATAGTTTTTGCAGTGTCCTGCACCTGTGAAATGACATCCCACAGACAGGCAATACGAAGTGTTCATATTTCTACCATCTTTAAAAATATCACACCTCCCTTTACTATTGGGGGAAAAACCATTACCAGGTGGTAACCAGGCTGTCAGAACAATATGTGAATCAGCTCTAACTGTCTGATGGTTCTGCTCTTAGGGTGTTGATGGGACTTATTCCCAGGTATAGGTACATTTAGAAATATCACTATCATTTTTTTTTTCCTTTCATATATGGGAAGGCATACACTGCATGTTCTCGTGGAGGATAAATACATTCAAAATAGAGAACAGAAGCACCATTTGTTTCCTGGAGCCATTCTAGAATGTTCCAGCGGAGCAGGGAATGAATGAATCATTCCCAGCTTGAGTGGACGGTGCAGCTAGACCTCACCGTGCCTGCTTGGAAGCCGCTGGCATAATGACAGGGTCATGACACCCGTTGATCTTGCTGTGTCAGATGCACGTACCTATCAAGACAAGGCACTAAAGTACCCTGGAGGCACCCAGGCCTTACTTTCCATTCCCAAAGGCATACAGGGCTCCGAGGGAAGAGTATCACTAGCCCCTCACCACATGAGAAGCTTCTGGGCAGGTAAGGCAGGAGAGCATGGACTTGGGATGAAATGCTGCTATCAGAATGAGAAGTGTAGCTACAGGGACCAGCATGGTAAATACTACAGAGTCCGCAACACACTGTGTAAAGCGCCTCCTCTGGCTTGCCATCAAAACCATTCTGGGCAGCGATGACACTGTGTTGCCGTTGCTGCCTGAAATGTCTCCTACGGCAAAGAGGGGACGCTTACACTGTGCATTGCGGCACCTGCCATACTGACCGTACCGCCCCCTTAGCTATGCCACTGATCAGAATCCAGTGTTCTGGCTCAGATTCTGGTTGGAGCAGCACTCTGTTCTCAACTTAATTCCAAAGCAGGTTTGAGCAGAAGCACTGGGATCAGAGACTTCACCGTTAAATGAGCGTGTGTGTCCCTGCACAGAGAGTCACTGTGAAGGCAGGTGGGCGGCCTCTGGCTTGGTTACTTGCCTGTTCAAAGCCTGGAGAGAAAAGGAGCGTTGGGGCAATCTAGGTGACTGCCTCTTTCCCTGAGCACGAGGACCTGATGCAAGCAGACAGCTCCTCCTGAAGCCAAAACAAACAAACAAGCAGCAGCAAAGTCGCTATCTCGCTATCAAAGTACAAGGGTGAGGACAGCAGCATGCGGGCTCCCAGGCAACCGCCGAAAGCCAGAAAACTTAAGCTCAAAGACAGAACATCAGAACATAAAAAGAGCCCCACTGGATCAGGCCAAAGGCCCATCCAGTCCAGCTTCCTGTATCTCTTAGTGGCCCACCAGATGCCTCAGGGAGCATACAAGACAACAAGAGACCTGTATCCTGTTGCCACCCCCTTGCATTTGGCATTCAAAGACAGCTTCCTTCGAGAACCAGGAGGTTGTACATACCCATCACAGCTTATAACCTGTGATAGACTTTTCCTTCAGAAATTTGTTCAATCGCCTTTTAAAGGCCTCCAGGCCAGATGCCATCACCGCATCCAGTGGCAAGTAGTTCCACAGATGAATTACATAGGAACATAGGAAAAGCCCCACTAGGTAAGGCCAAAGGCCCATCTAGTCCAGCTTCCTGTATCTCACAGTGGCCCACCGGATGCCCCAGGGAGCACACAAGACAAGAGACCGGCATCCTGATGCTATCTCTTGCATTTGGCATTCCGAGGTAGCCTAAAATCAAGAGGCTGCACATACACATCATGGCTTGTAACCTGTGATGGACTTTTCTTCCAAAAATTTGTCCAATCCCCTCTTAAAGGCATCTAGGTGAGATGTCATCAGCACTTCCTGTGGCAAGGAGTTCCACACACTAATCACACGCTGGGCAAAGAAATATTTTCTTTCGTCTGTCCTAACTCTACCTACGAATTTAGTGGATGTCTCCTGGTTATGGTTATGTGAGAGGGAAAAGAGCATCGCACTATTCTCTCTATCCTTCCCATGCATAATTCTGTATGTCTCAGTCATGTGCCTCAATCTCTTCAGGTGCCTCTTTTCTAGGCTGAAGAGCCCCAAACACTGCAGCCTTTCCTCATAAGGGAGGTGCCCCAGTCCAACCAGCCCAGCCCAGCCCAGACAGTTCCTCAGAGCCACCAGAGGAAAACACCACCTGTGATGGAGCAGCCTTACAATCATCCCCCTCACCTGGGGTTTTGCTGGCCATCGGTGGCGACTGTTCCCTCGGCCTTCCAGGGTTCTGGGGATCCCCCCAGTGGACCTGTGTCAGTCAGAGGCACCATGGAGGGAATCCCAGCGGTGGCAGGAGCTGGCCTCACTTGGCCAGTCTTGCCCAGCCCCCACCACACAGGAGAAAAAGGCGGGAAAATCAGAGCACAGAGCATCTGATGGGTGCCTTTGCACCTGGAATAGAGGTGCTGTGCCAGTTGGAGGCATTTTTTTGCCGCTTACCTCAGTCCAGCTTTTGCCCCCCCCTCCCTTCCCTCAGTCTGAAATTAGCTGGTTGCCTTTGTGAAGATGGATAGGAATATTTTGCTGTTAATATGGTTGGCCTGGCCTGACCTGGCCTGGCAGCTTTTCTGCCCACCCCCGACAACTGACTTAGGTCCAGGGGTTTTAAGTGAAGTGACTGAGGCAGTTTAATGTCCTTCTGGTCATTGTAGGCAGGGGTCGTGAGGGCACAGGATTTAGAAGTTGGTTCCTCAGTGTGCCCCCTGAGGCAAGTAGGGTCAGCGGCTAGACCAGTACCGCTTGTCAGACACTCAATGGCTTGGCAACAGGGATGTGCGGTGGGTGGGAAGGCAGGTGAGGCAGAGCCTCCTCACCAGAGTGCTTCAAAAAGCACCGCCACCGCTCAAGCGCACTCAACCCACACGCTTTGCTTGAGTACCTCGCACAGTGGCAGAGGCGGCGGCCGCAGCACTTTCAAAGCACACCAGCCACATGTTCAGGCCAGCAAGCATCTGCCAAGCGGTACTGGTCTAGCCGCTGACCCTGCTTGCCTTTGTGCATGGGTTGAGTGTGCTTGAGCACCTCACACGGCAGTGGCGGCAGCACTTTTCAAAAGACTCTGGTGGGGAGGCACTGCCTCACCTGCCTTCCCACCCACCTCATGCCCCTGCTTGGCAAGGCTGGCTGACAGACTCACAAAGGCAGCCTCAAGTGCTCTCCGGCGTGGGGGAGTCTGCGCAGTCCGTCTAATTCTGTCCTTCAGGATTGTCCATGGAAAGCTCGAGCCGTCTCCAGACAGATCATGGCTTGGAGTCAGGGTGGTCTCGCCCATGGATCTGGGGAAGGCATAGTCTCTCTCCATTTCCCTGCTGGTAGACAGGGTCAGCCTTAGGGCAATTTGGCCAAATTGAGCTCCGTGCCTGGAGAGGCCCCACATTGGGGTGGCAAGTGGAGCACCCACAGCCGCAGCTGTAACTGATGCTCGAGCAGGGAATCTTACATGCCAAGGTGTCATGAGGAGAGCACAATGAGTGGAGCATTGCTGCTGGACAGCCCCCATACAAATGTTTTGCATGGGGCCCCACAGCTCCTAGGGCCAGCCCTACTTGCAGATGGTTGCACATGGGGGGGGGTGGAGTTTTAGTAGTCTCCCTGCTGCAGGTCCGTTGTACTGATGAAGTGACCCAATTTAAACCCAAGCCTTTTTCTAGCCTGCCTTACTTGGGGAAGTGCACGGGCAATGAAGGAGCCTAACCTGCAAACTCAAGAGGCGCAGGAGATGGGCCCCAACAAGAGTTGAGACCATGCTGTTTCAGCAAAGGGAAGGAACTTGGAGATGGTGAAGCTTTTGCACAGACAACAAGACTAGCCTGTGGGTTTAGCCAAAGGAAATGGTGACAGCCGGGAAGGGAAGAGGAAGGTTCGGAATGAAAACTCTGAGGATTGAAAACCCCAACCATTGTAGAAACTGGATTAAGTGCCGTTGTTCCTGCATATGGTTGGGAAATACTTCCAATTTGTTCAGAAAAAAAGAGTTATGGACAAATGACTCCCTCCACCCAGCCAAGAAAAGAGGGCAGTCAGGGTGGAGACAGTCGGTCTCTGCTGCCTTTTCATTAAGAGCTACACATCATCTTAAATGGCACTGGGATCTGCCAGTGTCCTATGAAACCATCTCCTGGAGCCTAAAGGACAGATCCTCGTACATCCCTCGCTCAGACTGTCTGTCTCTTCTACTCCTTGTCTGCCCTCTGCCTCTTGGCTGTCCAGCCCATAAACCCAATGAGGTAATTTGCGCTTGCAGGAGCGGCTGTTTTTCTGCCTCCTCTTTTTTTCCAAGGCCTGGAGTCATCCCCCCCCCACTGCCCCCCCCACCCTACACAGCAAGACCATGTTTCACACTACTGTGTAACAACAAGCACATTTTTGACTTATCTCTGATCTTTTCTGGCTTCAGGATTAATAGCCTTTTTCCTAGGTCAGGATCAATAAGCGCAGAAAAAAGGGAAGAGACGGGGGAAACAAAGCAAACCGTCAGTGGAATCAAAATGAATTGATAAGGATCAAACCAAGTTTTACGACTTCTAAATTGTTGAACAGACACTTTCTACCTGGGGAAGGATTCTGCACAGAAGTTGAATTTCTTTTCCTCTAAAAGGAAAGGTGAGAGATGTTTTGCCTCTGCCTCCCATTAAATACTAAAGATGTTTTTTTCAGTAATCAATATCACAAATTCAGAAGTGATGGTATTTTGTGTGTGTGTGTGTGTGTGTGTGTGTGTGTGTGTTTTCCATTCCCCTTAGTGTGTAGTTTCTCTCACTTCCTCAAGTTGTCTAGAGTTATTTGCTCTGCAGTGATATATACCGGCATTTTAAATGTGGGGTGGGGCGGCTGATGAGAAGGTGGCCCCATGTCTTGGTTGATAGCCAACTTGATGGACCGCTGCTCTCTGCATTCTGCTTGTGTCTTGATGTACTCCAGGGGGTGATGTGGCTCTGTTTTGAGGGAGGGATGATGCATGGAAAGTCTCTCATAGATGAGGTGATTGTAGTCAGGTCTCTCAGAACCACCAGACTCAAATAACTTTGGCTGGGGTGAAGTTATCCACCCCAATAGAAATATGGTACCGTACCCTTAACCTTACCCTAAAAAACTTAATTGATACATAACCCATCAGGCAGGATCCAGTTCTTATTCCTTCTATAGCATTATGATGGTTCTGAAATATAAAGTTACCATAACAATGGCTCTGAATGCACAAACTTTTTTTTTTGTTTGCTATTTAGTCTTGAATATATCTAAAAGTGGGTTTTAGGGCCCAATCCTATGCTGTCCTGGTGCCATGCTGTACAGCGGCACAAAAATGGCCACCACTGTATCTTCTGGGCCAGAGCAGCATCCAGAGGACTCCTCGGCATAAGGAAACATTGGTTGCCATTGCCAGGGCAAGGCGCAGACTACCAGTGTTGCCCTGGAATAGGATCAGGCTGTTAGATCTCTGCAAATTTTGCCCCCACTACTGAAACCTTCTTGCCCTCCTCTCTGTCTGATATTTGAAGACACCTAAGAACATAAGAACAGCCCCACGGGATCAGGCCATAGGCCCATCTAGTCCAGCTTCCTGTATCTCACAGCGGCCCACCAAATGCCCCAGGGGGCACACCTGATAACAAGAGACCTCATCCTGGTCCCTCCCTTGCATCTGGCATTCTGACATCGCCCATTTCTAAAATTGGGAGGTTGGACATACACATCATGGCTTGTAACCCGTAATGGATTTTTCCTCCAGAAACTTGTCCAATCCCCTTTTAAAGGCGTCCAGGCCAGACGCCATCACCACATCCTGTGGCAAGGAGTTCCACAGACCAACCACACGCTGAGTAAAGAAATATTTTCTTTTGTCTGTTCTAACTCTCCCAACACTCAATTTTAGCGAATGTCCCCTTCGACCTAGTGCCAGAACTCTTGCTCAGTGATGACTGGTGAGGAAAAGAATTCATTTCTACCTGGGAGCAATTGTAACTCATGGGAAAGAGGATACAGTGTGTAAGCAGATAGGAACGCTTGAGGAAATAAAATGCTGATTGGGGGATCTGCTGGGCAGAGCAAATGCTAGAGAGGGTGAGATGCCGGATCTCAGTTGTGATAAACAAGGCTTTATCAGTGAAGAAAAATGGACTGGGCAAAAATCACGCATCTTGCATCCTTGCTCAAGTTAAGGTCTGTGTGAGGCTGTGGGTCTAAAGTGTAAGAGAGAATGTTGCTCTCCTGCCAATAGCTTTGCAGTGGCTTTGCAGACCTAGGCTTGCCACATGCCCTGATATAATTTGGCAACATGAATACCAACTACCAAAACCCAAATACACTATCACAGGCTCCTGCAATAGACTCCTGCTACTGGGATTTGTGACGACTGTGCCATATTAGCTACTTTGACTGGCAACTCACCACAGTTTCAAGAGCAGTGAAATCTTCCCCAACTCTCTCAGTCCTGCTGACTTTTACTTGGCAGTCACCAGGAATTGGGCTTGGAGCCTTCTGCATGCAAAGCATGAGCTCCACCACAACTCTTTTCAAGGGAGTAGTTCTGAGGCCACCACCAAGTCTGCTTCTCCTTTGTACTAGTAGTCCCTCTTTGCACCTTCCTCCACCTTCTGTTGGGACTTACAACACTTTCTCAAGCCGCTGCCTGACCCAATGTGAATGCCAATGCAAGAAAAACCCTCCCAGCAGAAAAGCTGTCAGTGATAATGGGTCTAGACCTGACAGACTCTCCACTCCGTCACTGCTTCCAGACAAATGCTGCTCTAATGAAATCCCCATGTACAGCGCATTACCAGCTTTCCAATATGCGGAAACCTTGGCATTAGCATGAGGCCAACATCCAACTTTGCCTTTAACCACGTAGGTAAAATTGTTATCTGTATATAAACCTCCAAGATGATATATCTAGTTGTCACCGGTGACCTAGTGATAATGGTGATACAATTTAGTTACAATGCACAATATCATTAATCATTCCAATGTAGTGTAAACAGAACAGGCCATGGAAAGGGGCGAGCGTCAGGGTCACTCCACATCCACACCTTGGAAGCACCCAGATATTCCAGTCAGGGGAAGGAGAAGGTTAAGAGAGTGGGGAGTTTGATATTAGCTCCTAGAAAATCACCTTGATGTTGGTACAGACCCTCTATTTATTAATATTATACTACATATGCTAATGGCAGACTGTACATTCATTTTGAGCTCTAACATCTGCTTGGAGCACCAGCTTCTCACTTAAAGAAACTGATTTAAGCTCACTGAAGCAGATAAATACCAGCTATCCAAGCAGGTGGCTGTGAGTGAAGGCAGGATTCTCAGTCTCCGAGTTAAACTGATGAACTTCACTGAAACCATAATTAATATTCAGATAACTCTATTCCAACATGTAGAACAAACAAGATGGTTTAAAAGGATGCAAATGTGTCGTCTCTTTCCTCCCCCAAGGAACTGGAGGAAGGAAAAACAACAGTTTGCATTCTTAACACACACACACACACACACACACACAGAGAGAGAGAGAGAGAGAGAGAGAGAGAGAGAGAGAGAGAGAGAGAGAGAGAGAGAATAGATTTGCCCTGTTGCCTTCCATGATGCCCCTAGGAAGGCAGAGCAAACATAACGCACACCACAGATGTCAACAAAGAGATCTGAAGAGCACATTCGTTTAGTGGTAAGGTCATTTTTCACACATTGTGGGAGAAACACATTCCTGTCTGTCCTTTCCATGTCTCCACAGCATAAAATAAGGAAAGCTGTAGAATTCTGCAGAAGCATAAAATGTGGTTCTGAGCACAAATTTCAGCATCTGGAGATAACCCAACATTCATACTGAAATTAAAAAAAACAAAAACAAAAAAAAAAACAAGCACCTTTCTAATCCTTATGACTGCAAAAGTGCTTTAATGCAGCATTTCTCAAACTGTGGGTCACGACACAATTTTTGGTGGTTTGCAGGCCCTGCGACCAAGAAGCGACAACCTAAAGTGGTGTTCGACCTGGAAGTTGCTTCCAGGTCATGCCAGCATACAACTTGCTTCATTGACCTTGGCCCACTGCTTCCTGGTCCAAAAAGTGGGTCACGACACACTGGTGAGTCATGACACACAGTCTGAGAACTTTGGCATACTGCAGCCACTGAAGCAGGTCATGCGCCAACAGAATGAGATCTACTTCTGAGTAGACATGCATAGGATCGTGCTGTGAGCCTCCTAAGGTAAAATATAAATAGTAATATTAAAAACATTTATTTTTCATGAGCCACCTTGAGAACCCTGGTGGAGAGCAGGAGGGAAGTTAAGAACTAAATAAAAAATAAACTCCATGGAAGTTCTTATTTTTATTTTATTGTATTTTAAAAATTTATTTCCTACTTGTTAGAGGAAAAACTAAGGCAGCTAACATCATAACTAGCATAGCAGGAATAAAGATGGGACCCAAATCCAGAACTCAACATGTTATCCAGAGTGTGTCTTGGAATGCCAGTGTGGTATAGTGGTTAGAGCAGAGATTTTCAACCCTTTTCATGACACACTGACAAGGTGCTAAAATTGCCAAGGCATACCATCAGTCTTTTGACAATTGACAAGGCACACCATGTTGCTGGTGGGGGGGTGGTGGTTCACATTCCCCAATCACCCTACTAATAAATGACCCTCCCCCAAACTCCTGCAGCACACCTGTGGACCATTTTCAGCACATCAATGTGCCATGGCACACTGGTTGAAAATTGCTGGGTTAGAATGTCAGAATGGGACTATGAAATACCAAGTTCAATCTCTGGTGAGGACTGTGAAGTGCATGAGTGGCTCTCAACCAGTGAAGTCAGGGGGTTGGGAAAGATAACTGTGTATACTTTTCGAATCTCCTTGGAGAAAGGGTGTGATTGAATACATAGAGATGACTCATCTGCACATTCCTGACCTTCGAAATGCCCAAAACTAAAGCAGAAACTACCACTAAGGGTAGCAGCTGAGGGGCTAAAATGCAAATACGTTCACTATCTCAGAGCAATTATTCCCAAGAACGTTGTTTGAAGATGGCAACTCTAGCTTTGCTTGCTCTTACGAGTCTTTATCATGCATCTCAGGGACCAAATTAACATTCTGCCAAGCAGTTGGTAGTCCAAAAGGCATTTACTATACTAAGAAGTTCCATAATTAGAACTCTAAGAAGATAAATTCTGCTCTAAGATATACTAATAATGCACCCCCCCTTGAGTTGAAGAATAAACGCGCACATATTTTCCCCTCATAATTACGACATTAAAATTATTACATTAAATTCACACTGTGATTATGACATCCCCAAATTGTAAGGCGCTCTGTGTTTCTGGGGTTGTGCTCATGCTGTCAGGAGGCTGGACTTTTAAACAGAAAATTATTCCAAAGAACACAAAGTGAATGTACGATTTCAAGTCAGGTGCTGCGAGATGAGGAGCAATAAGTCGGAGGCACCTGCTTCCTCAGCTGGGCCAGTGCCATATCCAGACCTGGGAAGGCCAAAGAGCCATCTTGTATTGAGTTAGAGATCAGTGCTCCATCAGAAACCAGTAGATAATGATCCAAGGAACTATGAGGAGGAGAAGGAGAAAATATTGCTTTGAGAACTCTTGGGCAACTGCTGGCAGAAGTCTTCTTGTAGTAGGAAGGGGGGTTGAGTTAAAGCATGAGAAATGTGGGAATAAAGAAGGGAATAAAGAAGGGAGGGCATCAGGATGAGGTCTCTTGTTATCTGGTGTGCTCCCTGGGGCATTTGATGGGCAGCTGTGAGATACAGGAAGCTGGACTAGATGGGCCTATGGCCTGATCCAGTGGGGCTGTTCTTATGTTCTTATGTTCTTAAGGTACCAGCTGCAGCACATAAATGCCAGCGGACCAAAAACCGGTCTTGAAAACAAGTCTGAGAAACGCCTTCTCTAGATCTGTTATCACTTTCCCACTTAATGTGCTTTCACTAAGTTTGGAAATGGCCCTTCCAGGAGCCAAAGGGGCTTTGCCTTAATGGAAGGGCACCTTTGATTCCAAGCCAATCTGTTTTAAACTCAGGTCTCCAGCCTACATCCTTCTAAAAGTGGAAAGTCCTTTATAAAAAAATAAAAGGAAGGAATTGAGATGTGAAGATGGTAGGGTCTGACATCCAGAGCAAGGAATGAAGCACATGTAGTTGGCGTCACAACTAGCTTTTGTATTATTTATATTTTTCACATTTTTACACCACCCTTCCTCCAAGGAGCTCAGAGGGCGTCCATGGTTCCACCCCTCATTTTGTCCTCACAACAAGCCTGTGAGCTAGATGAGGCAGAGAGACCGTGACTGGCCCAAGGTCACCCAGAAAGCTTCATGACTGAGCAGGGATATGAACCTGGATCTTTTGACCCTTCAACTTCTGCATCTTCAACTCCTGAACCACTACACAATCCTGGCTCTCTAAATGTATGCATAAAGCATAATTCAGAGGCACAGCCTACAATACACACTTACCTGGGAGTAAACCCCCTTGACTATGAAAGGGACTTACATCTGAATAGAGATGCCTAGGATTTGACAGACAACATGGAGGTCCCTGCTCAAGCAAAACAACTAATGAAGATGAGACGGTAAGTGGCACATTAGGATGTGAGACCCAGGTTCAGATTCTTACTCAGCCACCAAGCTTCCTGGATAACCTTGGGACATTTTTTACATCTCAGCATAGACTACCTCACAGGGTTGTTGGAGGATAATAGGGGAAGAAACCCCACATTGCTCTTTGCTCCTCGGATAAAGGGCACATAATTCATGTGCCGTGACCTCACATCCTTTCTTCAGTAGGGTCTGTACATTCTGTAGAAAAAGGCAGTAGACTTCCGAGTTGGTAGAGCAACCTATATCTCTTTAGATTGCAAGTGCTATTTTGAACGCAACCCATGTTAAAAAAAAAAAAAGGCAAACTCCTCCCTGATCCCATGCAAATAGGAAATTAGCACCCCAGTGATTAAGAATACAGCTCAGTCTGTGCTAGTTTTCATTTTGCATGAAGTCTTTAATCGTACAGCAACATTTTAAAACGTGAACCCCTTTTGAAGTGCTACCGTCTGTTCTACCATTTCCCAACTTGGCATTGAAATTAGCTGCACAGCCTGTGACATTCCTGCAGGATCAGGACTCCAAATACTTTCAGGATAACTTCTGCCACTACTTACCTCTTTGGTCGCCTAGAGTTCCCTTTTGGCCATTTGCAAGCTGCTTGCTGAAACCGCTAACTGGGGATCCACCATTTTTGACTTGGCTTAGTAGCCAACCATTATTTTTTCCCATAGTGACCTTAAAAAAGTGTGTGTGTGGGGGGGGGGACTCAAGGAAAAAAGTCTTACTTGGCCAAGTGCAGCAGCTGACTGCACTGAGAGTAGGTGGATGCTGAATTGCCACTGGAAAGTGGAAGAGTCAATGCAGTCCTCCCCATGGGCTCACCAAGCTGAGGCTGCATACACCGGCTGTATAGTCTGATGTAATTATCGGGAACAAAGGTAGATAGTTGAGAGTCGGGAGCTGCAGAGAGTTGGGATCGCTGCAGTGAAAGTCCTGCTCCACTGAGACAAGCCATGCTCCACATTCTTCCTCCTCTTTTTTAAACCTAGCACATAGTAACCTGTTAAAGTCAATGAGGGTTTTGCCACTGAAATCAAGCGGATGAGGACTGCACCCATTCTTATTTCTCAGCATTGTTGCCCTCCTCACTAACTTGAGTCTTTTAATTCCTCTCCCTGTGATGCCGAACACTCAGCAACACAGATGAACAAAGGAAAATAGCTCGGAGTGGGCTGGTTTAAAACTCCCTACAGTCAGATAAAGCTGCAGCCAGGGAGGCAATCTGTGATCAGGGAACAGGCCTATATATAGCAGATACGCCTGGATTCCTCCAGGGAGCTTAGTTACTTATAAATCTCACACATTGCATATAGACTAAAAGAGCACACACGTGCATGTGGGGGGTGTATGCTCCCCCCCATGCAAGGCATTGCTCTTAGCTCATTTCTATCTTGCTCATAGGCATATCTCATAATTCCAACCTCCCTTTTCCCATTCTGAACTTCCCCTAACACAACTCCCTTTTCTGATGTATTGGCTCTGTTGAAAGTTTTCCAACAAAACCTGACCTATTTATTGACATGGAAGGAGAAAAATTATTTTAAAGACAAAGGCTCTTCCCCCCCCCCATCTTTTTTTGATATTACGTTTCAGAATCAGTACCAATACCAGCCAAAGGCTCATCCTCACAGTAATGGGAATACGTGTTTGGAAGGGGGAAAGAATCCTGAAGAGCACATGCCACTGCTTGTGGAATTCTTGTTGGTTAAGGATCAGGCCATTCCTACAAGGGTAAATGGCAACCATCTTCTACATTAGAGTACGGCACACTGGGGACTGGAATGGAATGGAGGTTAAATTTCTGTTCCCTACAATCCTAAGTGTTAAGAATTAAGGTGTAACAAGCTGTTTAGCCCATTGTGGCATATGTGTTTAGTCTGACTGCCACACCCCCTTCTCTTCCACCTCCTTCCTGCATCACCCCCCCCCCCACACACACACACACAGACACTCAGAGCAGCTGCATGCCAGAGGAGAGAAAAGACTGAAAAAAGGTTGGCCGCTCAGAGCAGTGTGCAATTGCTCTGAGTGCCCACAAGGGGGCCTGGCTTGACACTTCCTTGGGCATGGTACCTAAGCCAGTGGGTCTGTGGTCCAGATCTAAGGATATCAGAAGGATTCTACAGTTTGGCACTGCTCACCACACTCACCGCAGTGAATGTTTTCTTACTATCAGGAGGGCTGAAAAGCCCCAGGTTTCCTACACACCTGGTCCCTCAAACTAACACACAGCACAATTGCTGGCATAATCCCTGCCTACATCTCCAAGTCTTATGGGGCTACACTTTGAAACCTGGTGCCTGGGACAAGAGCAGGGGATGGTGCTGCATTTTGGTGATGCAGAATGGAATTGAGGGGAAGACCCCATTGCTTGGGAAAAGGACAGGGTCCTGGCAGCAAAACATTTTGGATTGGCTACCAACTCCAGCAAGAGTCTCAGGACCTTTGATTGTCAGATACCTAAAATGATAGAAACAGCTTTGCCTGTTAATGGTCTGGGAGCCAGTCTGCTATACAGTACTGTACTGCACTAGAGCAGGGTCAGAAAAAAGTGTGGCCGCCATATACGTCTAACTTGTACAAGGATGACTTGGGCAAATCACTCACTGGTGCAATTCTAACCTGTGCTGGAACAGGGAGGCTGACTGGCCCGCACTGTATCCAACGCATGTTTGGTGCAGGCTGGGGCGCAACTCGGAGTATGGGGATTTTACTCCCCTTACCCCGAGCAATGCCACAGGCAGTCCTATGGGGCTATTCAGATCTGCACCTGAGATTTCACAGGTGCAAATGTGAGCGGCCCAAGTAACACCCCCACCCTGAAACACCCCCTACCCCCCTCTGCTCCTCCCTCCCTCCACTGTCTCCCACAGTTTGCACCAGTCTGCCCAGGCTGGCAGAAACTCATGCTGTCCTAGCGTTGCTCCGGCTTCATTGGGCCAGTGCATGGTGTGCTGACCTAGGCAGCTCCTGAATAAACGCAAACATGGTTTACAGCATATTCATGACACTCAGGAGCTGGCACAAGGTCCTTGTTCTGCCTCATGGCAGGCTTGCACTGTCTGTTGACCATCTTGAAAACAGGCGTGACATGTAATGTAAGTGATAAAAACAATTGCAAAATTGTTGAGATATAGTAAGACACTTTTAAGATTCAACAACAGGTACACAGTACACTCCAGCCACAGAGGGTTCAGTGGTCATCTATGTATACGGAAGACTAGCGTAGGCTAGAACCCTATGAATGCAGATGAAGAATATCCACATTTCCATACCAGTATAAAAATGTAGAAAATGAATAAATATTAGCATGTCCAAGAGCAGATGCCAGCCATTCCCACTGCTCTAGTTTCAGTAAAATGCACATTTGACTGCACGTACACATTCTGGGCCAAGTAAGTAGCCATTGCTAAGTATGTGTAACTGGAACTGATCAAAGTCTTGCCGCTCGATGAAGGTGGGCGAGAACCCCTCAAAACTCACTTCTTCCACGAAGACTTTGGTTTAACTCACAAATGAAAAGGAAAATGTGAAATGAGGTTGACAGCAAGTTCTGCGCAGACAAAAGAAAGTCCTAGAAAGAAAGAAATGTGGAATTTGTTGCTTGAAGATGTGGAGATGACCACTAGCTTTGATGTCTTTAAAAGGGGATAAGAGAAATCCACAAAGGAGGAGGAGGTTATCAGTGGCTGTTAGCTCTGATGGCTGAATGGGACCTCTAGATTTTTAGGGCTCTGAATTCTGGTGTTGAACAGCAACAGCAAGGAAGGAAAAGCAGATGCTCAACTCAGCTGTCAATTGGTCTGATTCTGCAAGGCTCTTCTTATGACCTTAAGTGCAGCAGCACAGCTACTCTCACCTATCCTCCCTCTTTTGTCTTTCTCTGCCTGTCAAAAACCAGATTTGTAAGCTCCTCTGGACAGAGAGCTGTCATTTTGTGGTCCATGTTACTCTGTAAAGCACCCAGTGCATTGATGTTGCTATATCAATAACAATAATCATCAGGGCACCATTCTTCCGTGAGTTGTGGTATATTTTTTTACATTGTAATGGTTACATTACATGCACTTTGCTCTAGCTTCCATAATTAGAACAGAATTCATATTTTATTACTGTGCTCTATCAAACAAATTATTCCCCACTTAGGAGGAGGAGGAGGGTGGACAAAACTGCTCACCATTGCCTGAAAATTCTCTGTTAAGACTACCTATAAATATTCTCTGTAAATTCTGCAGAGGAAATTTCACAGAAGAAAATTCATTTAAAAAGAAAAAAAGGAAAAGAAGCACCTCTTAATTCAATAAGTAAACAACACTCGTGTACCAATAAGTTTTCATGCCATATATTCTCATTAACATTCGTTAATGCTTGGGATGAAAGAAATATGGGCACCTGCCTTACAGGCTGCCAGAACAGAGCTTGATTTTCAAGACCACTCACGCATCATTTCAGCAATGAAGCATTTATGGCAACATCTTTTTAATCGCCTGCAATCACTTAATAGGTGTTAGGGCCAGGACACATGTGATGGGAGGGATATGGAAGCAGTTGCCATACGGTGAGGTTTTCCAGTTCAAGGACACACCAAATGGATCGGGCGGCCTTCTCAATGCCATCGTAAAGCTTCCTGACTGAACATTTGAGGTGGGGGGAACTATTGAATTTTCATCCCATTTCACAGTACGAAAAACACCGCAGCACTAGAATCCTCTTTGAGGCTGCAATCATCCTCTGCACACCTTCCCATAAGCAAACCCCACTGAACACCATGAGACTTGCCTCCAAGGAAACATGCACAGGATTGCAAAGCATGTGGCTATTCAAAACATTAGAAAACCTATTCAAAACCCATTCAATACACCAGAACAAAACAATGCAGCACAAAACAAGGAAAGAAAATGCTTTTCCAAAGCTCTGGGAGTAAAGACCCTCCTAAGGATTTGAATTTCTAACCGTTTCTTGAAAAAGAAGATGCAAGGGATGAGTTTTCTTGAGCAGAAATTTCCACAGATATGGGTTCTGATAATCTTAACAAGGGGATGGAAAAGGTAAGGGAATTGTCTTTTCTGGGAAGATTGAGAGCCCAATCCTATTGGCAGACTCTACAGAAGGCAGAGGGAATGCTACTTTCTGCCGAAATGCTCTTCTCAGTTGACATTTCCCTACATGGGGCTCCTAATGTGGATTTGCAAGCTGAGACACGCATCACGGACCCTATAGGTGTAGCAGTTGTGGGGGGGGGGCGTTGCAGTAATTGGGGCAAAAGGGTTAAACCCTCTTCACCCATTACTTGATTTCCCCAAATCATCCCATCAAGACAAGAGTCCAAATGCTGCTTACACACAGATGCGCCCTGGTGAATTTGTAGATGAGGTGAAGTTTGAACCTGGCACTTGGAGCTCAGCTGCTTAGCAGTTCTGCTCCACCAACATAAGAACATAAGAACAGCCCCACTGGATCAGGCCATAGGCCCATCTAGTCCAGCTTCCTGTATCTCACAGCAGCCCACCAAATGCCCAGGGAGCACACCAGATAACAAGAGACCTCATCCTGGTGCCCTCCCTTGCATCTGGCATTCTGACATAACCCATTTCTAAAATCAGGAGGTTGCGCATACACATCATGGCTTGTACCCCGTAATGGATTTTTCCTCCAGAAACTTGTCCAATCCCCTTTTAAAGGCATCCAGGCCAGACGCCATCACTACATCCTATGGCATGATGAACAATGCCTCATCTCTTTACCACTGGGTAGGGGTACAATTTTTTGATGATATTTTTTTCCAAAATTTCTCAACTAAAACAGCAAATTGTGGTGTTATATGTTTTTATTCCAAGGGCACATTTTAATAAATTATAACTATAAATTCTAAATACTTTTAAAATGTACTAGGTAGTTGATTTAGTGTTGGCAGATGCAGCCACAGTATTATTTCTAACTGGAAAAGTGATCTATTTTAATTTCTGGAAAAATATCTTAAATACCAAAAGCACCAAAAAGGCAGTGTTTTGTGTTTTTATAAGTTTTTGATTCACACACACACACACACACACACACACACACACACAATGGAGTAAGCGTAAAACCAAGTAACCAAGGAACAATGTTCATGAAAGTAACTCTCTTTGCAATTTTGCTTCAGATGAGCTGCCCTTCTGAGGCACTTTAAAGGGAAGGAGGAAAAAAGGAACAAACTAGAGGAGGAGAAAAAAAAAATTGAGAATGAGCAGCACATTGAAAAACAGAAACAGATGTAGTTGGATGGGGTGGTGGTGGTTAGGAGACAAACTGTGAACAGTTCTCCAGATTGAAACTTCTCCAGATTGAAGCCTCTGCCACAAACTCATTAGATGGCCTTTGCCAAGACGCTGTCTTTCATTCTCAGTCCCCTACTTGTCTAGAATATTGGCCTGAATTAAAGGACTGTTTTAAAGCTTCCTGAGTTAGCGCACACGGAATGCTCTACAGCAGTGGTTCCCAAACTTTTTAGCTCCGGGACCCACTTTTTAAAAAGTAGGTCCTGATAGAGTGTCATTTCAAACTCTTTCAGGACCCACGAAGGCAAACCAAACCTAGGAGATCTATAAAGAAATTATTTATTTATTTATTTATTTATTTATTTATTATACTAACCAGAAGAAGACCTGCAAACATTTATCTCCCTCTATGTACACATGCTTGGAAACTGCAGGAGCTGAGTTCTTTGCAGGGTAATTAGCAACTACAGTATCTGATTTTTGAATAACCTCAGGGCTTGAGGCAATTAGTTAGCTGATCTTTCCATCACCTTTTGGTGACCCTCCAAAATCAGGCCATGACCCACCAGTGGGTCCTGACTCACAGTTTGGGAACCGCTGCTCTAAACACTTTAAATTGCTGCATAATTTCCTCCTCTTCTTAGTACTGCAGGCAAAGTAGTTTGAAAAGACTGAGATCCAATTTCAGAAAATGATGTATTTTTTAGTCTTTAATCCTTCAAACCTGAAAAATCTAAACATGATCAAAAGTCATGCCAGCAGACACACAAAACTCTGGAAAGATTCTGAGAAATGTAGCAAAAGTTATATATTCGGTGGATCCAGGTGTCAGATTTGTCAGAGTCTATAAGGCCTTGATGGGTCAAGACCAGGGACTGGTGCTCTAGCCCAGGTAACATGTGCATTTCTTTCCTGTCATCCAGATTATGTTTTTAATATATATTCTCCAACAAGGGCAGGCAAAAATCTGGGTTTGGGAAGCCAGTTAATGGACACTTTCAACCCATCTGTCATACACAACAGATGGTCAAGGTGTTCTTGAGGAAAGAGGGTTGTTAGGGGATTTTCTGCTTTTTGATGTGCACCTCTATAGTACAACCTGTAACTGTCAGCTCAAACACACACTTTTGAGACCTGACTGAAGAGAGAGGGACAGCTCTCTCCTCCCGGACTGAAGAGCAGGTGTGTGGCAGGACCGAGCAGGCACAGCCACAAGGGGGCAGCATTGCACCTGGTGCCTCACAAAGGCTTTGCAAGGCAGGCAGGGCTGGTTGGGTCCTTTCCTTCTCAGGGCCAAGCTGACTCATGAGCTCAGTAGGGTGATGCTCTTGAAACAGATTCCCTCTGGGAGTCGTGCATTCCCAGGTTTCAAAGACTCAGCCGCTATCTCCAGAGGGTGGAAGCTATAATAAGCATGAAGGTGGGTTAAATGCAGAAGAAAAGAATAGGGCTACTTGGCTATAAATAAAAATGTGCCATTCATGGGGGGAGGGGAATGCTGCTAGTCCATGGATCCGCATATGGTTGGAGGGCAGCGTGTGAGATCCTAGTCATAGCATTGGAGGGATCAATGAACAGACCCGGCTGAAGCCAGAACACACCCAAAGCAGAGAACACCACATTATTCACTCTTAAAGGATTTGTGCTGGCGCATGCACATGCCCACCACTTACCAATTGTGATCCTGGTTCATGTGTTGCCTGGGGCCAGGGTCACAAAGTGCTGCCCCTCTATGCCATCCCATCCCCGGCGAGGCAAGTCCAGGGCTGGAGAGGCAGCCCATGACCTTCTGTGGCCTCCAGATGGCCGAAAAATGTCACTTCTGATTTTGACATTTTGGGGAGCTGATACTATAATCTATGATTGGGGTGCAAGGTAGGGGATCCCAATGAAATCCACAAGCTCCACCTACTGACTCTTCCTCCCCCACAACTGCTGACCCATTCACAAGGCCAACTGACGTGGGCGGCTTCTGCAGCAGATTAAGAGCTGTCCAAGGGGGAGGTGGACTCTGGGTGCCTTTCACTTTGAGTCTGCTGCCGCAGCTGCTGCCTCTGTCCAGCCCACTACCTCTGCAAGCCACAATGATTTCCTCCCTGCTTCCCTCCTTGCCGTGTTTCTTGTGCGCTGTTCTCAAACTTGCAAGTGCAGGACATCCAGTTCTCTTGGGAGGGATCGCACATCTGAACGGTCCCTGTGAATTAAACTAGAATTCCCACACTTCTGGGTCTGTCAACAGTACAGGAGGAACACAGGTTAGAAGATTTTTTTGTGTGTAAGGCAGGTGGCAGACCCAAGAGAGCATCAGGCGGTGTTCTAGCTCATGCTGCTTCTGCGCCCCTTTTCCATTTTAGCCAAATAATTCCTTTTGCAAACTTTTAAAACTAGTAGTGGGGACCAGCCCCTATCTGAACTCCCCACTCTCATCTGAGCACTGAGGCTCACAAAGATGTATGCTGCCTTAGGGCCCAATCCAGACCAAATCCAGACATCTGCAAGCCTTACCCAGTGGTAAGTCCACGCTGGTCCAGCTCCAACACTGAGCCCGCGGTCCACAAGCCAGCGCTCCATGCGCTCACCAGGCAGCGGAGAGGTAAGATGGGGCAGATGGAGGCAGGAAGGTGGTGTTCCGGGGTGGACAGAGGGCAGAGGGAAGGTGTGGCAAGGGACAGAGCAGGGCAGGAGGGGGCAGGACTGGCAAACTCAGCTCTGCTGGATTCAGAGCCCTGTCTTTGGCCGCACATCCCTACAAAGGACTTCTCGATTCTCCTGCAGCGAAAGAGCTGCTGCAGAATCGAGTAGCCCTATTGTGGGACTGTTTCCCTTACCCAGGGGAAGGGGATGAATGCGGCTGCCAGGCACACTTAGGATGCCACAGCAACCATTTTGGTGCCGCTGCAGCCCCGCGTACCAGGCAGCTCAGGGTTATTAATCATCAGGGCTGTTAATTATTTTTATTGCTTTAATTGTTGGTTTTTTATGTGCTATTTGTTTTTCTATTTTATTCTTTCCATATTTTTCTGTGAGCCACCTTGGGCGGGATGAAAATGTTTTAAAATTTATGATTTGCAGAGTTTGTACTTGTTATCTTTTGGTGGTTTAAAAAGAAATTTTTAAAAAATTTAAAAAAGAAAAAAAAGAAAATGTTTTGAAATTAATAAATATCCTGATCCTGATTTACCATACACCATTTGTAAGAATTCTGGATAATATAATATAATATAATATAATATAATATAATATAATATAGAACAAATTCTGGATAAGAGTACAGGTTGAGCCTCATTATTCGTGTGGGTTCCGTTCCAAGTACTCACGTGGATGGCAGAAAACGCACTATAGCAAATCAATTTAAAAAACAAAGTTTCTTTGCTCGGGTGATTTAAAAACAGCCTTGCTGACCTTTGTGATGTAAGATAAGAGTCATTAAGAAGACAATCCATCAATCAATCCTCCTCCAAGCACTTACAAAGGCGCTTCACTCACTCCCTCCCTTCACCAAAAGCAAAGTGATCACCTTTCTTTCATGTGCTCAGGGGGAAGGGAGGGGTCCGCTGGAGAGAGAAGGATTGATGGATTGTCAACCAGCTGCCCCCTTCTCTCATTAAGGAGGCTATTATTAAAGGACTGTTCAGTTTTTTAAACTGGTTTTAAAGGTGTGCATTTTCCCCCTTCTCCAGGGATCAGCACATTCCTTCTCATTTGCAGGGGCCATTTGTGTTGAGTCAAATCCGTGTCTAAAAAATACGTGTATAAATAGGCTGGACCTGTATAACTCAAACCAGGATAGCCTTGTTTACCAACTCCTAGAAGACACATAGCCCCAGTAGGATCTACTGATTTTGTAAATAAAATCAGATTGATTGGCACTGGGATTGACACCCTGGTTTCAATGTCCCAAATAGCTGCATATCTAGTAATTAAAAATAGACTTCTGGATATTTTCTTTTGCCTGTCCTGACTCTCCCAACACTCAATTTTAGCAAATATCTTCTGGTTCTGGTGTTATGTGAGAGGGAAAAGAATGTCTGTCTATCCCCTCTATTCATCCCTTGCATTATTTTGTGTGTCTCAATCATGCCTCCCCCCCTCAGGGGCCTTTTTTCTAGTTTGACGAGCTCCAAATGCTGTAGACTTTCCTCATAAGTGAGGTGCTCCAGCCCAGTAGTCATTTGAGGGCCAAATCCTATCCAACTTTCCAGCCCTGGTGTAGCTGTGCCAATGGCGCAGCTGTGCCAATGGCCAACAGGATGTGCTGCATCCTGTTGTGGAAGGGTAGTCATGGAGGTCTCCTCAAAGTAAGGGAACATTTGTTCCCTTACCTCCAGGCTGCACTGCAGCTGCACTGGCAGTGAATGCCTTTAAATCCAGGCATCTGGCCTGGATGCCTTTAAAAGGGGATTGGACAAGTTTCTGGAGGAAAAATCCATGATGGGTTACAAACCATGATGTGTATGTGCAACCTCCTGATTTTAGAAATGGGCTATGTCAGAATGCCAGATGCAAGGGAGGGCACCAGAATGAGGTCTCTTGTTATCTGGTGTGCTCCCTGGGGCATTTGGTGGGCTGCTGTGAGATACAGAAAGCTGGACTAGATGGGCCTATGGCCTGATCCAGTGGGGCTGTTCTTATGTTCTTATGTTCACTGGAAAGTTGGATAGGATTGCACCCCAAGTTGCTCTTTTTTTTCACCTTTTCCATTTCCATTATATCCTTTTTGATATGTGGTGACCAAGACGCAATACTCCAGGTGTGGCCTTACCATCGATTTGTACAAAGGCATTATAATATTAGCCCTTTTATTCTCAATACCTTTTCTAATGATCCTAAGCATGGAATTAGCCTTTTTTCACTGCCCCTGCACACTGGGTCAACAGTTTCATCAAGCTGTCCACCAGCACTCCAAGATCCCTCTCCTGATCTGTCACACACAAACACGTACCAAGTCTGATTCTTTTTTTATTTAGATATACATGTTATTAAGTTATTTAGTGCTTTAACACCTGTCATACTGAATTAGCTTTCAGGACTAGCAGTCTGGAGGCTAAGGACCCAACCTTATCCAAATTTCTAGTACTGATACAACTGTTCCAATGGGGTGTGTGCTACATCCTATGGTGAGGATCCTCTTAGGTCACCTGACAACTGCTATATTAGTAGTCATAGTACTGCATTCTGGTCAGCAGCACTAGTGGAGCCAAAGCACATCAGAGAGCAGGTCAGCAGCTCCCTCTAATGGCCAGTTGCCACAGTGACCCAGAGACTCGGAGTCCCTGGTTCAAGACTAGCAAATATAATGCCATCAGGATGGCCAGCAGCTTGAAATTCCAGCAGAATCCTTCCAGCAGCTGGGCTAGGACTGGGCCACCAACTTTTTGGTGTCCTTGTCTTCTGTTTTTGCAGGACAAATGTCTGTAATCCACAAAAGCCTACATAGCTACATACATACTGTTACCAGGTGTGCCTTTCAACATGAGCTAAGCAGGGTCAGGCCTGGTTAGTACTTGGATGGGAGACCGCATGGGAATACCAGGTGCTGTAGGCTTATACCATAGTCTTTTGAGACTGAAGGTTGCCAACCACATGAGAAAAACTAATTTGTGTGGGGGGATCCTGTGTAGTGGCCAATGGCACAGCTTGATTGTCTGGTTAGCAAGGAAGAGGGAGACGAGGTAAAAGGTGCAACAAATAACCTTTATTGTGGGAATAGTTGTCCACAGCATGGAAAGGGAAATCAAAATAATGCAGTGAAATACAGGAATCCTCTGTATCTGCAGGGATCTGCTCCAGTGCCCCTTCCCCAGGGGAGGATATAAAGGAATCCTATCTCCATAGCCCCCTTCACCCATTCATGTTGTATATTTGCTTCCTTTAACAAGTCGCTATAAGCCTGAATGCTTGAAATGACTAGATCAGATGCTAACAGGAAGAAGGAACATAACTGTCCCTTTATCTAGTCTCTTTTTAAGCATTCAGACTGCCTGCAGGCCTGCCTGGACATTGTCCTATAAACTTGCATGCCTATAGTGACCTGTTCAAGGAAGAAACATTTTCTTAGCAATAAGCAAATGAACATTAAAGGGCATGGGGGTGCAGGACTCCCCAGTCCACTGTAACCACAAATACTGGATCTGTGGATATGGGGGGCCAACTGTTTAGTGAATGCACTAAGAGACATTCATGCAGAGTTAGGACCCAAGTGTAAGCTGTTACTATGTAGCTGAGGAAGCATAAGAGGGGCAGAGAAAAGAAGTTCTTAGATGAAAAAGAGAGCATGTAATGGAACGTGCATGTGTAGGGGGAGTTTTGTGGGTTTTCCAGACAGACCTGGGGTTAAGTTCATAGGGGTTTTATGCTGCAGCAAGGAAGGAAAGGGGAGAAAAATTGTGGAATTGAAGGAACCAGAATGGAGAACATTTCCTGAAGTGCTATTACAAAAGGTCATCGCTGGAGAGTGTTTTGCTTTTGCCTGAATTCAGGGCTGCAGGCAAGAAGTGAGCTCCTTGGCAGGCCATGAAAGCACTTCACCCACTTGCAGTGGTGGGGCTAACCAGTACAACTACTACCTCAAGCACTGTCAGAGAACCAGGTTAGGGTCAGTTGTGGTGATGGTTACATGTGGAGGTCTGGGACTGTTCTCAGGCTAGGAGGAGCCTAGTTTAAAGCAGTATAAAGATAGAATGGACTCTCTCTCTCTCTCTCTCTCTCTCTCTCTCTCTCTCTCTCTCACACACACACACACACACACACACACACACACACACACTACTCAGAAAAGAGGAAAACAGCGAGCACAAAGTATGTTGTCAACCTGCAGTTCCAAGTTGCATGTCAGCCTTCACTAAAGGATTGTCATTGCTCCTAATTAGTTCTGCTGCAGGTCAGGTTTGAAAGATAACAAAGTTGTGGCCCATTGTCAACTCCACCCACAGCACCCTGTACCCTTAAGAACATAAGAACATAAGAACAGCCCCACTGGATCAGCCCATAGGCCCATCTAGTCCAGCTTCCTGTATCTCACAGCGGCCCACCAAATGCCCCAGGGAGCACACCAGATAACAAGAGACCTCATCCTGGTGCTCTCCCCTACCCTTGTTCTGGAGATGTGAGGGTCATTCACCTGCTATGTCCAAAGGCAATGACATTGTTCCCCAGTGTCACAAAGTCGTTGTCCCCCCCCCCCCATGTTAGAAGTGTTCTGGGGAGAGAAAGAGACTGTGATAGTACTGAGGGTTGACCATAAATCACATCCCTGCTTGGCTATGGAGCTCAGCATATGACCTTTAGCCAATTATTACACATGTTAAACACACAAAGCTGCCTTTTGCAGAGTTTTGCATCACCGTTTGTGATAGTGTCCAGTGGTGGACCTGCCATTCAATGAAAGGGGCAAACGCCCCAGGCGCAGAGCCTCGTGTGCCTCTAGGACCATGCGGAAGCCTCTCTAAGGCTCCTAATGCCATCAGAAACCGCTTCCGGTTTGTTGGAAGCACGGGTTAAGAGCCCAGGAAGCTTCAGTAGGCTTCCCTGGTGTGTCTTGGAGTTGCAAGAGACTCCATGTGGCCCAGGTAAGTGGGGGGTTGGTGAATTTGCGCACAGGTGTGGGGGCGGCATCCCGTGGGGGCACCATCGTGAACCTTTGCCTCAGAACATGGGGCTGGGGAGGTCCACCACTGATGGAGTTGTCTTGCCTGACTGACAGCAGGTCCCCCAAGAACTCGGTGCCCCTTTCCCAGCCCTGCTACATGGAAAGAGATCCTTTTCTGAGAGGGAAAGCCGGAGTTTCAGACTGGGACCTCCCATGTTCTGTAGCTGGGGTACTGCCCTAAGCGATCACGTAGTCAACCTAGAGATTAAATGGGACGGATAGATAAGATGGCTGAGAGCAAGGTGTGACCTTGTGCCTTCAGGAAGAATTTTAAAAGGAGAGATGCTAAAGACCTGCTTTTGCAGTTCAATAGAGGTTTGGTTCATGTTGCAGTGGAATAATAATCTATTAGGCCGAGAGCTCCTCCTTGGTTGCTCTCTTTCATTTCCTCCTAAATTATTATTCATTTGCAGGAGGCAGGAAAAAAAATGGGATAAGGCTCACCAAACAAAAACAAATAATTTTTATACATTTTTTTTTTCCTTGTGGAAAGTCCTTGCTGTGGGAATTGAGAGAGAGAGAGAGAGAGAGAGAGAGAGAGAGAGAGAGAGAGAGAGAGAGAGAGAGAGACCTTAAGTAGGGCAATATGATTTCCCCTCAACAATACCTTGACTTCCTCCCATTGGCAGATGCAATATGCATGGAATTCAGTATCATCCCATTAAAATTCATTAAACTGTGTTTCCCGCTATTTAGTAAATTTTGAAGAAAAGAAACCCATTGCCTCTCCTGCTCCTGCTGATGGCCTCTTTGAATGTAATTAACCCCTCATTCATGGGTCTTTCTAGCCAACTAATCTCCCACCCTGCGTCGTCCTATGCATTTTTAATACCCTGGCTAATATGGCCACCTCAAATCCCCTGCACACTCTCGACACAACGGCGCTTTCTGCAAAGGAGCAAAGCCCCTGTAAATATCCATAAACAGCACTTGGGTGGACCCCGTATCAGATAAGTGATAGATCTCTTGGTGGGGGGGAGGGGGCTGTCCATCCCTTCCAGTCACAGATCTAGGAGCAGCTTTCTTCATCCTTGGAATGAGGGGTCTCTGTTCCTGTTGTTTTAAATAACAACCATCCACGCCATCCTGGAAGGCTTCGCCCTTATTTTGGAGTTACAGGGTGGGGCGTGGGAGATAAGAAAGACGTGAGCTTCTCCATTTTAGAGGCAGGCTGCCTCTGATTGCCACATGCAGAGGAGGGCACCAGGACGCAAGTTGTGCGTGTTGTCTTGTGTGCTCCCCGGGGCATTTGGTGGGCCACTGTGAGATACAGGAAGCTGGACTAGATGGGCCTGTGGCCTGATCCAGTGGGGCTGTTCTTATGTTCTTAACTACAATTCCCAGGAGGCCTTGCAGGTCTCTTGTTATCTGGTGTGCTCCCTGGGGCATTTGGTGGGCCACTGTGAGATACAGGAAGCTGGACTAGATGGGCCTGTGGCCTGATCCAGTGGGGCTGTTCTTATGTTCTTAAACTACAATTCCCAGGAGGCCTTGCAGGTCTCTTGTTACCTGGTGTGCTCCCTGGGGCATTTGGTGGGCCGCTGTGAGATACAGGAAGCTGGACTAGATGGGCCCTTGGCCTGATCCAGCAGGGCTCTTCTGATGTTCTCCAGCGACACCACGCCATTCCAAGCAGGACCTGGGGAAGCAAGAGGGCTGCACCCAGGGCAGCTGGAGCTGAGGGAACGGGCAGGGGTGGGCAGTTCAGCTCCCTCCTCGGCAACCTGAAGAAGGACAGGCTCCTGCACACTCACAGGCCTGCTAATTTGGAGGCATGGGGAGAAAAATGGAACTTTGGAACTGACTCAGAGCACAGGTCCTTGGCGGCTATAAGCAGGCTGTCATCTTTGTGTGCCGGCCTCAGGAGGCAGCTGGCTTCTCTTGGAACAGAATCCTGCAGCAGATGGACCTCGACCTGACTCAGCAAAGCAAGTTCTTCACCCGTGTTGGAAGCTGCCTCAGGCACAGCTGAGCCATTTGTCCAGCTCACCCAGTATTGTTGGCCCTGACCGGCAGCCATTCTTCAGGGTCTCACGCAGGGGTCTTTCCCAACCCTACTGTGATGCAAGGGATTGACCCTGGACTCCCTGCCTCCAGATAAGTGTTGTTCTACAGAGCTCTGCCCCCTGCATTTTGTAGGTTGCATAGCCACAGCACTTGCTGGGCTGAGCCTCAAATTGCTCACTGCAGAAGATTCCCAACCTCTGAAGATGCCGCTGAGATGTTATAATAATTTTACGCCAAACAGGTGAATGTGTCCACCAGGTCAACGCAACAATTTATTGTCCCTTCTCCTCTTTTGGCAAACTAGTTTATGAAGTTTTTCCCAGGTTTCTCTCTGTTCCATGCTAATCTTTCCAATAGCAGCCATATTATAGCAGAAGGTGAGATGCTTCCTACCTACCAGTGTCAACCTTCCAGCTGTTGCTTGGTTAACTCTCAAGTCCATCTGTCTATGACACCCTGCTGAGAGTGAATGTCAGCATGAAGGCGTTCTGGAGCATAGGATGGCAGGTCTTGCTATGAAATGCATCTCATGCATGCATCCTGCAAACGTGAGAACTCGCAGCCCAATCCTGAGCTGCCTGGCACGCAGGGCTGTAGCGGTGTAGAAAATGGCTGCCACTGCATCCAGCAAGCTCCAGGCAGCCACCACCTCAGGAGAAGGGGACTTTCATCCCCTTCCCTTCCCCCAGGTAAACCGAGTAGCCCCACAATGGGGCTATTTGATTCTATGGCAATCTGAAGGTCAGCACAGAAGGTCATAGAAGGCAGTCTGAAGGTCAGTAGCCAGCCCCACTGGGAGGCTCTGGATCTGCCTCCCTCCCACCCTGCTCCCTCCCCTGGGTCGCCTCTTCCCTGCCCTCCCTCCACCTCCCCCCACCCTGAAACACCTCCTCCCCACCTCCCCCACACCCCCACCTATTTCTCCACTGCCCAGTGGTCTGCACGACCGCCAAATTGCAGAGCTCCGGTGCTCCACTAGGCTAGCACTGGCAGAGCACCAACACTAGGGCCCTCAAACATGCCTTATGGCATGTTTGCAACAGTGTGTCCCAGTGGTGAACTGATGCACCCTGGATTGGGCCCTCAGCCTGGCTGGCATGTGTTGATGAGCTGCAGTATCAAGGACTTAATCTGTGCCCAGAATCCTCAGAGCTCAGCCCCTTTGAGGAGTCCCACTTGCTCACCCTAGGATTAGAATGTACTGTTTGTAGACGCACGCACGCCCACGGTTTAGGAGACTTTGGAGATTTTTGCATGCCAGCAAACCCTGATGCTTTCTGGAAACTGTGGCAGATCAGGAGGGTAGTGGGATCAACACAGGGAGCACACTGACAAGAGCTTCTTGCTGTGAGGACAAGAATGAGGTGCTTCTGATACTTGAACTACTTTCTTGTAAGATCAATGAGATGTTTTTGGATGGTGGGGGTAGATTTCTGCACATTAAACAAGCTGGTTCAGGTGAGGTCCATTACTGGCTGTGTCAGAATGACAGTGCAAAGCCTTCATATTGACTAGCCTTCTACAGCAATACTTTGACTTTCATCCACTTGACTTTCATCCCTTTGCTTTTTTCAATTATGACCACATTTCAAATTCAATCCACTTGCTTTCCTCTTTCGTCCCATTTCACCCAAACTTCCCGGAAGTTTGTCAGTGTTCTTATGTTGATTTTTCCTTCTTATTTCTGTTTATTTAGGTGTTGCACACATTTGCACATGTTATATAGTCTGTTATTTACATTTTTCACTGGCCAAAATAAATTTGCAAGCTAAATAAGGCTATGCTTTGACATTGAACTGGAGCATCTATGCATATGACCACAGGACCGTTGTGAGTTTGGAGTAAGGGGATTTTTTTTCCCCCATTCGCCTGCATATGAATCATCCCTCACTTTCAGTTTGAGGACTACAGATGAACTGGTGCTGCTGCTTCAGAATCCCGATCACCCAATTAAAGAGGTGGTTGGAGTTTGTTTGGCCTGGCCTGGACATGAGAGTCCAGTCCCTCCCCAAGGGGGAGGTGAAGGGGGCGGGGCCTGGCAGCCACGGTGGACCTTTAAAAGGGGACAAGACCCAGCCCTCTTCCTCCTTGTGCATGTGGGCACCTTGGGAATACCCGCCCGCCCACCCTAGAGGCAGTCTAACTTGTCGTCGTTTGGAGCCGGGTAGGAATTTTTTGCTGCCTGCCAAGATTGGCCAAGGGGCAGGCAGTTTTTTCGCCTACCCCAGACTGTTATGGGCCAGGGGGTTACACCCCCCCTGTTTGCAAGCTGCCATTGGTCACTTTAAGAGGGCAGGTGGTGCGGGTTAGGAGGCGTGAATGGGACTTTGGCATGCACCTTCAGGCGGCATAGGCAGGGCAGAACCCTATTTCAGTCCTCAGGGGCTTGGCGGCACGAGGACGTAGACGGGGCCCTGGCCGGGACCGCGGGACACACCTCAGAGGCTCAGCGGCTCGAGGTGGTGCAGTCTGCGGTCCGGCTGCCTTCCCCTTAAGGGATAGACATGGATGAGACGTGCCGTCCCAGTAGCGGGGCGCGACTTGGAGTCGGGTGCATGCCCGCCTGGGGGCAGAGGTTTCTGGTACCGCCCAGAGGTCCCTCCCCGCACCACAGGGGCTTTCGCTGCCTCGGATGCTGCAGGTCTCAGCCTCTGCTCCTCTTGTTAATGTACAATAAAGTGGCCCTTTCTCCCATATCTGTTGTCTCGAGTGTTCATTGGACAGTGTGGAAACAAACGGAGAGAAGTTGAACAGAATCGAGAAGCCGTTTAGCAGATCTGTTTAGTGCAGGGGAAATCTGACTCATAGATATGGGAGCACAGAGTATGTCATTACTCGCAATGGCCTGAGGATGGTATTGCTTACAGTCAGTCCTAGCAGGGAAAGTTTAGGGTCTTCTTTTGCCCATCAGAAGAGAGTGTCCAAGGTTTAATCAACTGTGGCTGCAATCCTAACCACACTTTCCTGAGAGTAAGCCCCATTGAACAAAATAGGACTTACTTCTGAGTTGACCTGGTTAGGATTGTGCCCTGTGAGACATGGTCAGTAAACTTAAAACTAATGTTGATTGGAAGTGGCAGCTTGTTTTTAGTTTCAACATTTATAGAATTGGAGCCCAAGACCATGACCCAAAGGCCTGACCTGAAGACAACCACCAGCCAACCAGCTCCCAGCCCACTCACCACATAAGTCAAAATGCATCATCTACAATGCAGTACAACACAGCAGGCTACCGTTCCAGACACCTTGTGATCCAAGTCACACGGCACAACACCTGACCAAAGTTCTTCCTGTTTCTGGCCATTGGCACTGCCATTTGGATGGCAAGGGAAGGGCTATAGTGGGGTGGTAGAGTACATTTTGTGGATATACAAAGTCCTAAGGTCAACCCGTGGCATTGCTCAGTCAGTGGCCTTGCCTATTATGGGCTGTTGGGAGATAGAACTGGACCCTCAGGGGGCAGTTTGGAGCAGGGAAAGGGGGCTAGAACCTCAGCATATGTGGCTGCTGCCAAGTTCCTCCACCCTCCCAACCCTGAACTGCCCCTGGCGTAGCTCAATCACTCCCCAATCCTTGCCCTGATCCACCTCTGAACTGCCCCCATCACCACCTTATCTGCTCCAGGGGGCAAACTGAAGCCTGTCACTGGCAGCAGAGGACTTCCTGGGTGCAGTATTGTTGCTAGTGGGTCACATAATGGCGGTGAGTCCAGGGCGATGACATGTTGTGACCACAAGATTGGGCTATGTGATAGATCCCTGAATTTGACATCTAAGCTTCTGTCTAACACGCACTTTTAAAGAGATAGTTTTACTTCCTAATGCAAATTCTGCAAGACATGCGAATGCATCTTGCCTCATTCAATGTTCCTGGACTTCGAAATGGAAAATGTGACATTGCCCCATGTGCACACACGACTCTCTGTGTTGGCACACTGCACTCCACTCTCCGGTCTTGTAGTGATCCCAGGAAAGGATTCTCGGGTTGAGTACTCCCAAAATCCCCCTCCCCTCTCAGCGTTTGGTTGGTCTGTGGAACTCCTTGCCACAGGATGTAGTGATGGCATCTGGCCTGAATGCTTTTAAAAGGGGATTGGTTGTCTTCAGGTCTCTGGTTATCTGGTGTGCTCCCTGGGGCATTTGGTGGGCCGCTGTGAGATACAGGAAGCGGGACTAGATGGGCCTTTGGCCTGATCCAGCGGGGCTGTTCTTACGTTCCGATTGCACCAATGCAGTTTGCTTACTAAACTAAGTTAATTTTTATTACAGCATCGATATAATCTCCAGCTAGTCAGCAACCGTTTGCACCCGTTGGCTCCCCAGCAGTATTCGTAAATAGCAAGAAGTATTTGAACTTTCTCCTGGGTATCAAGCCAAGAGTTGGAGCCAGCTTGATGGTATCCAGAAGTTCCTTGCCAGAAGCTTCTATACCCCAATGGGTGCTGATTGCTCTGATGAGTCTCCTTGTTCCCGGCAGCTGAATACAGGGGAATCTGGTCTAGGGAGATTCACAGGAGTCCTTATAGGGCAACATCTGAACACCTTCCAGCAAACCATTAGACTGAAGAGGCAGCATTGCATCTCTGCATTCTCTATGCCTTTCTTGTATTAGTCCAAGCAAGGGCACAGAGAAGTTAAAATGTGGCACTTTTAAAGACACTTGAAAGTTCTTCATTTTGATTCAGTTATGCATTTCAGACACAAGTTGCATTTGGAATTAAACAGCCCACACCTGTAGCGTGCAGGTGCGCCTCAGAGGCTTACAGCCCAATCCTATACATGGCTTCTCAGAAGTAAACCCCATTAGAGTCAATGGGGCTTACTCCCAGGAAAGTGTGGATAGGATTGGGCTGTCAGGCTGCATTCCTACCTGAAGGCAAACTGGAGGTAAGTGAAAAACATTTTACTTACCTCCATGTAAGCCTACAGGCTGCCTATAGGTCTCCTCAGACATATACCAGCCATTTTGGTGGTGATGGTCCAAGGAGAGAAAAGGGATGGGCAGGTTTTTAATAGATGAGAATAGGTGTGTGCTACAGCAGCCAAATTCACCCCTTCCTTCCCCCTTCTCCTCCCCCCCTACCCTGGGTCTTCCCCTGACATGACCCATTGCTAACCCTCCCTGCCCATGGCCCACTCCCCCAATGTGGCTGGGAATTCTGGCAGCACATACACATGGATGCCAGCCATCACACTGGTGGTCCAGTTAAGCACATCATCACTGCATCTGCAGCACTGACAGAAAGGGCCTTCTACTGGTCAAATGCCAGTTCCATCAGTGAAAGACACCTATGGGATTGGGCCATTTGATTTATTTCATTTTCCCTATCTCAGGAAAGACCTGGAGACATGGATTGGGGCTGGTAAATAGATACCAATCTCTGTGCCAACCCTTGGAATTCCTACTAGAACCCTCTCACTTAGGCTGCAATCCTAACCATACTTTCCTGAGAGTAAGACCCATTGAACAAAAATAGGACTTACTTCTGAGTAGACCTGACTAGGATGGTGCCCTTTGTGAGTTTTCTCAGCAAGCATTAACCGTCTTTGAGAACTAAGAACATTTTCCTAGTATTTTCAAGGAGAGAGAAAAAATTTCCCCGTCTTCTTCCAAAAACCAGACCTTTGAGGGCCAAACTTGCACCTCTTTACAGTGTGGGTGAACCAAGCCCTCCTTCACACACCAATGTGAGCTAATGGCTGCAACGTTTTTCAGTCTAAGAACAGAAGATGAGCCCTAGTGGATGGAACCAAATGTCCAACCAACCCTGCACCCTACTTCCCATACAAACCAAGTCCCTCTAGGAAGCCCACAAGACAGGCTTGAAGGTCACAGATCTCCCCATTATCTGGTATCCAGAAGCATTCAGGATACTTATACTCAACACACTAAATCAGATTTAGTGAAGATTTAAAAACCAACTTAGCAGCAGGCCACCATCACATCCTGTGACAGCCCACTCCATAAATGAAGAATGTGAGGTGCTAAGGGGGCCTTTCTTGTCTCTGACCCAAATATGTTATTGCTTATTGGGTGACCCTGCCCCAATCCGCTTTTCTCACCTTAGGCTCCTGCTACACCCTCCTTTAGTCACCTTTGTTGTTCTGGAGGAGAACTCCAAACCCCTGCTCACTTGGGGTTGCCCTTTTACATGCAGCTGCAGAGTTGCATTGTCTGAACTCATTCCTTGACTCTCTAATTTACTGCTCATCACCAGCTGTGATGCACACTGGGCTTATAGGTCCTTTCAAACAGGCTCCAGGTGGAGCAAGGAAGCTGCACCCAGGGCAGCCAGAACTGAAGGGAGGGGAACAGGGAAGTGGGGCATCAGTATTTAAAGGTGGAGCATCAATATACAATATAGAAAACATTAGTTGGCAACCTTCAGTCTCGAAAGACTCTGGTATCGTGCTCTGAATGGTGGTTCTGGCACAGCGTCTAGTGTGGCTGAAAAGGCTGATTCGGGAGTGACAATCCCTTCCACACTGGGAGCAAGTGCAGTCTGTCCCTGGTCTGTCTCCCTGGCTATGGGCCTTCCTTCTTTGCCTCTTAGCCTCAGACTGTTGGCCAAGTGTCTCTTCAAACTGGGAAAGGCCATGTTGCCATGCCATGTTGCCATGTTGCACAGCTGTGGTCTACCTGTAGGGCGCTTTCCTTGCACGAGTTCTCCATAGAGGAGATCCTTTGGGATCCGGCCATCCTCCATTCTCATGACATGACCGAGCCAATGCAGGCATCTCTGTTTCAGCAGTGCATACATGCTAGGGATTCCAGCTCGTTCCTGGACTACTAAACAACAAATGAAGGAATGGCTTCTGCCTTGTCTGCAGGGTGTCGAGGGGCAGGAGAAGCAGAAGGGCAGCCCCATCTTAAATAGTGCTGGTGCAGTGGGTCCATGTGGCCCATGCTGTATCCAGTGCTGGCAAGCAGCTGGCTGCAGGTCTCCTCAAAATAATATTGTCCTCTTACCCCATGCAAAGCCCCAGGCTGCACAATGGGGCAAATCAGATCTATACCTGCTAAGTAGCTGCTGTAAGTCCAAGCTGTCCCATGTCAGCCTTTCAAGTGCAGGAAAGGGTATAGGATTCAGCATTTCCCAGCGCAACTAATCCCTCCCCTCCTGGACCTGATCTGCCCCCCTCCCCACCTGGTTACACCCCATCTCTGCCCTCCCACAGCCTCTGCACTGCCTGGCAGGTGATTACCTGCTCTGTCAGGCACCCTGTCTTAATCCAGCACCTGTGGGATGGTACAAGCCTTCCTGCCAGAGCTCCTGACTTCCACAGTGTCTTGAAGTGCTTTATGGCACTTTTGCAACACCCTAAGCTGGCACTGCAATCACTATGCCAGCATTACACAAGCACAGGATTGTGCCATAGGATGGGTGAATACAATTAGCACATATAAGCCCATGCAATTGTTTCCAGGGGTGAGGCTATCAGCAAGCTTGCAACACAACTTGGGCATGTGGAAACATCAACAGAATGTACTGACCCTCCTAAGGTGGCTGTTGTGTTTTGTTCCAAGATAGTCACAAGAATTGCCCTGACTGCAGTAGCTGTGTGTCCACCCATTATTATTATTATTATTATTATTATTATTATTATTATTATTATTATTATTATACCACCTTTCCTCCAAAGAGCTCAGAGCGGTGAGTGGTGAGTGGTGACCCATCACGTGGAGGTGCTGGCTAAGAGAATAACTATCTACTGATCAGCTTCTAACTACTCTCTAGACCAGCTATCCTGTTGGCCTGGATCTTCCAGGATGAATGGGACATGCTGTTTGTATGGGAGAGGGGAAAAAATCTCCACTGAAAGTAAGGAAATCTATTACTAGGGCTATCAATTATGTGTCATTAAACACTGGCTCCTTAACCAATTAATTGATGACTTATACTGCAGTGTGTTTGCATATTACCAAACTGTAGTACAAGTATCCTTTTGAAATGCTGCCCTGAAGGTCAAGTGATGCACAATATAACCAGCAAACAAAAGGTACAGTTTGTTGATAGCAAGACAGTCCATCTTTTCTGTTTCTTTTTCATGTCTGTCATGTGAAGAACTGGGATGGTGAGAGAGAACTCCTAAAATTATGCTTATTTTTAAAAAGCAGCTAGGGGATTTGAATCAGGGCCAGAGAGCGAGAGCGCGAGCGAGAGCAAGAGCGCATATGGGAGTTAAGTCTTTGCTCAATGCCAGTTGCCTAACTTATGTCTGCCCCATTCTCCCCAAGTAGAGGGGCCTTTTTTTGTTTGTCAAGTTCCTCCTCTACAGCAAATAGCACTTTTGGGAAAGGGCCACATCACATGTAGTTTAGCCTTAACTTAACCTTAACCAAAGCCCAAAGACTGACCCTCAAAAACTAAACAAACTATGCTGCAATCCTAATCACACTTTCCTGAGAGTAAGCCCCACTGAACAGAATAGGACTTACTTCTAAGTAGACCTGGTTAGGATAGTGCCCCTGGTTAATTTTCAGCCCCAGTGACAGCCCAATCCTATCTAAATTGGCGCTTGCGCAGTTTAGACCAGTGGTGCTTGCGCAGGTTCTGTGGCATCTTGCGGGAGATTTTCAGTTGCTGAGGGTCTCCTTGAGGAAAAGGGACATTTTTCACAGGGTAAGCCACAGCAATTGCTATGGGGCAGCTCGAACATGCACCAGCTCAATTGCATGGATTCAATCACGTTGATCTGTGTAGATGGGTCAGGCCCAGGAAGGGTTTTTGGATTCGGCATGTGCCAGTGGTACAGATCTTGCCCCCCTCCCAGGTCTGATCTTCCCACCCCACCCCACCCTATCTTCTCCCAGTTCTATCCCCCCCACCCTCCCACCACCCTCCCCCCCCCCACAATGGGCTTTTCTGCTCCAGTGGTCCTACCAATGTCCACTAGTGGACGCAGAAAGACCCTGCCTGACCCAGGTTGCTAGTGCTGCTGCAAACAGCTTTATGGATGCACCTGTGGTTGCACTAGTTAGGATTGAGCTGGAGTGAAATTTGCCTTCCCAGGTTAACAGGATTGCCCTCCTCAATACGTGCCTATTTAGACTAGCAATGGAACGGATCAACTAGTTCGGATCAATTTGTTCTTAAAATATCTGAGTATGCTTGTATGGGAGTTAAGAAAGGGGATGATTGCTGTGTCCTGTCCCCCCCCCCAGTTCTGCCATCTCCTCTCCTTTATTCTGTTCTCTGCAGATGGCAGCAACCGTGGGATCAAGGAGGTCTTGCAGTAACAGGAACTACACGTAAAACACAAAACAAAACACCACAAAAGCCACTTGCTTTTTCAAGGCTCTCTCTTTGTCCTTCTTCCCACACATCCAGTTTAGTGCATACGGGCTGAACAGAAAACATACAAAGCTGCCATCTGGAGGTACCCTGAGAAAATAAGTCCTTATCTTTTGCCTTTTAAATAAATCCCCTCTTCCCCCTCCTCTAGGCCTCTCTCTCTCTCTCTCTCTCTCTCTCTCTCTCTCTCTCTCTCTCTCTCTCTCTCTCCCCTCTGCTAATAGTGATCTGTCCTTACATAACACCTTTTGTGTCTGAGACTTGCCGCAACCAAGGATCAAGGATACTGGCTGACACCCCTGCCATGGAGAAGCTGTTTACCAAGAGGAGAAGATGAGCCTCAGCTAATTGCAGCCATGGTCATCTTTTGTCTTGATTCAGCAGGCACTCATCCTATCCTTAGGCAAACTTACACAAGGACTCCTTCCAGAGGAGCTGTAATAAGATGTGCGAAGGACAAAATGCTTTTAAATCTTCTGGGATACAGTCTGGCTGCACCCCTGATCTTTTGCTCTCTGTTTTTCACCTTTGATGCACTCCAGAGCGTCAACCAAGGCAGGTGTCTTTTGGCAAGCACAGAGTCCAGCACATATTTTGAGTTTCTCAGGTATATAGGAGTGAAGATTAGTATGAAGACATATCAGGAGCTGCGATTGGCGATGCCACGGGGACTTTCCCACAGTCCTCCTTCCCCACCGTTTCCTGCAATCCCGAGGGGATTGTAAGGCCAGGAAGTTCATGAACCTTGAAAGCCAGCACCAAACAATGAAGAGCAAACCAGCAAATAACATTGAATGCTTGCTCTCTTTTGTTTCACTTTCACCTGGTGTGCACTTTTGCTGCACTGGCTTGTAGAATGCAAACGTTGTCTTTCAGAGGATATTTATGCACAGATTTATCTCCACTACTAGTACATTTTTTTTCCTTTTTTGCTTCATTGACACACCATTTATCCAGAATTCGGATGGCATGGAAAGCCCTACCCCATTTGTGTCTATGTGCTGTGGTGGTGCTAACGTCATGTGTGAATGAGCCAATGGAAATGGGAATTGCATGTAAGGGTGACCAGGAGTCCATGGAAAGCCTTCCTCACGATTGACATCATGTATAAAACTGACCTCAACTGCCAGGCTGAGAGGAAATATTTTGCAAGATAAATGTTCATTCATATCCTACCTCTCTCTAAATTTCAGGGCAACTTCCAGGAACACAGTCTTAAAACTGGATCTGTTTAAAAGCTGAGCACTTTGCTTCTGTTGGGTTCAGCTCAAGTCCTTCCAGCAGCTCAGTCCCACCTTGAGGAATTCTCACCCCCTCCAATTTCTTTTTACATTTTCTTTAGCATGCAAAGTATGCCACGCTTGCTCTCCACCCCATAATTTCCATGCGTTCTCCTTCCCCACCTCTTTCTCTCCACTTTCTCCTCGCCCCAGTCACCCATCCCCACTCAGGAAGCAAGGGCTGGCAGGACATAATGGAAGAAGTGTAGGGGTGCTTTGTGCTTGTTTCTACAAAGTCCCCCTGTTCACTTTGAGCCCTCCTTTTAACAATATGGCAGCCCAATCCTATCCTGCACTGGAACAGGCAGGCTAGCTGGCTTGCACTGTAGCCTGCACATGGTTGGGGCTTTCTGCGGCACACCTGGAGCAAGGGGAAACCCCTCCAACTGGGTGACTTCCCTTCCCACAGGTGACGCCCCTTCCCCTGGGTGATGTGGCAGCAACCTGAATGGGGCTACTCAGATCTGCGCTGCCTGAAGAGGTAGTGCAGATCTGAGCAACTGGGCACTAGGCCAGGCTGCCTGGGAAGGGGTTAGGATCTGACCTCAGTGCCGGATCCTGCTCCACTCCGTCCCAGGCCCAGTCCACCCAGGGGTCTACCTGCCACCTCCCCTGGAATGCTCCTGGAATGCCTATTCCCCAGAACCCCCTCCCCCACCGCCGGCGGCCTGCCAGTGGCACATACTTACCCTCCATCAATGTTGCTGGGGCAACATTTGGCCCCTGGAGGCCTGTGTAAGTCCCTTGCACTGGTCTCCCTACTCACCCAGTGCGGCAGAAGTGACTTATGGCTCTTTTGCGGTAGCAGGGAACTTGTGTTGGCCTAGGGTGCTCTTTGGATTGTGCCCTAAGTCCTACTGTGTTCAATGGGACTTACTCGCAGGTAGGTGGCTTAGGGTTGGAGCCTAATTTTCCTTGGCTCTCCCAGCTGACAAATGCCTGACTTATTTTTCTCCTTATTTTAAAGAACTTGATCACAGAAAGAGCATTCCAAAGCAATTAAAGCCATTCCCCAAACAACCAAAGCAAATCATCCCAACCAGACCATTCCATCATGCCAAGTGAACTGGGTGACCTCGAGACCTAGAATGAGACACAAGGTGACCATCCCTCAAGTGAGATGGTTTGAGCCGAATGGTGAAACCAGACGAGGGAGGCTGTGTGCCTAGATAGCGGTGGATTGCTGGAGAGGGAGTACTTAGAACACCGTCAAGCAAGTGAGCCTCACTTTGCTGAGATTTATATGAGTATAACGCATTCAGATTGCATATTGTAGACAGTTCCTTTCCTCCATGAATAATGGTTTGTATAACCATTTCAAACTTGTGGCCTTGATCGATAGGACACTACAAACTACGGATGTTCACTGAAAGTGTGAAGTCTGAAAAAGCATTGCCTGCAAATTCAATCCATTTTGGATCAGGCCTTTGGGCTGTGTTATGTTTCTGCTATCATCTCCCCCCTCCCTCTGCTTCTTTTTCCACACATAAAAAGAAGAAAAGGAAGGGGAAAAAAAACCACAGCAAGAAAGCCAACCTTTGCTTTTGTTTTAGCTCTCTTCACAAAAGAAAACGCTGTTAATGACCAGAAGGGCTTCAAAATGACATCACCCTCCTAGTGTTTATGGTGAAACTGTATGAAGAATCAAGTGCCAAGAAAAGAAAAAAATAGAGGAGGGGGAAGAGTCTCTTTGCTTTCTAAGGGCACGAAATGAGCAGAGCTGGCAAGAAAGAAAGACTGTTCACCAGGTTAGCTTTCAAAAGAGTTCCCAGCTCAAACATGATCCTCTCCGGAGAAAGGGATCTGTGTTTCACACAGGGCTTCCAAGGAGCACTTCAAAACATCTTTACTTTATAATATTATTAGAAACAATCAATAAGATTAATATTACATGCGGGTAGTTTTGTAAATTCTGCGGCGTCCTTCCCTCCCGAACGTTACCGTCAGCAGTCACTTTATGCACACGTACTAGTCGGGCTGGTCAACCAACCTCTTGCTGTGATTAATAATTAATAGCTAAATGGTGACCTTTGGGACTCGATCTTCCCTCAAACGCTCTCCAGCCCATAAAGGAGCACTAATACGCTTATCGCCATAGGTCTGTGAACATTGCAGGTACGCACCGTTGCTTTACCCACTCCACAATTCTTTAGCTAGTGACATCGTCCTTTTACTTTGTAGAGCCTGAAAATCTCCCTCCCCCGCTTCACCCCCCAGACAGATCAAACAGTCAATCAAAGCTTTTCATGAGGGCAACGTAATTAGTAGGTTCAGATGGATCCCCAGTGGTAAATCATTTGATGAGATCCTTCTTAGCAAAAAATGCATTGTTTTCTGGGACCTTTCAGCATCACCTGGAGACTGCTTAAAATGTAACTTGGCAAAGAACTGCCCTAAACTAACAAAAGAATTATGTATGTGGAAGGAGTAGGTGGTACATTGTGTATAACCAAGGGATCGAAGATTTATCTGAGGCTTGTTTTTCACAAACATTGCGTGCATATATGTTCTCCATTCTGCATTCTGAAGAGAGATTTCCATTTGCCAGAACATACAGTCAGACAAAACTCAGGTGGTACCTATTCTACAGTGGCTTTGGTCTCAAAAAATCTGTTGCAGAAAACCTCGTACAAAAAGTCCAGATCCCCCTCGCGGATTCACGGCATTATACAAATGGCCAGGCTAGCTTTCAAATTTCCTTTTCCATGGACCCAGACACAGCGCATGAGGAAACCAGACATGGATTAATTAGGTGTGACTGTATCATTAAATTAGGATAATGAACAAACAGCTACGTATCACATTCGACTTGGCATGTAAGGCTTCCCAATAGCCTTCAAGTCAGCTGCCACTTTTGTGTAGGGCTAAGCTTGCAACATCAGCCCTGGGAATAAGTAAAATATCAATCCAGCTATATATTCCTTTGCATAAGTATGACGCACCATGTTCTCTGTTCATATACAGAGAGTTATTAAATACTTCACAAGACCTATGCACATATTCTATATATCAACATTGTTTTTAGATACCTACAGATATCATATACAAAAATCTTGCTTTCAGCCATGTTCTTGAAACTTCATGCAAATTATCAAAAAAGGGAGACGGGTCAAAATTGCTCTTCTGCAGTTCTCCAAAAATAATGAGAAATGAATTAAATTGAAAGATAGGATACTGCCTTATTGAACATTGGCTTACAAATCAATATGCAATGACCAAGACTCAATTGATGAATATATTTGTAAAATCAAGTTGTTAGGTGATATATTCTTGTACATTCATTGACAGAACTCCTGTGGTATTAAATTTGAGCTCATTCATGAGCGTCATTCATTTAAAGATGATGTTCATATCCACAGGGAACTATAATGAGAAGTCTAAGTGAACTCGCCTGAAATGTTGAGTATGGCTTGTGCCTTATATTTTGGAGAATGTCTTCAGTATGATGGGTACCAACATTCACACGTGGAAATTGGCAACTCTGACATGTTTGAGAATGTCCAGAAACTCAGAGATACATCAGTGAATGCTGAAAGTCACCTAAATGTGATCATCGGCATTCGTTGGGATAGGCTGAAAAACGGAGGAGAGGCAAACTTCAGCTCAGATGGTCAGTAATCACATCTATATGTGGACATTTTTTTAAACATTCGCCCTGATAACAGATATCCCAAATATGTTTTCTCTCAAAAGTACAGGTCTTCTAACGCAGGACTTATCCTTTACTTGTAAATTCTGCCCAGTATTATCTATGTGTCCTTTCTTCTGCAGTAATACTTAAATAATTCTTTTAAAATCCCAATATTTTTCCTGGAATTTAACAATAGGTAGTGATAGCTATGCACTATCTGGATAAATTTAATATGTTTATGTAAAGTATCACATTTCTGTCCGTGCTTTACTATTTGTAGATAAACTGGCACCTAATTGTATTCATTGGAGATCTGTCTATGAGGAGTCCTAATTCCTGAAGTAAATACTTATCGCATAGTAGTGTATGATGTCTTTATTAAAACAATGCACGAAGGAACAGAAATTCTGTCTGTGCATTTCTATCTCTATGTATCATCAGTGCAACATTATCCTGGATAAAGCATCTTTTCTAGATTGCAAGCTAAAGAAAGTTTATACAGACATGTAGAGAAGAAACCGTCCCAGTCATTGACTAGAATTACATGCTATTATAGAGTTAAATAAAAAGATGTCCTTTTTGCCCATTTGCATCTGCTTCTGGGCATTATTTGGGGGCATTATTTTCTCATTTCTTGTGATTGACTCCTTCAACCTATCCCCTACGCCTGCCCAAGGTTTTAGTTGCTATCCTAGGAAACAGTTAAAGCTTAAGCAAAGGTTGCCCATTGCTCGACCAGGAATAGAGGGATAAACACACGATGATGAGGTAGATCGAAATTGGTACGCCTCATTGGCCAAGCTGTCGGATATTTCTAATGTATCTGAAGGCTTCGTTACTAAGAACCTGCTAAGTATCTTTAAAACCTTTGATCTGTAGTCGGTCTTAACAAAGGAGACAATTAATTAAAGGCGAGCATCGTGCAATAAAGTTGCATTGTGGTCAGTTTATATACCCTGTCCAAAGATAGTTTGCAGAAGTCACTGTCAATTAAAATCATGTTGGGAGTCCAGTTCATTATCATTTCCCCCCCTCCCTCACCTAGATCAATATTTTTGGTTGCTCCAGCTTGACAAACGTAACACAATGTCTATATCTATATGTCTCAACATTCATGTTCAGTGGCTGATTATGATTTATTTTTAACCACTCCATACGGTCGGGCACTTTATTCAAAAGGCTTTGAGTTAGCATCCATCTTTATTTTAAGGAGCCGCAATAATAAAACTCTCTCTCTCTCTCTCTCTCTCTCTCTCTCTCTCTCTCTCTCTCCCCCCCCCAAGAATGTGTCAGTTGTACATAATGAATGCACAATGAAAACTGCATTTGCCCGCAAGTTGCATCCCTGCAGTGGCGCTATATGACAAACACAAGCAAATGCAAAGTCCAGAATGACACCATTTCTTAAATTAATGCCAAGTACCATGGCAGAAAGTGGCACATTGGATGGGGCGTCTGAGACATCCCCCCTATAGCATACAGTGTCATGTTTGGACATTTGTATGCCTGTGAAACTCGGATTGAAAAGGTCCTAGACATGAGAAGTGTCTGAGTCGGCCCAAAGCAACATCTGTAACTTTTAATTTTCAGTCTTCTCAGCTACACAAATTAACAAGCCAAATAATTTCTGACAGACTGACCCCCTAATTTTTTCCAAAAATGAAATTAAAGTTGGATTTGACAGATAAAGTGCCTCTGGGGATTTAGGGGGATGTCAAAAGAATGCTGATGTATTTCTCCGAGGGGGTTCACTTGCATCCAATTTCCTAGCTTCAATTGGCCACCTCAGTATCACAGAACCAAGGCCTTGAAAAAGAGAAGCTTCTCCAAACAGATGAGCCAGTCACCTCCCATTTGACTTTCATCTCAAACTTTCTCCTGCCCTGAATCTGAGTGAAGATCTTGGGCATAATCCATTGCAGGAACAAGGCTGGCTACGAGTCCAAGAACCACTCCTGGTGTCCGCTAAATGAGATCATCAGTACCTTATAGAATCAAAACCTTGATTCGTAATAACATAAGGAGTGGCACTAATGAGTGTTAGTGCCAAGCTTACTGACTATATAAAAAGAGGCAGTCAGAAGCCTACATGTTCAGTCTGCTGAGGTTGTGTTTGAGGGAACAATGCCACCATAACAAGGTTCAGGAAATGGCCACTGTTTGTATGAATTTTCATATGAGGGATTTATAGCCACGCACACCGTTGAAATGACTTGGAAATATGAGGTGATTGTGTGGTTGGCAGCACAATTCAATGCCAGGGTTGTGCTGGCGCCCGGTGCACTATCCTCACAATGGCTGTTGTGAAAATACTGCAAGGCACTTCACTGCCTGGGGGATCACACAGTGCAAATGGAGAGGCCGGCACCAGTTGGCGCTGGGCCTCAGTGTCAGAAGGACCTGAACGATGAGCACCTGGTGGTGAATAGCGCTACTGAGTGCTGGGGAGGCTTTTGGGGTAGGGGGGTGGGGGAAGGAAGGTAAGGGGTGGAACTGGGTGGATGGAAGGTGTGCCGGCAGGTGAATCAGGCCTGGGAGGGGGTGGGGATAGTGGTAGAGGTTGCCCTCTGGTGTTGCCCAGCGCAAGTCTCCTCAGTCCTGTGACAGTTCAAGAGCTGGTGCAGATCTGATGAGGCCCATTGGGACTAGCTGGGCTCAACGCAGGGTAAGAGAATTGATTTTCCCTTACTGCAAGGAAACCTTCCCTGGCCCCACAGGATGCCACGGTGGCTGTTTCGGTGACAGTTGGGTACTGGGGAGTCTGGGCACTTAGTTTCTGTCCTTGCCTATTGCATCACAGCATTCAAAACAATGGCCATCAAAGCAATCCTGAACCCTTACTCCAGTGCTTCAGCTGATGTCTTGAACATGCCCTGATAGTCACTACACACACAAGTCAACATTTAATGGCTTTCATGTGTTGATTAGCCATCATAAACAACACAGAAAGAGCTTTCAGCATCATCCAAAGTCATCTCAAGCACAGTTCTGCTGAATGGAAACAGATCACATGTTCATGGCTTATCTCCATTCACAATCACATGATTTATCCTTCCTACACTCTTGGGGTTACAAGTTTGAATGCTCCTGACTGCAAAATATCCTTCATACATACAGAAAATCCATATTTATTATTATTATTATTATTATTATTATTATTATTATTATTATTATTATTATTATTATTATTATTATTATTAGTAACAGTATTTATCTACCGCTTTTCAACTAAAAGTTCACAAAGCAGTTTACAGAGAAAAATCAAATAACTAAATGGCTCCCTGTCCCAAAAGGGCTCACAATCTAAAAATATGCAAAAAGAATACCAGCAGACAGCCACTAAAACAGACACTGCTGGGGTGAGGTGGGCTAGTTACTCTCCCCCTGCTAAAAAAAAGGAGCACTCACTTGAAAAAGTGCCTCTTACCCAATTAGCAGGGGTTACACAATACACAATCACATGATTTATCCTTCCTACACTCTTGGGGTTACAAGTTTGAATGCTCCTGACTGCAAAATATCCTCCATACATACAGAAAATCCGTATTTCAAAGATTGGGGTTCTAGATTAGACTTCTTCCTTATGATACTAATTATCCATATGCAGGTACGGGTTTTTTTTGCAGTGGAGGAACATTCAAACACGTCCGTCCGCCCCCCCCCCCGCTTGCATTCTGAAGTGGTTGAAGGATACTATACTGTATGATTTTTATGCATATAGTACATATGCTGGGACCTATACCAGAACCATCACAAGATGAGTCACTGAATAATACATATGAATGTGTGAATCAGCCATAAGTTTTGAAGCCCTACATGAGATTGCAATTACAAGTTGGATTGTGATGCAGTCCACGGCTTCCTCCCGTTTAGGGTAAACAGCAGCAACACTGAAGTCAATGCTACAGGGAAGTCAATGAATTTGGATTTATTAAATTAAGTTCACTGACTTCATAGAAATTTATTTCTCTACCCCTTCCCCACCCCTTTACTGCTTGTCTCAATAACCTTCTTTAGCTCTCCGTTGATTGACACAAGAGCCTATCTTGGCTCCTTGTCATCGGGGTTCGACAGGTTGGTGGGGATGGCGGAGGAAGTCATGGAGTACGTAGAATGGTTCAAAAGCAAGGCATGAAAAAAAAATTACTGCATATTTCCAGGGAGAAAATTGTGAGGAGTTTCTTAGACCTTCTCCCCCCCCCCCCAACTTCTCAGTACTTTGTCTTTCTCTAAATGTTACATCTGTGTATGAACCAAATCCTACCAACTGTCTATTTTCCTGAACAATATGGCAACTTCTCCATGCTTTCTCCAGGGGGACATGATATTTTTGTGCTTCCAGAACTTTGAGTAATCCATTATGAGGTTCTTTTTTTACTACTTCTGCTCTTTGCTATTTTATTTATTTTATGCTTTCTTTATATCTTCCAAAAACAACCAATAAAAGTTAAAAGCGAATAATATATAAATGAATTATAATTAAAATCTAACCAGCAATAATTTAAATGTTCCAAGGGGGAACACCTTTGGCATTGGAGAAGGGTTCCACAAAATCAGGGCAAAAAACGCAGAAGCATTCCATCTAACCCCCCTTCCCTAGATGACACTGCTCTTAGGGAAGCACCGAGAGTGGGGCCTCTCCCACGGATCCTGACTATGGGAGAATTTATACAGGGACCGGAACTGCCTCAGCGTGCAAGTGAGTGGACATGAAGGACCTTCTGCCTCTGGCCAATTGTAGCAGTGAATATACTGAAGTGTTTATTTCCACAATCAGAATTGTCATCCTTTGTTATGTCCAGAATTAAATGCCCTGAATATGCCTTCATTTCCTTTGTTTCCCTCTAGGTATGGGAAGGCTATTGTCCTGTTGTGTCTCTCCTCTGATGTATCCATGCTGTTCTGTCAATTTTACTTACAAAGAAACAAGTGAAGTCCATCTTTTTTTTTTAAATGTTAGCCTCCCTCAAAGTACCCAGAGGCGCTGTAGTGTGGGTTATTGTGGAATGGCACAAGGATTTTAAATCTCTCTCTCTCTCTCTCTCTCTCTCTCTCTCTCTCTCTCTCTCAAAAATGTTTATGGTGTCAGGCCCAAGAAAATACCTGAGAGAACTCGCTTGCATGCTGTCTCTCACTCTCTGCTTCCTCTCCCTCACTTTGGAACAATGAACCATACAAAGAAACAGAAAGGAGTTTATTCCAGAAATAAAATGTGGGCCAGGAGTTCATTGGGCTGGTAATTTAAGAAGCAGCTGGGACGGTTTGGAAGTTTGGGATTGGGTGGTGTGATAATGACAGGCATGAGAAGGAAGGAGGCAGAATTCATACCAAAGACAATAACAAAAAAGGGGGGGTTACTTTGGGCTGGTTGACATGCAGGGGCGATTCATTTACAATTCCATAATACACACACCACTATATTCATAGATATTATGACTAGAGGAAAAAAGAGTCTTTCTCTGCCATAAAACAAACCCACTGTGGCTTGTTGGTTTAACAGCTGGCTCTTGTGGCTGCAGGTTGAATACTTCCTCGCACTTTGCTGGTGGTTTGTGTTTTTCTTTATTTTCTTTTTTCCCCCTTTTTGGTGTGTGTATCCCCTCCCTGAAATTCTATCTGGATTACAACCCTACTAAAGACTAAGCATGTTGCTTTCAGTCACGCAAGCCTTATGTTTCAATTATGGAGGCATTTATTCAACACCTGTATTTAGCCGTGTCCCTTTCCGAGTACATTTTCATTTCCCCGAGTCTTTTTTTATCGCTCCGTACAGTGCATCTTAATTTAACAATCATTGCACTTCTAAATCTCACAGCTAACCTGAAAACTGATATTGCACTGAGGTTGAACAAAGCTTAATTCACATCTGTCTCTCCCATTCTGGCTTCTCTAATAAAAGAGACTATCATGAATGAGGTAATTTGTGGATTTATATGACCAGGTGTTTTCAAGTCTGAAAATGACCTGCACTTCTTGAGGAGGGATACAGCCAACAGCTGAAATCAACTGTACATTTCCCTTTATTTCTAGCAACTTTTATTTGATACAATCTGGTTTGGTCTTTTTTTCTTTTGGTGGGGGGTGGTGGTGGTGGTGTGATACGTGACCACAACTTACTATCTTTGTGAAGGGTGGAGACAGTTCCACAAACTGTCCTGTTCAGAGGAGGTCTGATAGGACATTCTATCATTGAGGGAAATCAACATCGCATTGCTTATAGTGCCTCTCAAATTCTACTCTTTCGAGAGCATTAAAACCGGTGTTTGATTTGCTAAATATCATTAATAGATCTCTCCTAACTTCCTAAGAAGAGTATTAAAGAACACTAGCACATCACTAAAATGCACTAAGGGCCTTGGGTACGAATCAAGCATGGATAGGGAAAGAAGTATTGAATTGACTTGGGACAACCTTATGTTTTGATTTCATTCATTTATAAATATTAAGTTCAATGCTACTTAATTCGTCTAAATAATTTTCAAAGATAACCCAGTAGTAATATGTCTATCCTGAGAACAGTAAGCATTCTGAGTAACCCACAGCCCAATCCTACCTAACAATAGTGCTGGTGGATTGTGCATTCCACAGGCTCCGTCTGCCACAAAGTAGCTGTAAAGCACTTTGCAGCTGCACAAGCAACCGGCACACCAGTGGGAAGGCCAGAGACTTTCTACATGCATCAGTGGACATCAGGAGGTCTATCAGAGCAGGTAAGCCTGGTGCAGGGAGAGGAACAGGGCAAGGGGAGGGAGGGACTGGGATGAGGTGGGGACAGATGGATTGGGCTCAAGAGGGGGCAGAGTTCAATGGCAGCACCTTTCAGGTCCAAGCTTCCTTTCTGGGCCTGATCTGTCTGCATGGGTCAACACAGACTTGTGCCAGCAATGTCCACATTGCCCCATAGCAGCTGCTGTAGCTTACCCTGGGCTTTGTCCCCTTTCCCCAAGGAGATTTCCAGCAGCCCAAAACTCCCCTTCAGGATGCAGCAGAAGCCACACCAGCAGTGCAGCATTGACACACAGGGCTTTAGGTAGGATTGGGTTGTCAGCCCTTAAGTAGACTCCACTACTAGACACAAATGTGGTGGGGGAATTATGAATGAATGAATGAATGAATGAATGAATGAATGGCTGTTGCATGCAGTTAGTGAAATTTGCGTGCATATTTGCATGTGGGCATGTCAATGGTGTGGGGTAGGGTGGTTTGCACTCGATTGCACTGCCCAAATTGCTGTCTGTCAAATCCAGATGAACTGTAAGCAAACAAAAGCACATGTACACAGGCATGCGCCTGACTACTTCTAGTGCTCCTCATTTCCAGAAAGAATAGAGGATTACAAAAAATCTAAGCTCATGCTGGAATGGGCATCATGACAATATTTCATGGGGCTATTTCACAGATTTGTCTGATCCAGCCCATTTCTCCAGCATCTGGGAGGAGAGGTTAGATCGTTGCAATGGGAGTTTTCTCTGAATGTTTAAATTAGTTACGATCAGTTTTTCCTATAAAAAAAGTCTTTATGTGAGATCTCTTCGCCATTGAAGAAGAAGTAGAAGAAGAAGAAGCCTGGAATAATTCAGTGAATTTCAGCACAGTTACATGACTGCACTTGCCCCCAGTATGGAAGGGATTGTCACTCCTGAATCGGCCTTTTCAGTCACACTAGACGCTGTTCCAGAACCACCATTCAGAGCGCAATACCAGAGTCTTTCGAGACTGAAGGTTCCAACAACTAATGTTTACTATAAAGGAATATAATCACTGAAGATTCTGTGCAGGTTGTATATACTAAAATGCTACTGCACCCATTCATTCCTTAACATGCTGCAGGGAGACAATACTTAGCTAATGCAAATAGTAAGAAGAAAAACAACAACACCCCCACACTGTTTGATTATGCCTCACCTATGGAAAGAACCTTGTTTTTTACTACACAATTCACAACTTATATGAATGGAAAGAAAGGAAGAAAGAAAGAAAGGAAGAAAGAAAGAAAGAAAGAAAGAAAGAAAGAAAGAAAGAAAGAAAGAGCCCAAACCTATCCACACTTGCCTGGGAGTGAGCCCCACTGACTCTAATGGGACTTACTTCTGAGTAGACATGCATAGGATTGGGTTCTAAGTAAGTATGGATTATTATTTTTGTGCTCATTTCTGATTGAAAGCCAATCATGAAAAGAGGTAGGAGGAGGAAATTATATGCGAAATACAATCCTATTCTTCAAAGCCCTGTCATGCTTTAGACTTTACGGTAATTAATCATCAGTAGCAAGCAAGTTTTCTTGCCCCCCTCATAGGTAGCCAGAGGCACATTTTTACCAGGATTAGCTAAGAAATCTATGGCATTGTGGAGGAGTTCACTCTTCTCAGATGGACTAAATCATGAAATAGTTCCAGCCCTGGATGCCTTTGGAAACTATAGCAAATTCTCTAGCCATGCCATAGGAACAATGATTTGGATTGGGTTAGATTGGCTGCTCTGGGTTTCTCTCATTGCTTGCAGAGATTAAAAAAAAATGAACCTAGATATTAAACTAATTCTTATGCAAACTGGACTGAAGGGCTGATACCTTGTCACCTGACCAGTCCTTTTGGTTCACCTTGAAATGCAATTTAATGCAGAGAAGTAAAGTTAAGCAGGATGTCTGGCAAGACTCTACCCAAAGCTAACTTGCCTAGGAAAGGCAAACTGTTCCGGTAGAGCTCAAAATACCCACTGAATTGAAAAAAGCTGATGTTCCCCACATTTTAACAGTCAGTTGGACTAAATAGGGTTCATTTCTCTGGTACACCCTGTTCCTAGAGCCCGGGGTGGGCTACATATGAATTACGCAATACAAAGAAGCAAATCAAGCTAAACAAATAAATGATACACCATCTTCTTCCTATTCAGTAGCTTAAACCCAGGCTACCAAAACCTAGACAAAATACCATGGTTTTATCGACTGAGGGGATGACTCATTGTCATATGTACCTGTGTGTTTGCATGTGTATATGTGTGACATTAAAACCCATTTTTGCCTGACCCACAGGTGTACACATTGCTCCCTGTTGCAAATATGCAACGCTGGGCAGAAATGGCTTAAAGATTAACAGCCCAATCCTATGCATGTCTACTTAGAAGTAAGTCCCATTGTAGTAAATGGAGCTTAGTCCCAGATAAGTGTGGACATGATTGCATCCTAAATTGAAATTACACACACCCAAGTCTTTGAAACACATGGATGCTCTTAATTTTTTTCCTGTACCAGTATCCTCTTTATCGTATAACCACCCACTCCTAGCCAAGTTTATACAAAACTCTCACTTAGTTTCATAGGGTTTGCTGTCTCTAAAATGTGTTCAGAACTGCACCTTTTCATTGTATTTACTTGGATATGTTCTATAAACTTTCCTTGTCTTGAGGGGAAAAATACCCAAACTTACAACAGCTGGAGACACCAAAGCTCTGATATTTATCCTCAAGGACCCCACCTTCTTTATGTGATTTCTAGGAAGACTGAATGGATGGCAAATAGATTCTGGTTTGTAGTGAGGCAGAAGCAAGTGGGTGGTTGGCGTGTGGGAAAGAGAAGAGACCTGACTGTCAGTCAGATGCCACCAAACTCTCTCTCTCTCTCTCTCTCTCTCTCTCTCTCTCTCTCTCTCTCTCAGCAACTCTTCCTCTTTTAAAAATAACTTTCTATTTGCATTTCCATCCCCAAGGGGATTGGGAGGCAGGGGGAATTCAAAACGTGCCATTAACTTTTTGAAGATTTACTACTGGACTGACAGAGCTGCAGCGATGACTCGTTTAACCCGTTCAGACTCATTTTCAAGGGATTGGAAGGAGTCGACCAGCTTGATTTTTGCCTCCCACTCTTGCTTCCTGCTCTCAAAGTGCCCCATGCTTTGTTGGGATCTATTTTGAGTGCTTCCTATTTTTAAGCCAAGGAAGTGGACAAAAAACAATGTAAAGCAATAACGGGGTGGGGGAGGGGGAGAAGAGAGAACAAACGAAACAAAATCTCTCAAGTTTCTTCAGTTCCTTATTTCTGAGCCGCTACATCAATTGCTTCCAACTTACTTCAGTTCCACTCCCATGCAAGGCGATCGATGGACTTGCATACATTTTAATCTGCCCAACACACAACACACACACACACACACACACACACACAGAAGAGTTCCTTTTTTCTGTTCCCTTTAACTATACATGTAAGCATTGCAGACAACGGGGGTGGAGAAGGGGGGGGGGAAGGTGGACTTTTACTCAGCCCCAAGTGAGCCAGGAAGTAGAAGGGGGCAGCCTTTCAGGAAGCTAGGGGTCCCACCGCCCTGTGGTTTTCTTCCCACCCTGATCATCCTCACCACCGTAAAAAAGTTCCCGAGTTTGCCTCTCCGCTGCCTCTGCCCACCCGAGAACGCCCCTTGCCAGAACTGCCCGGTGCCTGCAGGCGCTCAGACGTGGTCCGGATGCGTCCCCCGAACCCTCTCCTCCTGCCCCGCAGCTTCCAACCCTCTGGCCCCGTCCCTTCACAGCGTTGTGGATCTCTCTCCTCCCTGGCGGGGATGCCACGCTGGTACCTCCTTAGAAAGTAAAAACAGAATGGCACCCCCCCTGCCCGTCCCTTTCTCTCCCCCCCCCGTAGCCCCCGCCGGGTTCCTCGCTTGTAGGATCACCGTCTCCCCTGGTGCGGAATCGCCTGTCCAAATTTCCGCTTCTCCCCCCTCCCCCTCCAAACGCCTACAAACGCCTCTCCGCCTGGGCAACGTTCCTACAACCCAAACGGTAGTAGCACAGCCGCCCGCTTCAGCACCTCCGGACTGGACAGCTCCCCGGCTCCGCTGTCCCTCCGGCCAGCGGAGGTCTGTCCCTGCCTCCTGACTTAGCAGCAGCTCCTTTCAGCACCACCAGACCGGACGGCTCCCTCCGGCTCCGCTGTCCCTACAGCCAGCGGAGGTCCCTGCCTGCCTCTGGACTCTTAGCAGCAGCAGCAGCACAGCCGCCCGTTTCAGCACCGCCGGACTGGACAGCTCCCTCCGGCTCCGCTGAGGTCCCTGCCGCTCTGGACTCTTCGGAGGCTCCTTCTCCCCAGACCTGCCCCCGACGCCACTCCGCTGAGCAGCCAGCAGGGTAAGGGATGCCCCCTCCCCTCCCCGACCTGCCCCCAGCTGCTGCCCGGACCCCCGGCTCCAGCCCCCGGCCGGGAAAGTTGCGAGGCGCCGCTCACCTTTGTGCATGCCGGTGAACCGGTCCTTCAGCACCGTCAGTTCGTAGATCTTGCCGAACTCTTCGAAGAGCGGCTTGAGGTCCTTCTCGTCCAGGTTGCGAGGGATCTGCCCAATGAAGAGCTTGATGGCATCGTGGTCCTTCATGGGAATGGTGGAGGAGTTCCCCGGACTGTGGTTTAATCCGTTCATGTGCCCGTTGGTGCTGGGGCTGGTGTGGTTGCCACCGAGGCTGGAATTGTCTGCTTGTCCGTTCGCTAACGTGGCCATCTTTATATACATAGAGAAAAAATCTTCTTTTCCTTTTTTGCCCACCCCCCCTCGCTGCCTCGGTGCCTCTCGCCCGCTCCCTCGTCCTCACACACACTCATGCACACACCCTCTCACACACGCACTCACTCACCCACCCAGGCACTCACTCACACGCGCACTCACTCCTCCCTCTCTCTCTCTCCCTCGCTCGCTCGCTCGCTCGCTCTCGCTCTGAACTGATTTTTTTTCATACATTGAACAGGCAGGATCTCTGTCCTTTCCGTTTAAACAGGCTGGATCGGTTCAAAATGCCAACGAGACTGGGGGGTAGGGGCGGGAGGGAGGGGAGGTGCGCCCGTGTGGGGAGGGCTGGAGACGGGGGTAGGTGGGGGCGGGAGGGGGACACTTTCTCTGGCTTCAGTTCCATCGCACCCCCTCTCCCCTCCTCCCACCTCACCCCCCCCCCACCCCTGTCTGCCTGCCCAGTGGTAGATTCCAGTCCTTGCCTTGGCTATAAATAGCGCCAGGCGCATGGTTCTTTGGGAGAGTCAGTGTCTATTGTGGTAACTGAGCGCTGGGGGAGTGGGCGCCTTTTGCAGAAGCCCAGCGATTTTTTTTTCCTTTTTTGTCTTTTTTTTTTTTACCTTTCTCCTTTTTTTAATTTTTTTTTTTTTGCCTCTGTTTACTCGCAGGGTGACTCCCCTTCCTGCATTTTTCAAACTGATCGCTTTGCATCTCGATTCGTTCCTGCTTCTGCCAGCCCAGCCATCTCGACTTTCCTCTCCCAGTCATGGCCAGGAAAATAAAGCCTTTTGTTTGAGACGAAAGGCAAAGCCAAAAGCACCCGACCAAGCGCGGTGTGCTGGCTTCTTCTTCTTTTTTTTTTTTAAAGACATTCCAATCCATCGTCTCCTTTTTCTTTCTCTCTCTCCTAAAACGTTGCTAATAAAAGAGCGACTGATATGGAGGAACCCTGGCGACCAGAGGTGTTTTCTTGTTGTGGTGGTGCTATGATAGTGACAGTGGTGCTTGTGATCAGTGGTGTCTCTGCTCTCTCTCTCTCTCTCTGTGTGTGTGTGTGTGTGTCTGTGTCTCTTTGCAATTTTGTCTGGGCTCCTTCTTGACCGCAGGGATTTTTAAGCATTCCCCCCCCCCCACTACACACCCTCATCTCCTATGCCATCCATTCCAAGGAGAGCAGATTGTATACTGGGAGCCTTTGGGGAACAGGGAGGGGGGGGCAGAGAAACAATAGCCACGACCAAGTTGGTTCTCTGGCCATCACTCATATTTAGAATGTTGTTCATCTTGATTGAAATTGGCTTGATTGTTTCTTGCCTAGCTGTCAGAGGGGGATTTTGGGGTGTAAGAGGGGAACAGTAAGGTGCTCTTTTTTTGGGGGGGGGGGGATTTGCTTTCAAGGTAAATGTTCCTTACCAAACAGTTTCCCTGTAGTTTCCTGTTGTGTTCATTAGGAGGCAAGTAAACATTTTTGCTTCCCTTTCTCAGTAGGCACCAGGTTTCTCAGATGCTTATAGGAACAATGCATTATAGTTAATTAAGTCACACTGTAATAAAAGAAGTAGGATTTCTCCCCCCCCCCACCCGCCTTCCGCGCTGTTGTTTGAGAAAGAAAAAAAAAAAAAAACAGAAGAAGGAGGCATCGGATTAAAAAAAAATACAACATGTAGCTCAAAGCAATTTTTCTTAGCTTTAAATGAAATCTCACAGAAACATCTGGTGGCATAAGCTTCTACTACAGGCAGGGAAAATACTACAGTGTGTGGAGAAGGGGGGATTTGCTTGGCTTCAAGTTACTCTGTTTAGAGAGAAAGCGAGATCTATATATAAATGTTGATTGGATGAAGGTTTTTTTTAAAGATTTTTTTTTAATTTCCTCAAGTGGATTATCTCCTTCGAGTCCATAAATGGGCTGCAGAAAACATCAGCCGTCCCATGCGAATTTATGAACAGAGGGAGGGGGGAATATTTGAATTCATTATGTGTATTTTTGATATTGATTTAAAGTACCTGCCTGCAGCCTACAAGGTATGGTAGGCTTAAACTTTTTCTTTAAGAAAGTAAATAATGAAGGTAAAACATCAATTAGGAGAGAGAGAGAGAGAGAGAGAGAGAGAGAGAGAGATTCTACTTTTAAATCATATTTAAATCAAATTCACTAACAACTCCTCATCTTTTTTCATGCCTGATATAAAAAGGATCTCAGTTGGAAGGCCACCTCATTGTACATGAGAGGGGGGGGCTGGGGGTTTAGATGGGAGTGTGTAACATGTTTTGTGTTCAACAGAAGGGGCAGTATTGGCGAGCTTAGGTGACTAGGGCTACAATAGTCTACACACTTTCCTGGGAGTAAGCCTCATTGACAACAATGGGGATTACTTCTAAGTAGAAAAGCCCAGAATTGTGCTGTTGGGCTGCAGTTCTCTGCACACTTACCTGGGAGTAAGCCTCCCAGAACTCAGTTCAACTTATGAGAAAACATGCTTAAGGGCCAGCTGTACATTGAAATGTTTATTTTCAAATGCCCTCTTGATTTCCCCCCCCCCAATGTGTTTTCTTCTGAGATAGTGGGGCATTTATATTTTTTTCCTTAAATTGTAAGTCTTGGGGGGGGGGGAAGAGGGAAACAAAGTCATTGGGAGGAGTTTCAAATCTATGATGCATTAAATTAGGCCAGGTTGTATATCACGCCCCGGTGGAGTATATACTGGCAGACCTAGCAAGGGGAAGTGGACTCATTGGTACTGATATTGCATTCCATTGACCCCTACAGAAAATTTGGGGATAAAGTTGGCAGAAGCTGCACAGAAAGAAAAGATTGCAATGCACCTGAATACCCTGTGCAAAGTAAGGGGTGGTGACATCATTTTGCTTTCCATGCATTGGCAGGGGTCTGCCACAGTGGGACAATGAATAGCTTTCCATGCTCTTCTAGTATAAGGATGCTCACTTTCCTAGGTTATAGTTTGATTAAATCTGTGGAGTCTGTGAACACACGATGGCTTCCAAACACTGTTTAAATTAGTTTGACTCTGGAGGAGTTGCCACATGTCCCCGCTTTATGCAGGAAGAAGTTTGCAGTTTGCTAGGGTAGTTTATTCCTTACCCCTGGTGAATTACTTCTAGAAACTGTTTCTGAGGTGGGTTGGTAAACCATCAACACTGTGATATCTCGGTTGAGCAAGCAAGAGGTACATCTCTCTCTCTCTCTCTCTCTCTCTCTCTCTCTCTCTCTCTCTCTCTCTCTCTCTCTCTCTGTGTGTGTGTGTGTGTGTGTGTGTGTGTGTGTGTGTGTAAAATTCTTTGGAACCCAGATATTAATAATGAGCTAAAAAAGCAAACAAAGCTTATGGGGGGGGGGAAAAAAACTTTCTCTTTTACAGCTTTAAAAAAATCTTATTCTTAAAATCTGGCCCTGTGGATCACAGTATCCAAGTTTGTTGTGACAACATTTTGTTTAACTCTATATATTTTTTCCAGTTTTGCATGCAACTCTTTGTAAGTGATCTGTGAAAATGCAGGCCATTGGAATATAGAATGTTGTGCCCAACTCTTGGAAAAACTAGATACATTTATAAAGGTTCATATTGTCCATACATACAGATAGCCACACTAACTGACATAAGGCTACTCACCCTGGGATAGCTTGGTCATCTGTTTTAACCTGTCAAATAACAAGTAGAAATTTACTGCACAACAGGAACAGGGGTGCAGTCAAATTTGGAATATTCATCCCTCATCTGTATCCACTAAGAGTTATAAGTTATATAAATTATGTTGCTTAAATGATTTTGTCTTTGACTGAAAGCATTCATATTAGTTGCAAGGAGGGCGAACACATCCATCCAGACAGACAAACAGACAGACATAATGAACACACACACTGTACATTCCTTTTGCCTACAGGAGTATAGGGAATTTTGTTTTCCTAGATTCAAAGCAAATGTAGGCTAAAGAGAAAACAGAATGAATACGGCTTAACTCAGAGAAACAAACACTCTGAGAATGAAGTTAAACAGCAAGCCAAGGCTGGTCTGCTAAATGGAAAGATACTAACTACTAGTTGTACAGCTATCCCACTAGTTGCTGTATAGCCCCTTCTGTTCTGGTTGAAGGACTGACAAAAAGTAGCCAAAAAGAAAAGCATTTGATTTTGACATAATCTTTTGATCATTTCAGGATTGTGTTCTAATACTTTTCTACAGACTGGAAGTATTTGAGGAGAGAAATGAACACCAGTAATTATGGATCTCCAATGTTTAAAACATGACAAAAGTACCTAGAAAGAAAGCAAGGGCTCTCTAGCTTTTCGTGTTAAATTGCACATGTTTAGATCCTATATGGATTAAGCATGATGTAAAATGAATTTAATCCCCCAAAGATCCCAGGGCATTCTATCTCCCCCCACCACCAATTAAGCAGTTGCACTGTAGACACCAACCCGCCTCCCCGGTTTTTCATATTTGCATTATTCATTGTGTGTAAAGAACAGGTGGTCTTGATTTTTCCATTCCCCCCCCCCCCATCAAATTCTCTAGATAGAGCAAATTATGAAAGTGAGTCTGCAACTGCCTAATGTCTGTTGATGTATTTTGGTTGCAAAATGTATTTTGATGGATTTTTATTGTTTGTAAAATGTAGGGCTGCTTTTTTTTTCCCCCTCAGGAACAAATTGTTGGTATGAAGTGGGATGGGGCATTTAGGACAGACTGCTTGATGCAGGGAGGAGTAACTGAACTGCTTTTAAAATGCATGCAATTAGTGAAACCGTTGATCGTGGGTATCTTCAGACACCTTCATCTTCGTTCCAGGGAATTTAAAAGGTTAAAAAAATGGATCATATATTTGTGAAGGGAGAAGAGGACCTTACTTAGTTACAGGTCTGTTTAGCTGCGCTAGAGTCAATATGAAAAGGGGGGAGAAGAGGGTACTGATATTGTACAGATTGAATTAACAGTGTAATCCTATACATGTCTCCTCTGAAGTATGTCTCATTGAATGCAATGGGATTCACTCCCAGGTAAGTGAGTATGAGACTGCAGTTTAAGGCCCAAATCCTATTCAATTTTCTAGAGCTGGTGCAGCTGTGCCAATGGGGTGTGCGTTGCATCCTGTGGGGGGGGGGGGAAGCGATCATGCAGGCCTCCTCCAGGTAAGGGAACATTTCTTCAAGGATGCATTGCAGCTGCACCGGCACTGGAAAGTTGGATAGGATTGGGCCCTAAGGCACTAAGAGCAAAGTACTGCAAAGCAGAGCCACAGAAAAAAATTGGGAGTTGCTCAGGATATTAGTCTTCAAGGTTCAACCTCCAGGAACTTTGTCCCCTGCTTGTGGCACTCCATGATACAGACTCTCTGATGGAGCAGTGGCGGATGTAAAGGTCAAAGGTTAGGTGAACTTGGATGCAGCACAAGCTGTCTTCTAATTCTCAGCTAATTCTCGTGCTTTCAAGCTAAAGGTAAAGGAAGCTGCAATCTAGCAGGCATGTGACAGTACTTGAGGTCAACCCAATCAGCTGGCAGCTCATTCCCACATTAAGAGTCGTGCATGGCTACTATGTTATGCAAAGAGACAGGCCTGGGTTCTTATAGTATCTCTGAACATTAATGGTGAGTAGTTGTTTCTGGTTAGACTACAGATCACTTTATCAGTCTCATTGTTACTGGTGAACCCATTCCAGAGCGTACCTACCTGAAGCCACACCTACCTGTAACACTGGGGTTGAAAACTGAGAACACTTCAGTTTTGAAACTGGTTTGAAAAAAGTACCAAAGGAGTTTCTGACGGCTTTTTGGAATCCCAAGGATGCTGTACAGAAGCAGCTTTGGGGCTAGCCCTGTTTGTTTCTGACCAGTTCAACCTGAATGTCTGCAAACAAACAGGCATTTCAAAAACTGCACAGGTCTCTGATACTCTCACTAGCAAAGCTGGTCTGAAACTCCCTACTAGCCTGAGGGAAAAGGGAGCATGTCACATATTTACTAGGTCAGTTCCTGCACATAAGGCAGGATAGCCCCTACTACCATGCAATACCCAAAGCATTGTGGGTTGTGTGCATGAGTAAATGAGTGTGTGCATGTTTTGATATGATGAACATACTATAAGGTAGATTCTTATAGTATAAGAAGGTGAATAAGGAGGTCTGAGACAATAGCCACATTTCACTGAGGTGGTAAATTATGTTTTGGGCAGCTGCCGGTTTAGCACTCATAATACTAACTGTTCCAGAGGTATTAGAAGATATACGAATATTCTCTGTTGGGATACTGTGTATGAAGAAATCTGTATTTTTACAGCCTGAGCCAGTGCATGTTTACACAGAAGTAAGTCCCATGAGTTCAGTGGAACTTCCAAGAAAGTGTGCCCAGGAATACAGCCTTATTTCAAATGCAAACAACATTAGCAAAGGTGGGGGGAAAGAAGCCAGGAGCATTTTCAGAACAATGCTGTCTGGGGGCCATATTGGGACAGCCAATGTGCACAGGGAAGTGTTCTCAGCCAAGGGCACGCTGAGCATTGTTCTTGCAGTGAGGCTGCCCATCCCTGGTGAAACTTTCTTCCCTGGGAGGCCTGCCAAAGCCCTTGCTTCTATCAGAAGTGCTGGGAAACAATTCTATTTGGACGGACTTTTGGAAACCAGGCACAAGTCAATGGGCTTGTTGTGTGATTGGCTCTCTCATTTCTCCTTATGTGCTGCTGTAGTCGCTTCAGTGACATTTTTGCCTTGGCTGTTTCTTCCACTGCCTTCTTAGAAGAAACAACCATGTCAGAGATCAGGCAGTGGATGGCCTGACACCCCAACACTGCGTAGCCAGTCTAGTTTGACTATGTGGCAACTCTGAGGACAAGCGAGTGCAATGCAAACGAATAAGCAAGGATTTAAAAGGTGTAAAAAAAATACCAATTTTACTGGTATTATTGAGAGACATTATTGGACAGTGATAATTTTTGCAACCCACCCCATTCAAATTCCTGACCCTGTCCACTGGTTCTTTTTAACTGACATCTTTTGTATATTTATTTTAACATCAAATGGCTGATACTTCAGTATCACAGTACTTGGGAAAGACAGAATATAGGGCCAGTGGTGTAACTGGGAGGGTGAGAGGGGTGCAACCTGCACCGGGTGAAACCCTTGGGGTGATGGTGACACCCCAACTGGCCAAAATTGTGAAAATCTTGATTTTTTTTAAACAATACCAACATGTTATATGTCATACTATGTGTAATTTCATGCAGAATGCAATGAATTAATGAATCAAAACACACTGAAATATCTCTCTTCTATCAAAGGTTATAGCCAAATAACAAGAAAAGGAAATCACAACTGACTTATGTAATAAAAAAAAAGTGAATTTCCTTAACTCAAAACTGACCAATGAAACTCATTCATTGAGAGCCAATGAGGTGTTCTTATGACACAGCAGGGAACCAATACGGTGTTAGTATGAGTCAGCTCCCATTTTCAAGTATTAGAGCTCACACTAGAAAACTCATTTAGGGTGCAATCCTAACCCCTTATGCCAGTGCCTTCCAGCACTGACATAAGGGCAATGCAGCTCCGAGGTAAGGGAAGAAACATTTCCTGACTTTGAGGAGGCCTCGTGAGTGACACCCAACTGCAGGATGCAGCACATGCCCCACTGGCACCGCTATGCCAGTGTTGGAAAGCAGTGACATAACGGGTTAGGATTGTGCCCTTAGTTGGATGAGTGTCATCAAGTTGGAGCCTAGTGTTACCTTGCACATGCCCAATCTCATCTGATCTCAGAAGCTAAGCAGGGTCAGGCCTGGTTAGTACTTGAATGGGAGACTGCCTGGGACTACTGGGTGCTATAGGCTTATACCATAGTTTTTTGAGACTGAAGGTTGCCAACCATCAAGTTGGTCATTATTTTTCTGTTGGTTACTGATCTGTTGGGTGACCTGTACTGATAAATAAATAAATAAATAAATAAATAAATAAATAAATAAATAAAAGTTAATCAGGGTTACACCTAGTGATGCCACTGCATTTAGGCTGGGCACCACAAAACTCAGAAATGCAATCCACTGGATATAAGCAGGCAAAGAGAAAATACAAAAAAATGGTTGGCAACCTTCAGTCTCGAAAGACTATGGTGTAAGCCTACAGCACCCAGTATTCCCAAGCAGTCTCCCATCCAAGTACTAACCAGGCCTGACCCTGCTCAGCTTCTGAGATCAGATGAGATCAGGCATGTGCAAGGTAAAAGTAATACCTTAGTTTTCATCTACTTGCCTTTCCTCACCTTGGTCTTTCAACCATTTCCCATTATAATCACATTTCAAACTCACCCGGGTGTTTTCTCTTTTATCCAATTTCATCCAGCCATCCACAACATTCATAGACGTTCTTACGTTTGTTTTTATTTTATTTCTGATCCTTCAGGTTTCACAAGCATTTGCTTGAGTTATATAATTAGTTATTTACGTTTTCGCCAAAATAAATTTGCAAGCTAAACAAGACGATGCTTTGACATTCATCAATTTTTGACTTTCATCCAAGCTCTAGTCCTCAAGCAGATGAAAGTGCAAGGTATTGCTGTACCAAAAAGGAGCATGGGAAGAACTGTGAATCCAGCCATGGCTTTCCTCTTCTGAGTTCAACCCTGATGAAAGATCAAGGTTAAGGGACCTGAACAGAAGTGATACAATATTAAAAATTCACCAGTGGAAATTTGACAGAGGCCACCACGTGGAGGGTTAACCCCTTTCTCTCCATAGGTTATGTGAAAATCATTGCCTGAAGAGGCTATTTGCCCTGGGAAAGAAGCTGCCATTAACAACAATGAATTTGGTGAAACAGCAGATCTGGGGTGCAAACCTCATCAAGAATAGGTGGGGGAGGTTTGAACCTCTTCCCCAATGCCCTGATCTAGACCCCAACTCCTGGCAACTGCTATTTAAAATATAAATGCTAGTATCATAGCAGACAATGAATAGGTAGGTGGGGAGGTTAGAAAGATGAGTAGCCCAGTCCTGAAGCCGGCAGCTCCATTGGATGCAGTGGTGCCAAAAGGGCTATCGCTGCATCCAGTGGCACTACTGAGGCCACCAGAGGTCCCTTAGAGGGAAGGGGACTTTTGCCCCCTTCTCCTGAATAAGAGTGCAAGGGCTGCAATGGGTTTCCTCCAGTCTATGCTGGTTATTTTGCCGCTGTAGACTGGAGGAGCTGTGTGTCAAGCTTTCAAGCATGACATGGACCACAGGATCCGGTGAAGCAGGGCTCCGCCAGACCCACCCCCCTCTTGTCCCAGTTCCTCCCCTGTCACATCCTCCCCCATCCTGGAACGCCGCCCCTCTCACCCAGAAATCCTGCACCACCACCTGGAAGTGTGCCTTACTGCAGGTACTCCTCTGCCATTGGCCTCTTGGCACTGGGCCCAAAGCTGGCGCTCATTGCTCTCCCAGTGTCATAAACATGCTTTACAGCTCTGGGAGTGCATAGGATTGGGCCCTGTGCCCCTCACTACCCTATCCATTGTGGATTCCATTGTGGTAGGCTCAATGGATGATGTGGCTGGGGGGAGGCATCTCCAAAGCCTGCCCTGTGCTGTCCACAGTGCAGAATGGAGATGCTGAAGGGCTGAGTGGGATGGGTGTGGTACTTCACAAACTGAAATGGGTTGGATTGCAGGTATAGGGTTTATGGATTAGAGCAGGGATACTTAGCCTGTGGGGCCTGAACCCCAGGTGGTGCATGAAGGGGGTTCAGGATTTGTATCAGGTGATCCCAGAATTAAGAAAATCAAATGGTGTTGATACACATGTTTTTGACTAGATAAGAACCATTTTCTAAAATTAATTTGGTTTGCATTTGGCCCTGACTATTGATGGATCAACAAAAGCCTATCACATATTTTCCTACTGGCCACAGTATTGCTCTTGGTCTTTTCGTTGATTTTCTCAGGCATTTTTTAAAAATGTCATCAAATTCTATGAAGCCAACAATTTTTTTTCCCTGTGATTAAAATGTAACATAATGTTGTTTTTGATGGTTCCCTTTGTGCTTTATATACTTGATGCTTAATATACTTGATGCAATTTCAAGAAAATAGCAAATAATAATTGAAATGCAGTGAATTGATGGATATGATTGACGGTGGGGTGAGTGACCAGTTCAAAATTGTCCTGGGGGTGCATGAGTCACAAAAGGTTAAGAACCCCTGGATTAGATGATCTCCTATCCTACCCCTAAGGCCTAAGCATTGGTAGCAATCTCTCTCTCTCTCTCTCTCTCTCTCTCTCTCTCTCTCTCTCTCTCTCTGTATATACAGACAAGAATATTTAAGGTCATTCGTAGACTCTCAGGGAATAAGCTGAGACTGTTAAACTGATGAATTGGTTCATTCAGAGGAAGGCTGCCCTCCTCAACCTGCCTTACCTTATTGACTTCTGATTTTCAAAACTACAAAGTGCTATAATGCAAGAATAGCAAAATCAATGGGACATGTTAACTGTGGATAATTTGGTGTCTAATCTATTGCTGACCAGCTCAGAACACCTTGAAATGGGGACTTAGTGTAAACCACAGAGTTCAAATTTCCTTGAAAAATAATCATATATATTTGAAGTCACAGGGTGACATTTAAATAGATAGAATTTTTCAGCTTGTCTCATCTCTAAAAATATTCTGGGGATGTCTTCCACTAAATTAACAAAATCTTGGCTTATTAATCATGCAAGTTTTAGTTGACTCATCAATTAATAGATTGATTATTTTACACCAATCTGTGTATGGGTAAAACAATTACTTTAAAGGAAAAAAAAAGGCATATTTTGTTCATTCCTTGTTGGAAAGATTTCTTTCCTGCCTTTCTGCTCACCGCAGGTTTCCAAAGTGCCTGACAAAGTTTTGTTATATATTATGCATATATTAGAGGAGGCATTTTTTTCTTGTCTGTGAGAGACACAGGGAGAAAAAGAGAACACCTTTTTCCAAATGATACTTTTCAGCTGCAGGTTTAAAAACATTTGCTTTTAAAAAGTGTTTTTTAAAAATAATTGGCTGCCCAATTAAGCAGGGCTGATTTTTAGTCAATCAAAATTTTTCCCCCCCAAAATCAGTTAATTTAACCAGTTAATTGATGAAAAGCCACAACTCTAATTTTCATGACCAAAACTAAAGGCCCCTGATGATGCCTTAATTAAGAAGCCATTGGCCTTCGTTTCAGTTTGGCCTGCACCTACCTCCATTCCAACACAATAATAATGATTATTTTTAAAAGAAGATTATTGCAGAGAGCTGGCCACCAACCGTTCATTTATTCACTTTGGGCGCAATCCTAACCTGCAGTTGCACTGGCAGAACGACAGAAGCGCTGGCACAACTGTAGGTACGCCAGCGGAGCAGCAGCATAACCATTCGGCGCACCATGGGCGCTGCGCCGGCGCAATTCTGGAGAAGCGTTGTGCCAACACAGGAAGCCCAGCGCAAGGGCTATTCCAAGGGCGTGCCGGGGGCGTGCCGGGGGCATGCCGCAGAGCGGAGCAGCACAGCCATATCCAACCCCCATTCCCCAGGCAGACATGCCCCCCAGATGCCAATGGTCGCTGCAAAAACGACGGAGGTGGCGCAGATTTGAGGAGACGCATAGGGGTCCATGCAAGGGCCTACAGCGGGGAAAACACTCAGCAGCCACAGACCAGCTCAGCCACTGCTCCAGCCAGACAAGTTTAGGATATGGCTCAATCCCGGCCACCAATCCCAATGCACCTGCCTCCCCATAAAAGCCCCACCTCAGGGCCTACACTCCCTCAGAGAACAGGGTGCGTGGCCTGGGGCTATGTCACCCTGTCTTCTCGGGGGGGGGCTTAGGTGGTGGGGAGCACTCCTTGCATACACAAACACAAGCACCCCACCCAGGCACTGGGAGTGGGCTTGCAAACACATCAGATGCTGACTGACCAGGCTACTCACCATGTCTGTCTGTCTGTCTGTCCAGTCCTTCTCTCTTTGCAGGTTTGCTCCAACAGACCCTCCAGCCAGGTAAGGGGTGGGGTGGGGGGGTACTGCGTCCCTGCGCCACAAAGCAGCAATTGGGGGGGGCGCATCCAGGCCTGGCTGCTGCTGCCCGCCATGGACAGCAGGCAGTTGGGTTTGCAGCTGGCCCTGTTCCCAATCCCCCCCCCCACAGTGTACCAACCCCAGCCCAGCAACTGCTGGCTGTGAGCAGGTGCCTCCCGTTCCCCATCAGGGCCAGCCAAGGGAGCCTGATGCTGCACACTGACCCCAGAGGAAGCTGGATGGGACCTGCCCTGAAGGACAGTCTGCAGGTGAGTAGAGTGTGGCTGCCCTGGCTGCAGGCTCCTCTGCTGCTGCCTGCTCTCTCTCTCCCTGCAGGCTGCTGTCCCACCAGGAAGGATGCTGCCAAAGACCTCCAGGTTCAGGTTCCCATTGAACCCTGTGGCCACAGGTCCAATCTAGTTTGGAGAAGCACACCACACACAGTCTCCACAAGCACACAGTCCCATCTGCAGTAAAGTGATCAACACAGCCCCACAAGCCCAGTCCCCTGTCTGCCCACCCCAACAAGGGGGCACCATACTTGGGCCCCCTTAGGCCAAGGAAGGCCAGCTCTGCCTGCCAACCAAACGCCCTGGTTGGGGGGGGGGGGTTGTTGGCCTGCTGTTGCGATGGAGGGACGCAGGTTGCATGCCCAAGCAAGGGCTGTCGTGCCGCCCTGCCATGCTGACAAGTGACGCCCCACTGGTGTGCCAGCAACGACGGACGCCCGTGAAGCGACTGTAGCACGCCCTCTGCCCCTTGGTGCCATGACATCGTTGTTGCGTGCCGAATGGACACTGGAGGAAGATGGCAGAGCACCTGACCCACCACAGGGCCTGGACGCCTGAGACAGCTGGTGTGCTTGTCAGCGCTGTCTCCAGGAGCCCCCATCTTCCCCTTCCCGAAAGCCAGGGGCATGCCAAGGAATGGGCACAGCTGCCACCGAGCTGCCACGCACCCCTTTGTCTCCATCAGGTATCACCACAGGCTCTGGGGCAGCACTGCATGGGTGGTGCCAGGGCATGCTGGGACTGACTCCTCCTTGCCCATTCCTGGCCTGCAGGTGCATCCTCCCCCCAGGGGCACGTGGAGACCCCTGCTCTCATGGAGATTGACTGGCCATGGCTGCTGGGCATCCCCATCACCACAGCCGAAGCAGGTACTGTCACCCAGGTGGAGGGGGGCATCATTACCCAGGAGGAGGAGGGGGCTGTTGCCCAGCCGGGGGAGGGCATTGTTGCCCTGGATCCTGCTGACAGGGCAGCGGAGGGCACAGCTGCGGATCCTGCCCTCCCCGCTGGGGAGCATGCCATCTGTCCGTGGGCCCGGGGGCCCCAGCCAGCCCAGCCTGTGCCCAGGACAGTGATGGGCACATGGGGCCAGGTGGAGCACGCAGGCCTGTAGGCCGGGCACATGTGGCAGTCGACCATGGATGCTGGCCGTGAAGGGCACATCACCCTGCTTGCTTCCCTGGAGAGGCTGAGGCGGACCAATGAGGAGCCGGTCCAGGGGGTGAACGCCATATCCAGGCACATGGTGGACCTGCTAGGAGCCCTGCGGGAGGACAATCGCCTCCTCCTCACAATCCATGAGGGGATGGCCACATGAGCTGCTGAGGCAGCTGCTGCCCTGCCACGCCATCCCCGTGGACAGAAGCCTGCACGTGCCCGCACCAGCACCCCAGTGCTGCATCCCCACCCGCCCTGTGATGTGAGTGTGTGAGGCACCTTGTCAGCTGCCGGCCCGAACGCAGGTTCTGACATGGAGGCGGCAGTGACAGCAGCCCTGGGGAGCTACAGCCATTACCATCTCCTTCGGGTGCCCAGAGGTCCAAGGTGCCCTGCTGGGGTGTGGTGGGAGCGGGAGGTGGGCCCTCTGACTGTCCAGGCCACACTCCTGCCCTCCTCCTGGCTGTGGTACGACTGGGTGCGAGGGACGCTCAGGCTCGGTCGCCTGGCAGGCGCTGCGCAGGCTCGACCCAGGCGCTGCGCCAGCACTGCCCCTTCCCTGTGTGCCTTTCCCCTCCATCTCCTTTGGTGTTTACGCCAGCCAACCGCTCCAGCACCTTTAGATGCCGCCTCTGGATATGGCCTACACTATGCCAGCACACCTGGGCCACTGCCTTTGGGGTACGTTAGGGTTGCGCCCCAACAATATCAATGTACACAGCAGCAGTTTAAAATTATTTAAATTTTTAACAGCAGAAGGGCAGCCCAATCCTGAGCTGCACGGGGTGCCCAGCCTCGGCAGCACCGAGAACAGCTGCCGCCAGATCCTGTGCACCTCGGGCTACCGCAGGAGGTACCTTGGGAGAAGGGGACTTTCTCGGGTAAGGGAAGCAGCCCTGCAATGGGGCTACTCACTTTACTGCCGACCAAAAAGTAAAGGCGGCACTCATATATGAGTGCCGAGCCCCGCAGGAACACCTTAGATCTGGTGGAGCCTCCCCGCCTCCCTTCCTCCTCCCGGCACGCCTTCCACCCACCCCCTCCCCGCCCCCTGCCTCCCCATCACGCCTCCCCCGCCCTCTCTCCGCCCCCCGCCGGCCTCCCCCCTCCCCGGAACGCCTCCTCCCCACCCCCTCCCCACCCCCACTTACCTTGAGACCGCTGAACAGCTGAGGCTGGGCACCCACCCCATGCTAGCCCAGCAGTGGCCAGTGTTGGGATAGCATGGGTGGTAGCCCGGTGGTGAGGCTTGCAAACATTGCACGGCAGCACGAAGCCGCAGCACTGAGTCCAGGATTGGGCTCTTAGAGTCTTTTAACTTTAAACAGCAGAGTTTAAAAAGCCTTCCATGTCATCTTCCATTGCCATCAATTTTCGTTTTGTAAGAAATCTGAAATAAATTTGGACTTTCCTGTTTGGGAAGGACAACCAAGACATTTTGAAGGAAGCTGAAAGAGCTTTCGTAATTGCAGCTGCATTTCTATTGGTGGTATATGGTCTAAATCAGTAGTTCTCAAACATTTTAGCACCAGGACCCACTTTTTAGAATGACAATCAGTCGAGACCCACCAGGAGTGATGTCATGGCAGGAAGTGACATCATCAAGCAGGTAAATTCTTAACACCGCCATACAACAAAATCAAACTAAATAAATTAATTAAAAGTTTGCAATCAATACAAGTTTTTTTAAAAAAAATTAAAATGAAGAAAAACCCTCCCATTTCTCCCAAGCAGTTACTGATCTGTTTTTTGTTGTTGTTGTTGTTTTTTAATTACAAATTACAAAAAAAAAAAAAAAGTGTGGCTGTGCATGGAATTTTGCAAGATATGAAAAAAGCCAGCAGCCAGAGTTGGGGTGGCAGGATGGTTGCTGTGATGGGTCAAACTTGTGGCCTTCCTGGGAAACTGGAGTCCACTTGCCAGCAGCCCAACACAGATACCACACGGCAGGCTTGCATCGTGCCTGTGTCATGTGCACATATAAACAAATTATCTGCACCAAGTACAAATAAGAAGCTTGTCATCCAACTGGCAGCCAGCCTAACAGTCAGAATCCAGAGTGAGTTCCATGTTCAGTTGGGCTTGTGCTGCTTGCTACCCAGAGAAGAAGAGTGGAGACTGGGAAGCTGGTTGCCTAATGAGAGGAAAGAGGGTAGCATGAAGGGTAGCATACTGGGCTGGCCTTCTCTTTTCTGGTTCTTCATTGCACTTGCCATGAAGGAAGTTTGCTGAGACGCAAGCAAAGGGAAGGGGTGAGAAGGAGAACAGAGAAAGCTGCCTTCACACACCCACACTCACACAAACTACTACCTTCAACCACAATGAAAGGATAGCTATGATGGGGAGGGCTTGTTATAGACAAGAGAGCTCCTTCACTGGAAATGACACAACCAAGCATGTACAGAAGCATCATTTGCTGGGAGGGAGCAAGGGATTTATAGTTTCCTCTGCTGTCAAACTTTCATGCATTTAAAACTTTGACTTTTAAAGCCTGATACGGCTCGGGTCCAAGGTATTTGAGGGATCGCCTCCTTCCATATAATCCAACCCGTCCTCTCAGGTCATCAGAGGGGGCCTTTCTGACGTGCCACCACTACTAGCAGAGGCGAGGGGGATGGCAGCAAGAAAGAGGGCCTTCTCGGTGGTGGATCTCCATTTGTGGAACTCTCTTCCCCTGGAATTGAGAACAGCTACCTCTTTAGAGTCTTTTCGGCGGGGGCTTAAGACCTTTTTTTTTAGGGAGGCTTTTTTTAGGGGCTTTAGACCTTTTTTCTATCCCTTTTTAGGGATAGAAAGGCGGGGTATAAATCTCTTAAATAAATAAATAAATTTTATTCCCCAATATCCTCCTTTCCTGCTCACCTTTAGTGACTTGTTTCTTTTTCTATTGATATTAGAGATTCCATAGTCAGTGCTCCCAAGAATATTTCTCCCCAACCCATACATTTTATATATTTCTATGGAAACCCTCCCTGGCCTTCATCCAGCTCTATTGATACACAATTTGTCATGCCCAACAACTACATTTGACCTGAGAGGAGCAGGTGCATCTCCACCCACATCAAAGGTCACATTTGACCCAATCCAGTGAGGTCAAGATGACAATTGTAATTCAGATGTGCCTAATCTGTTGGCACATCAGGTCTGCACATGGAAGCTAGTTCCACTTTTCCACATGCAGGCCTTTTATCCGTTGAAAGGGTTGATTGCCAATTGAAATGAGGAGTGCCATGCAATCAATCAATCGATCAATCAATCAATCCATCATCCCTCTCTGCATATGCAGCTACAGGCTGAGCTATTGGTGTGAGAATGTTCACAAACATTCTGTTTACTGAACTAGTAATTCAGCAATGGAATATTTGCAAAAATTCAACTTTTGTGAGAGAAGTGGCAACGGCTTACAATGTTAAGATTGTGAAAAATTCCTGAGGTATTTTAATGAAGGGTGCAGCCATTTGGGAAAGGGGGAGAAGGAACTTAGCGGTCAGTGAGCAAGTTCATGTGTATGGATAAATGGATCAAAGCTGTGATGCTCCTGGTACTATATGTGCATATTTTTCCATCCTTAAATTTAAAAAGCTCTTCACGCTGCACACATTCTGGCAGCTGTCAGGAGATTCCAATTTTATAGAACTAGTCATGGAAATTGCACAAATTAATGTTCTCCAGAAACAATCAATTATAGGACATTCCCATCATATATGAGTACAATCTATTCATGGTTGATTATGGTGCCAGCATCTGTTATGGCAATTACTATAGATAGTACTCACCCTATAGGTTGTGGGGGGAGGGGATTAAACACAATTGATAGGAGTATAGTATAGAAGTTCTGTGATGTGTTTTTTTTTCTCAAATGAAATTAAATATAACATATCCTACTAATTTGTCCCAATTTCACAACAGTTTTTCTTGTCCCCATCTAGAGATAACCACATACCATAAATCTGAGACAACCAGAAGGCCTTTCTATCCCTTCTTGCCATGAATTACAGGCATGAAGTAAGCCATGCTCACAGCTCATGGCCCTGGCTCTGAAACTTTGTTTTGCTTGCAGTTTCAACTGAAAATATCCCAGCTATGGAGGGGCAGTTTCATTCAGATGTAAGCAGCTTCAGTGATGAATTAACACTTGATTCCACAGAAGGCCAATTGCCCTGTCAAGAAGAAGCAGGAGAAAGAGGCAGGCAAAGGAAACTGCTATTTCAATGGGACAGGCCCCCACCCAAGGCCATCCCACACCAGTGGGTCCCTGGTGGGAGAGGCAGGAGCTCTGCTGCCTGATCTGTAGCTTAGATGGTCTCATTATGTGCTATTGTGCATTTCAATTCATTTCAGTTGTAATTGTAAGAGGTCTTGTGAGACACAAATATGCAAACCAATAGCCCAGTCCTCTCCTTTCCCCTGCCATCACATTCAGCTGTGCCAAGCAGGATACACTGCCTGCGATGGTGGGGGGGGGGGAGAGGTGATTGGGTATCTAGGAAGAGGAAAAGGAGCATATTTTCCCTTACCCCTCTGTAAGCCCAGTAATTGCCATTGGATTTACTCAGACCTGCAGCAACTCTTTGGCTGGCACAAGTCTGAGGGGCCATGTCAGCTGGTTTCAAGGGTGCCAGGGGGGACATCCAGGGCAAGTTGTTCAGCCTGGGTGCCATCTGCTCCCACCTCTGACATGCCCCTGGCCCTCCTCCCCCCACAATTAAAATTGAAGGTTTGAATTTGAAAATGGTGGGGTTAGGAACTGGACTTCTGGAATACACACCTGAAGTTATGCTCATACACAGAATCCGATCTAGATCAGACCCTCATGCAGTTATTGTCCGAGCTGCTGTGAAAAGAATGTTTCAGGCCAGAGAAATTCCCTGGAGCCCTTCTCAGTCCAGAATTCACCAAAGCAACAGAGAAGGCTCCCAGAAATCACTGCAAGTTGGCGGCAGACCCTTGATGGTCATGACAGCAGCCGGAGGCCTTTTCCCAGGAGCTCTCCTTGATAGTCTGCACCTCTATAAATTAGGCAAAGGAAGTTGCGGGTCAGGTGCAGCCTGCAGGAAGGTCTCTCTCAGCCCTTCATCCTCCCAATGACATCATCAGAAGATTGACAGAGCCTAGAGGGCCTCACTGATTAGGTATGGATTTGATTTAAAATGCGATTAATTTTGGACTTCCAGTGGACATCCTCCAAATTAATTTGATTTAAATGAATACATTCCAAATTGTGTGCGTGTATGGGCGGGGCGAAGTCTCATCTCCAGTGAAGATAGCCAGGTTTACCACCGTTGGCAAGTGACAAGAACTATAACAGGCTGTTCCTGTCTTCGTGCAAATTTTTTTAAGTTACCAGGTCAGCACAAATGGAGTTGGAGAGACGATGGATGAGCCCTTACCAAGATGGGAACACAGAGAAGCAGGAGTTATTGCAGTCTTCTTTGGAGTGAGCAATGCAATTAACAGATTTGTGCAAGTTTAGAAGAAACAATGTCTGTGCAATGTGAATAAGTATCTTAAAAGTGTGCGCAATACCCTTTGTGGGATGTGCTTATCTTTGGTGTCAGCAGAGGGTGATCAACTAACTGATAGCAGGACTGCCATCCGATTTCAAACAACAGAGAATTTCCAGAGCTAGGAGCAACATTTCTTAAGTTCTCCTCCTTCACCTTCTCATGTTCTCCTCCAATGCACCATTATTCTAGTGGAATGTGAACCAAAAGGTGGGACTGCGCTTTGACCAACAGGCAGGATGAAGCAGGGGGATTCTTGCACATGAGCTGGGTATGACCTCCTCCTCCCCAGGATATTGCCTGACCCTCTCACTTGCCCAGCCAGGCAACAGCTGTGCTGATTGGATCACATTTTGAGATAGGCAGTATATATCCGCTTCCCATTATGAGCATGGAGTCTTCAAGCCTGCAAATAGGAAATCAGGCAGAGAAAAAGGATGGGCCAGTTGGCTCCTGATTCTACAATGGCCTCAGTATGCAACTAGCAGGGAGGGGAGATGAAGAGGATTCATCCTGACACTAATGATGTCACAGCAGCCCTTATGTCTGCACTGAAAGAGTTTTGCCTCGTGTCATGGGGCATGGGATACTGCATTCAAAATTCAGGGGCATAATTTCTTTAATACCCCCCAGGATCTCCCTATACTGAACACCCCCCAGAAGGCCTTAGAAAGGTACTCCCTGAAACCCCCAAACATGGCACCCGGGGCAATCGAACCCCTGACCCTCTTAGCTACTCCACTGGGCATGGGGAGTCCTATCCAAGTGGACTATTACTCCTTCCCCCAACCCAAACCGTTGCCTCCCATTCTCAGATTTCTGGCATTCTTTTCCTGCCTGCTCCTGTGACCCTCCTGTTCAGAATGTCAAAGTGGATAGACCTACTCATATCTACAGTTCAACGCAGGTTGGCTGGACTTAATCAGTGCCTTGTCGAGACCCCCTGAAGCTTGGCATATGTGCTATTGGAGAGGGTCTGGGGGAATTCTCCACTTCACTGAGAGGAAGGCTTTCAAGGATCATCTCTCTCTCTCTGCCTAGCTTTGTCACTGTGGTGGCGTGGCAGTCTACCAAAATTGGCCCTGGTCTGAGGGCAGAGCCGGGAAAAGAGGGGAGGCAATGGCAGCAGAGTTTTCCTCCCATCCTTCCTGGTGCACCTATTGTTGCTCCTGCTTGCTTCTTCCTGCCCCTTTCTGAAACCGTCACAGGGGTGCCCCACTAAAAAGTGATAGCCACAGGCTGTGGAATGTCCCTGGGCAACTTCTTTCATGGAGTCTCCCATAGAGCCTACTTCCTACCCTCTGATGACATGCTGGGCACTCCCACTGCCACCAGTACCAAGGGACAAAGCTTAACCTGGGCAGGTGAGCCTTTTGTCGGATGTGGGCCCTTGACCTGTGCCTGCTCTAACCACTTCCACATGCCACCCCTACCACTGCACAAAGCGTTCAAGTTAGTGGCAATTTGTTGACTCTGTTGAGTCTCCACGGAGCGCAGAAGTCCTGAGGACGACCAGAGGCAGAACTTTCTGCAACCCTCCTCTAGATGGCACTAAGTGATTTGCGTCCTGGACTATTGCATCCTGGTCAAATCCATCCCCGCCATTGGCAACCCTGAACATTCCCACCTGTTTTTGGTGTAACCTGATCATTGGCATCCCACTATAACTGGACAACAAACAGGTTATAACTGGGCAATAAACCCCATGTTTACATCTAATATAAATATACATATATTGAGACCCAGGAGGCAAAAACAACGAATGGAACTGTGCAATACTGGAACCTGTATGACTAGGACCTGGTTGTCCGGGATGCAGTGGTCCTGTCACTGCTCTAGACATGCATGCAATTTTCAGCAGCTTAATAGGCTCTGCCCTGCTTCCCTAGGTATCTCCCTCTCTCCTAAGACAGCACAGCCCTGCTATGGAGAAGTCAAGGTAGTGGCTGGGGAGAACAGGGGCTTTTCAACAGTGACACCTCTGTGACCTCCCCCAGAGGAAGCGGGGCCATGAGCTTCCTTGCTGGACTTCCAGGACAAGTTCCAGGCCTCCTTATGATATTTCACAGGTTTTTCGCAGCTGAACTAATATGTTCCACCCCATGGGTCCCATTGCTGCCGATAGTGAATTAATTGGTACATCTGTTACTGCTGTTTTTGTTTTCTTTTAAAAATATATTTCTGTTTAGAATGTTATTGTTTCCAGTTCTTGCATTTCATTGTTTGAATTTTTTAAAGCCATCTGGAATAGCAGGAGGGGCAGGGTGTAAATATGTGAAATGTATAAATACATTCCCCAGAATATGCTAATAAAACATCATATAATATGATGCCTGACGGGGGACATGATTGAGACATACCAAATTATGCAGGGGATGGACAGAGTGGATAGGGAGATGCTCTTTACACTCTCACATAACACCAGAACCAGGGGACATCCTCTAGAATTGAGTGTTGGGAGAGTTAGAACAGACAAAAGAAAATATTTCTTTACTCAGCGTGTGGTCGGTCTGTGGAACTCCTTGCCACAGGATGTGGTGATGGCGTCTAGCCTGGATGCCTTTAAAAGGGGATTGGACAAGTTTCTGGAGGAAAAATCCATTACAGGTTACAAGCCATGATGTGCATGTACAACCTCCTGATTTTAGAAATGGGCTATGTCAGAAGGCCAGATGCAGGGGAGGGCACCAGGATGAGGTCTCTTGTTATCTGGTGTGCTCCTTGGGGCATTTGGTGGGCCTCTGTGAGATACAGGAAGCTGGACTAGATGGGCCTATGGCCTGATCCAGTGGGGCTGTTCTTATGTTCTTAACTACAATTCCCAGGAAGCCTTGCAGGTCTCTTGTTATCAGGTGTGCTCCCTGGGGCATTTGGTGGGCCGCTGTGAGATACAGGAAGCTGGACTAGATGGGCCTCTGGCCTGATCCAGTGGGGCTGTTCTTATGTTCTTAATATGCCGTTTGCCAAGATACTAATGGTCAGTATAGCTTGGGGTCCAGTTCTCCCAACCATGGTCTTCCAAATGGCTTTGATCATGATGATGATGTCCAATGCCAGTGGCATTTGGTAGTCACGGGTTCTGCTTTGGGCTGTCCATGCTGGCAGAATCCACTGAAACCAGGATAAGGAGCTCTGGTTCGTGTCATTGCTGCCTCGTGTGGTGAGCCACAGGACTGCACCTGAGCAAAGAGTTTTGGAGCACAGTCCTAACCAGGTCTACTCAGAAGTAAGTCCTATTGTGTTCAGTGGAACTTACTCCCAGGAAAGTGAGGTTAGGATTGCAGCCTTTGAGTCTGAATGTGGGTTCCAAGTACTCCAACTGGCCATTGGACCCTGCTAGGCAGGAAGTGCAACATTAACTTTCTGTTTGGGTTGGGTCTTTGCCTTTGCCTAGGCAACGCGTCCTGACTCTGGGTTGCTTTAGTTTTGTTTCTCCAGCTCCTGACTTGATTTCTCTGACTCCTAGCCCGAGTGGCTTGGTTTGATACGGAACCTTTTTGTTCCCGGTTCCACCCGAAAACTGGCTCACAGCCCAGCCCTGCATTTCCCCATGGTGTGTACAGACCTACAAACAATATATTCCTCTAATTCTTTTAAAAAACGCATGTGATTATGACACCTCCTATAGCCATGGGTCCTTGGGTGAAGACCTTTCCCTTGTTAGCCTTAAAGCTGGGCAACTCAGTGGGGGAGCTTCTAAAAGAAGGAAAGGGTGAAGTGAGCATGGTGGGATTTCATTCAGTAGCCCTTGTGCAATCTTCTATTCTCTTGCTTAAGTAGAACACTCAGGCCACAATTCTATACACACCAACCTCGAAATAAGTTCCACTGAATTCAGTGGGCTTACTTCTGAGTAGACATGTCTAGGCTTGCACTTTCCTTCTGAAATGGTTTCCCACATGACAATGTTTCCATATAGCTGCTGTCATGTTGTAGTGTTGAATTTCATCTGTTCTTCTCTCTCTCTCAAACCTCAGCTAGTTGTCCACCCTGTTGCATTAGATTATTCTTTGCCTTCCTTCTTTCCTCCAAATCTGTTTTGCTTCGCTCCTTTCGTCCGTATTTTGCTGAGTCTCAAGAAATTCTGTAATTCTGTAAGACATAAGAACAGCCCCACTGGATCAGGCCATAGGCCCATCTAGTCCAGCTTCCTGTATCTCACAGCGGCCCACCAAATGCCCCAGGGAGCACACCAGATAACAAGAGACCTGCAAGGCTTCCTGGGAATTGTAGTTAAGAACATAAGAACAGCCCCACTGGATCAGGCCATAGGCCCATCTAGTCCAGCTTCCTGTATCTCACAGCGGCCCACCAAGTGCCCCAGGGAGCACACCAGATAACCTCATCCTGGTGCCCTCCCTTGCATCTGGCCTTCTGACATAGCCCATTTCTAAAATCAGGAGGTTGCACTTACGCATCACGGCTTGTAACCCACAATGGATTTTTAAAACAACAACAACAACAACAACAACAACAACAACAGTAATAATAATAATAATAATAATAATAATAATAATAATAATAATAATAATAATAATAATAATAATAATAAACTTTATTTATACCCCACCCTTCTCCCCAAAGGGACCCAGGGCGGCTTTCTGGATTTTTCCTCCAGAAACTTGTCCAATCCCCTTTTAAAGGCATCCAGGCCAGACGCCAGTACCACATCCTGCAGCAAGGAGTTCCACTGACCAACCGCATGCTGAGTAAAGAAATATTTTCTTTTGTCTGTCCTAACCCTCCCAACACTCAATTCTAGTGGATGTCCCCTTGTTCTGGTGTTATGTGAGAGTGTAAAGAGCATCTCTCTGTCCACTCTATCCTTCCAGTGCATAATTTTGTATGTCTCAATCATGTTCCCCCTCAGGTGCCTCTTTTCTAGGCTGAAGAGACCCAAACGCCATAGCCTTTCCTCGTAAGGAAGGTGCCCCAGCCCCGTAATCATCTTAGTCGCTCTCTTTTGCACCTTTACCATTTCCTCTATGTCTTTTTTGAGATGCGGTGACCAGAACTGAACACAACACTCCAGGTGTGGCCTTACCATAGATTTGTACATTATAATATTAGCCGTTATAATATTATAATATTAGCATTATAATATTAGCCGTGTTAGCTGTACCAGCTTCTCCGCTGGCTCAATTATTCTCATTATTAGCTCCTCTACCTCCCTTACAGACCAATCCTATCCATATGATATGTTGGCGGATTTCGTGACCCGCTAGCATATTGTGCGGGCTGCCATCACTGCAGCCACTCTGATGGTCTGTGGCTCACTGCCAACAGTGCCATCAGTGCAGGTAAAGTAGCAGCGATGGCAAAACAGGAGTGGGAGTCAGGCTGGGCTGGATGCAGATCTGGGTGGCCCCCTGTGACTTCGTTCTGGGCCCAACATGCCCCCATCGACTCTACAGATTTATGCCAGCAAAATGATTGACATCGATCTGAGTAAGCCCATTGGGGAATGAGGAGGAAGTAACTAAAATTTTCGGTACTCACCTTTCCCAGACAGCCTGTTTCCCATGTGGCCTATAGTAAGCAGTGGATCCTGCATCAGTGGGACTGCGTACTGTGGGCTGGCAGAGGTCAGGATTGGGGCACACATCTGGTGATCTTGTTCTCCTTTCCAGTGCAGCCCTTCTCCCTCTTTCCCTCCCATACTCTTAAGAGCCATGGAGTAGGATGTGCACTTCCTAACTACCAAGAACAATATATTGCCCAAAGGGAGGACTGATTGCCTGGAGGAAACCAGTTGCTGCTGTGAAGGAGGGCAATGAGTGACCTGGGAACCAGTGAATCCCTTCTTAATCTGCTTGTAGGTTTCTTGGAGGCATCTAAAAAGCATCTAGGATGCTCAACTCGGTAGATTTTATGATGTTGAGCTAGGAAACCACATCTAAAATTTAAGTATCCCTGTGCCTGTCTCTCATGAAACCTTGACTTGACATATTGAGGAGCCAGTTTAAAGACTAGGGGGCAACACTACTAATTTACTTATAATCAGGGCTTTTTTTGTAATGGAACGCACCGGAACGGCGTTCCGGCACCTTTTTTCCCCCTCCTCCTGGCCCCCACCTTTTCCCCCCTCCTCCTGGCCCCCACCTTTTTTCCCTCCCTGCACCACCCAGCACTGCTGGCTAAGGAGGGATTCAAACCTCCAACCTTGTGCTCCACAGTCCAGCACTCTCTCCATTGGGCTATAGGAAAGCCTAGAGTTACAGTGTTCAGAACTAATATATAAGGTCCTGAGCCCAGCTGGTGGCCATCAGCGCCTCAAGTATTCGTTCCAAACACTTTGAGCCTAAGACTTCCAATGGCTCAGTTACTAAAGTGCTGGGCTGTGGAGCCAGAAGTTGGGGGTTCAAATCCCCGTAAGGAATAATTTTTTTTCTTCTTCTTTTTTTTTAGGTGGGGAGGTAAATTAATAAAAGATTACACTTGTTAATCTTAAACTTGTTCTTGTAAGTGGGTTCCTGCACCTTTTTTTTTTTTTTTTTTTTACAAAAAAAGCACTGCCCCTGCCTCACTGCACTCAGCTCTCGCCTGAGCCCAGCCCGCCTTTCCTCTCCCCACGCTCTGCTTCCCCACACTCAACTACCAAGCCAGTGAGGGCATGGGGACATGTGCTGAGGAGGAGGAGGACGACGACGACGACGACGATGACAAGGGACAGCAAGCCAGGGAGATGGGTTGCAGCACACAGGTACTGGCTTGGCAAGAGAAGGGGGGGAAGGAAGCTGGCTAGTGCAGCCCCTGCACCTGAGACAGCATAGGCATGTCTACTGAGAAGTAAGTCCCCTTGTGTTCAGTGGGGCTTACTCCCAGGAAAATGTGGATGGGATTGCAGCCCAAGCCTATGCAGGTGTACTGAGAAGTAAGTCCCCTTGTGTTCAGTGGGGCTTACTCCCAGGAAAATGTGGATGGGATTGCAGCCCAAGCCTATGCAGGTCTACTCAGAAGCAAGTAATTCAAACATTTTTTATAGTTATTAATATAAGGCTTGGCTGATCTAAATTAATTAAGCAAAAATTATTACTAATAATTTAGTAACTTTGTAATGTCATCAACAGGAGATTTAGGTTTTTAACTATAAATGGGGAAGCTTAAGTGTCCTTGCTGCATTATAACAACACTTAGGAAATATGTATTCCTCTGTGCAGTGGGTCAGATCATTGTTGTCTATTAATTTTTGTTTTTTTTAGACTATATTTAATAATCACTATTATTATAATGGGGAATGGGGACATAGTACGCAGGGGAAAGGGGGGAACCACAAAAGATGGGTTAATGAATTGATTAAGTTATGAAGTTATGAATCAAAAATCATGTGGTCACACACCCTCTATTGGTTCAAGATGAGTTGTAAAATAGATTATATTCCGGTATTATATAATGTATCTATTTTACAATTCATCTTTCATGTTTATTCTTCTGCTCCCCCCCTTGTGTGCTTATATCGCGCATTCATTCTTATCTGATCACATATTTCTCTTTTTTTTTTGCACCAATCATGTTTCAATGTCTTGAGCCAATAGAGGGTATGTGACCACATGATTTTTGATCCATAACTTGTTTATTAATCAATTAATTAACCCATCTTTTGTGCCCCCTCTCCCCTGTGTGCCAATTGATTTGGGTTCAAACAAATCTGTAGAGTGATGTAATGTAATCATTTTTTATATTTTGCCTTCATCAATTGTTTTAACCAATATTTATTAAATGTTTTAAAAGTTTTAATTATTTTTTTTTTGGTTGTTACATATTTGCAAATACATGCAACAAGCCGTGATATAATCCTTGGTGTGTGCTCCAGAGGTGGTCCGTCTCTTTTTGTTCTTCTCTCTTGAAGATCTCCCCTCATTTTCTAGTTCTTAAGTAGTTGGGGAATGGGGATTTAAAGAGAGAGAAATGAGATGAATGAATGAATGAATGAATGAATGAATGAATAAATAAATAAATAAATAAATAAATAAATAAAAGATTTATTTTATTTTAAATAAAAAAATATCATATATATATATATATATATATATATATATATATATATATATTTTCTCGGCATCACCTGGCAGGACAAAGTTCCAAACAACACAGTCCTGGAACGTGCTGGAATCCCTAGCATGTATTCACTGCTGAAACAGAGACGCCTGCGTTGGCTTGGTCATGTCGTGAGAATGGATGATGGCCGGATCCCAAAGGATCTCCTCTATGGAGAACTCGTGCAAGGAAAGCGCCCTACAGGTAGACCACAGCTGCGATACAAGGACATCTGCAAGAGGGATCTGAAGGCCTTAGGGATGGACCTCAACAAGTGGGAAACCCTGGCCTCTGAGCGGCCCGCTTGGAGGCAGGCTGTGCAGCATGGCCTTTCCCAGTTTGAAGAGACACTTTGCCAACAGTCTGAGGCTAAGAGGCAAAGAAGGAAGGCCCATAGCCAGGGAGACAGACCAGGGACAGACTGCACTTGCTCCCGGTGTGGAAGGGATTGTCACTCCCGGATTGGCCTTTTCAGCCACACTAGACGCTGTGCCAGAACGACCTTTCAGAGCGCGATACCATAGTCTTTCGAGACTGAAGGTTGCCAATACTATATATATATATATATATATATATATATATATATATATATATATATATAATTTTTAATAAATTTAAAAATAAATAAATAAATAAAAGATTAACAAGTCGTGAGTTCCTGCACTTTTTTTTTTTTTTAACAAAAAAAGCACTGCTTATAATCACTCAGTTATTTGTACATATTTATAGACTGGTATCAACATTCGGGGCTGTAGCAGTTCTTTTCCCTAAGGCCAGTGGCAGTGGGCTGCCCTTTCTTTTTAAATCTGTAGCCCAGCTTAGGGTGATAATGTAGCATCATCCTGGGAGGGGGGGGGGATTTGTTTAAAAAGTAAGTGGTCAGCAACCACCTCAGTTCTAGCTTTGGGCTCCTCTCGAAGTTCTAGTTTTGTTCTTTCAAGTCCTAAACAGATGGGTGCATGTCTAGAACAGATGAACCTGCCTCCTCAGTGAAATCATCACCAGAGACCATTCCTTGTATGCTCCATAGTCAGAAGTTAAGGAGGTCACTTCTAGAAAGAGGCACTTTTCTGTGGGGTTACCCAAGCGCCAGAATTCCCACCAGAGACACATTCATGGACACCTTCCCTCTGTACAGTCCCCAAATGTCCAGTGCTGAAAAGGGGCTAGTGCGATGGTAGCAATTAGGAGCAAGTTGTGCAACAGAAACGATTGCCTCTTGTATACAAGGCCAGGACTCACACAGAGCAACCAGATTAGAACAGAGGAGGCGACATCTTGCCACTTCTGACCTTTCAAAATCCAGCGTGATGAGACGTATTCATTACCCATCTAGGAAGAATGGATGGCCCAGAGAAAATGGAGGTTGATCAGAGCTGAAGGAGGTAAATTGATTCCAATGAAGGTCACAGGAACACAGTGCAGGAGAGAGCAGGAAGTTGGCTTGACCTCACACTGAACGAGTCCTTCAGTTCAAATCTCAGCAGTCTTGAGACTGCCCAAATCACCCTGAATTTATCTCTGCCTCATTAACCTTTCTGAAATCTTTCTTCTTTTCTGAAAAAAGAAGGGAAGGGACAGCCACTAATAGCGGGATGTCCTACTAATGGAGACAAGGTACCGAAGCAGTGATAGTGCAGCATGTGGACCGTTCCTCTGTGCATTTATCTTTTTCAGGCTGAAGTCAACCCAGGTTGACCTGGTCAGCCAAATCCGATATGAGAGCAACCTTAGAACTTGGGGGAGGTCACTGCCATCTTGAGTGTAACCATTCAGGGACATGCATAGTAAACTGTTAGAGTCAATACGGGGGTCCCAGGGCATCTGATAACAGCACACTTTGACACATTTTCATTTCATTTCATTTCAGGGCAGGGCACTATTATTTCTGCTAGTCATTTTGCACATTGAGCATCTCCCCCTGGATCATCCCACATGCAGTGGAATTAAGGGCAGCCAGTGACAACCACCAGTGTGTTTTGCCAGAGTGAAATATCAAGGAGAACATGAAGGTTTCTTCTCAGACTAAACATCAGAGGAATTTTGAAGGAAGGAAGTCCTCAGAGCAAGGCTTTGCCACCCCACTTGCACCAGGGGCTGTGGTTAAAGGTATCCTCAGCAATGTGCAACTCCTTGCCATGTTTTTTTCCAAGATTGCCGCATAATTTCAAGGGACATTTTGGAGGGGACATTTCAAGACCTTGGTGCCCACCAGCTGACAGGAGCCAGTGTAAACCAAGCAGCCTGTGTAAGGCTGGCCAGGCTGGGGACAGATGTTTGCAGAACTTCAACAATGGAAAAAAAATAATCAACCTGAAATTGGGCATTGGGAACAGCTTGGTGTCTTTCAAAAGGTCGCTAGTGTGAGCCTATCTGCAATACTGGTTTTAAGTTGGGACTTGTGTCCCAAAATGATTTTCCTTTGGTGGACTTGCATTTGTCGGTCTAATCTGAAGTGTTCAGCACCAGTCTCTCTAATGGTACAAAACATCTACATTCACCTGACATTTCAAGGATGAGTCAGGCTGTGCTGTATTCTAGTCTGGCCATGTGCTGCAGTATTATTTGCAGGGCTTATTTTCATTCACTGCGAACATCAATTTGGGATTACCTGGGGGGGGGGGTGATCAGTGTCCATCATCTCAGGAGACCAGTGAAAACACACAAGGTAGGCATGCACAAGGGTGTGTTCACACATAACTGAAATGACTGAAACTTTACAGTAGTGGTGGCAGTGTGTCTGCTCCCTCTACTGGTCAAATATTCCTCTTTGGAATATTCTCTGCTGACTCTTGCAGGGCATCTCTTGTCTGGATAGATCTGGGGGGTGGCTGCTTCTCCATAGAAGTGTTCTCTCTTTTTTTCTGGGTGGATCTCTGGGGTTCACATTAATCATTTTTCCAGCCACAGAGCTTCTGTAAATGGCCTCCTTTCCCTACCACCTCTCTACAAGAGACGAGCAGGCAGATCTCAGGAAGGTGTGATGTAACCTCATACATACTGGACCGCCTTTGTCCTCACACTGTTTCCAACACTTCAGTTGCCAGCTAAAACATAAACTCGGAAAATGAGTTGCTTTGAGGGGGGCACACACTTTAGATCTTGCTACTGATATCCTAACACTTGTGGCTTTTCTCTGGATAACCGTTATGCCAGCTTCCTTCAAAATATCAGCTGAATAGAATGGCATATCAACCAGGGCTTCTCCACTGATTTGGCACTGAGATCAATGGGCAAGCAAGCATCATGGCACTGAGAAAAGGAGAGCTTGCATGACTTCTCTCAAACCGACAGTGGATTAGTTTTTAAAATGTTCCCTTAATAAATCCTTTATTTTCCATCCCAGAGCTCCTTTCCACAGGTAGGTACAGCAAATAAGAATTGTGTTTATGCAAGCAAAAAAATAAAAAATAAAAAAGTGAAAACACTACAGTAGTGTTAACAGAATTCTTTTAGCCACTGCAAATTCCTGAGGTGTTTCATTCAGGGCAGGGTGACCAGTTACAATGGAGGACAGAGTGCCTGTCCCTTTAACCATTGCACAGAAGAAGGAATTTTGGCAGGTGCAGCTCAACAGGGAAGGGTTTCCAGATCACCCAATTAAAGAGGTGGTCGGAGTTTGTTTGGCCTGGCCGGGACATAAGAGTCCAGCCCCTCCCCAAGGGGGAGGTGAAGGGGGCGGGGTCTGGCAGCCATGGTGGACCTTGTAAAAGGGGACGAGACCCAGCCCTCTTCCTCCTTGTGCATGTGGGCACCGTGGGAACAGAGTGGACCTGACCCCATCCAGCCACCTTAGGACCAGTGCAACTCCCGAGGAGGACTCTTGCGCTGGATCTCATGTGCAGCGTGTTTGATCTGTAAGGTGGGGATGGGGGTTTGGACAGGCTCTGCCCAAGGAAGGATCAGGTGCAGTCCAGGCACACCTTCCTGGGAGTAAGCCCGGGGGGAGTGCGGGGGACTTGCTCCAAGCAGACATGCTTGGAGTGTGCGCTAAGTCCCTGGCCCGGTGCTGGTGGGCGGAGGGGGAAGGCAAGCCCAGGGCTCCCAGCGCGCTCCACGTGGGAGCAGGATCTGCATGGCACAGAGCAGGCGCCTGGCCGCACGTGGCTCGAGCTGCAGGACTGCTGCAGCTCCCTGCATGCGGCTGCTGGCCAGCACGGGGCTCCAGGAGGTGTCCCGGCGAGCCCGGATCCCTGCTGCATGCAGGATCACGCACATGGGGAGTTGCCATGGGAGGAGGCACCAGCTCAGCACCTCCACATCACCCACTTTCATGCGAGTAAGCCCCAGAGACTATAATGGGGCTTGCCTCTGAGGAGCCAGGCAGAGGCTTAAATGCTGGGGCTGCAACCCCAACCACAATTTCCAGGGAGGAAGCCCCTTGGACTATAATGGGACTTGCTTCTGAGGAGGCATGCAGAGGCTTGGACCATAGAACTGCAGTCCTTGCCACACTTTCCTGAGAGTAAGCCCCATAGTCTATAATGGGCTTTGCTTCTGAGGAGGCAGGCAGAGCCTTGGACTCTGGCCACAATCCTGGACACACTTTCCTGAGAGTAAGCCCTATGGTCTATAAAGGGCCTTGCTTCTGAGGAGGCAGGCAGAGCCTTGGACTTTGGCTGCAATCCTAGCCATGCTTTCCTGGGATTAAGCTCCATGGACTATAAGGGGCCTTGCTTCCAGATCATAGGGCCGCAGTTCTTGCCCCACTTTCCAAGGAGTAAGCTCCTTGGGCTATAAGGGAGCCTGATTCTTGTCGTACATTTGGGTCTCACTCCCTGGGTTTTGGGTGCTCAGAGTTGTTGGTTCTGAACCCTAGAGCCCTCAAAGATCCCTGTTCGGTAGTACTGCCACCACCCTGTAAGAGCCAGTGCCTCAGTCCAGGGAAACCAAGACCCTCTAGGCTTAACTATATCCCTTGTAGGCGCTGAGCACTTCCTTTACTTAAAAGTCCTCAAGTTTCTAGTCCACAATGAGGATTTTTGGTAGCTTGCTGAATGGCTAGGCAGGATTCCGAACCCTTGTCCCCAGCAGACAATGGACCAACATGGTAAAAAGATTTTCTACTTTATTAAATACATAGGGTTACAAAAAGGTTAGTATTGGCAACCTTCAGTCTCGAAAGACTATGGTATCGCGCTCTGAAAGGTGGTTCTGGCACAGCGTCTAGTGTGGCTGAAAAGGCCAATCCGGGAGTGACAATCCCTTCCACACCGGGAGCAAGTGCAGTCTGTCCCTGGTCTGTCTCCCTGGCTATGGGCCTTCCTTCTTTGCCTCTTAGCCTCAGACTGTTGGCAAAGTGTCTCTTCAAACTGGGAAAGGCCATGCTGCACAGCCTGCCTCCAAGCGGGCCGCTCAGAGGCCAGGGTTTCCCACTTGTTGAGGTCCATCCCTAAGGCCTTCAGATCCCTCTTGCAGATGTCCTTGTATCGCAGCTGTGGTCTACCTGTAGGGCGCTTTCCTTGCACGAGTTCTCCATAGAGGAGATCCTTTGGGATCCGGCCATCATCCATTCTCACGACATGACCAAGCCAACGCAGGCGTCTCTGTTTCAGCAGTGAATACATGCTAGGGATTCCAGCATGTTCCAGGACTGTGTTGTTTGGAACTTTGTCCTGCCAGGTGATGCCGAGGATGCGTCGGAGGCAGCGCATGTGGAAAGCGCTCAGTTTCCTCTCCTGTTGTGTAACAAAAAGGTTACAAAGGCAGCAAATGCTAGAGGCATAAAACTTCTAGGAAACATCAGCATAAAGCAACAAAGCTGACTGGCTAACTATTAATCTCTGACTCTCACCTGGGTCAGCTTCTTTTGTAGATCCTCAGTTACCTAAGAGGCCACATGGTCCTGGTGGGGCAGGAGGTGTACCCACCACCTCTCTCACTAGAGACAAGGAACAAAAACTCTAAAGCTCGCCCTCTCAGGTCTTCCCTCCCCCCTGGAGATCTACAGCTGCATTCCATCCTTGATGGGCGTCTTTCTGGCTGCCTAGGTGCTACATTATCACCTTCCATTTAATTGTAAATCCTGGCAGCTAGGACTGCAAGCCCCTTGCAAGCCCCTTCTGTGTTACTGGGTTACTGTGGTTCAGGCTTTGCAATGCTACTAGGCCTAAACTGTACATATTCATGACAATTCTGAACAGGCACACAGAGACTCGGTCATAGGGTTGCAGTCCTCACCCACTTTATGGGGAGTAAGCCCCTGGGGGATAAGGGGGGCTTGCTTCTGTTGGGGCATGCAGAGGCTTGGAGCATAGGGCTCAGATCCTGGCTCCAACTTCCAAGGAATAAGTCCCAGGAGTATAAGGGGTCTTGTATCCCGGTAGACATAGCTGGACTTAAGGCTACAATCCTGTCCACACTTTCCTCGGAGTGTATTCCATTGATTTTAATGGGACTTAATGATGAGTATACGGGCATGAAATGAGCTCCAATGAGTGCAAGCCAGTACAGATACACCAGCCCAACCACCCGCAACAATCTCCTCCCAGGCACCTAACCTCCTCCTTGTTAATACTTCATCAGTTCTGGAGGGTATTTAGAGGCATATGGGGAGCCCCTGGCCATCTCAGATTGCTTACAGCATACACTCCATCTATGTGGGAGCTGCTTTGAAAGCTGCCTGGCCAGGCTTCAGCACCCAAGGAATGGGGCAGAGTGGATGGGGCATTTAATATGTGAGTATAGCATTTAATATTATGTTTTCCCTGGGCATCAGCAGGGCATTTAGTAACTCGCTTGGTGGGCATGCCGCCCTTGCTCCTTGAGAGAGGAGATATGTGTGCCACCCCCTACGCCTTTAAGTGGCATTCTATTACCAACCTGCTTAACAGGCATGCTACCCCTTCTCCTTAGGGGAGGACGATGATCTGTTACCAGGCTGCCTAATGGGTGTGCTTACCCGACTTCTGTGGGGGTGGTGGTGTTCTGTCAACAATGTGCTTACCAGGAGTACTGCCCCTACTCCCTTCAGAGAAGGGGAGTGGTCTGGTGCAGACCCACTTAGTGGGCATAATGCCACTAGGCCTTTGGAAGAGGGGAGGTTTCAACAACCCGCGTAGCCGTTTCTCCTTAGAGAGGGGTGATGTTTCGTTACCAGCCCACTTAATGGGTGCACTGTCCCGGCTCCTGGGGGAGGGGCAATGTTTGGTTACAACCTCCCTTACGGATTTGTGGCCCCTTCTTCTTTGAGAGGGGGGCGTTCTGTTAGCAACCGTTTAATGGGTGCTCTGCCCCCACCCGGGAAAGGGGTAATGTTCTGTCGACCAGTATTGCACGGTTCACTTCAGTGACTCTGGTGTTCCGGGCATTCCTTCCGGGCATTCCCCAATCTGTGGGGGAGCAGCGTTGGAGGGGATGCCTTGCTATAACCTCTCTGCTTTCATCTTGCAGGACGCTGTGGTGGCTCAGGGCGCGTGTTAAGCTGCGGCAGCAGCAGCAGGGATACCTTGCATTAACATATCTGCTTTCATTTTGCAGGACACGGTGGTAGCCCTGTACGCGTATTAATCTGTGGCCACTCCATGGTCTTTTGTGCCCACAAAAGGGTGGCTGCAGCCCCCCTCAGATCGCACTTGGGCCTCAGCCCGCAGTGCAGGTCGCTTGGTTAGCCAAGAAGGGGATGAGATGGGGCCAGCTGCTGCCCGCGTTGATGGAGTTACTGAATGTGAAGCGCCCACCGGACGTTATGGGTGCTCCACCTGGGCGAGAATGACCTTTGCAGGAGGTCTGGTCTGGCTCTGATGAGCAGAGACCGTGAGGACATCAGCACCCTTATGCGTTGGCTGCCTGGTACCGCCTTGGTCTGGTCGGACCTCTTGCAGCGTTGTGGATGGCGAAGGGCCTTCTGCTGCACTAAGATTGAAAGGATGCGCAGGAAAATCACCAAGGGCACTGGTGGCTTGGTGTCTCGCGCTGGTGGCAGCGCGGTAATGCATCTTGCAATTGTGTTGTCGCTACCTTACCTGTACAGGGGCGATGTGTGTTCATTTGTCGGAGAAAGGCGCAGGCATCTTTCTTAAGGACCTGCAGGACGGCCTTAAGTCGCTTCTGCCCCTGTTTGGGAGCGGGGGGGTCAAGCGCTAGGCTGACCCCTCCTTGTGGCAGGTGGTGCGGGTTAGGAGGCGTGAATGGGACTTTGGCATGCACCTTCAGGCGGCATAGGCAGGGCAGAACCCTATTTCAATCCTCAGGGGCTTGGCGGCACGAGGACGTGGACGGGGCCCTGGCCGGGACCGCGGGCCACACCTCAGAGGCTCAGCGGCTCGAGGTGGCGCAGTCTGCGGTCCAGCTGCCTTCCCCTTAAGGGATAGACATGGATGAGACGCGCCGTCCCAGCAGCGGGGCACGACTTGGAGTTGGGTGCATGCCCGCCTGGGGGCAGAGGTTTCTGGTACCGCCCAGAGATCCCTCCCCACAGCACAGGGGCTTTCACTGCCTCGGATGCTGCAGGTCTCAGCCTCTGCTTCTCTTGGTAACATGAAATAAAGTTGCCCTTTCTCCCATATCTGTTGTCTCGAGTGTTCATTGGACAGTGTGGAAACAATAAAAAGCTGCACCTGCCAAAATTCCCTCTTCTGTGCAATGGTTAAAGGGACAGGCACTCTGTTGTATCTGGTCACCCTGATCCAGGAAATAATCACCAAATTGCCTTTGCCTTTGAAAATGACTTCCAGTGACAAAGCAGATCACAGGCCCATCAAGGTCAGATTTGTGTTAACTGACTAGCAGCAGTTCTTCATCCTTCTCTGGCAGAGAGAGGGTCTTTCCTAGCCCCACCTGCAGAGATTGAACCCTGGCTTTTCTGCATGCAAAGCAGGAGTTCTTCCTCTGAGCCACAGCCCCTCCCTTGAAGTCTGGACTCCTTCAGTCATTCCACTTGTCCTAACAAAACCCCTTTTGCTTTCTTCCTGTTTCCTCCAAAGATTTGCCAAAGCAGGAACCTCCAGCTGGAAATCGGCATGTGTTGAAATTCGGCAGCAATTTCGGCATCCACATTTGCCGCTCTCAAGACAATCTTTTGCCTCACTCAAAATCCTCCTGATCTTTTGCCAGGCAGGAACTGCCACACTCACCCTGACAGGTCTCCTTTACGTGACTTTCTTCTAGCATTGTGGGATAACTGTGTGTGTGTGTGAGGAGTAGCTACAGAGGATGAAGATTTCTAGCCCCTTCCCCACCCTCAACCCCACCTCCCTGCCTCCGAGCAGGTCTGCCTCATCCTTGGCCACTTGATTATTCCTTGTGACTTTGCTAATAGCTGACCAGATTTCCACTGTAAGGTAGCAGAGTGTATAATAACCTGCAATTATTGTCCATTTAGGCTCTCCCAGGGGTCTTTTTTATCCCCGCCTGCGCCTGATCTTGATGTTGCCTTTTTGCTGATTTTACTACCACATTAATTACTGCTGAGAAAGGTGGTGGGGAGGGGGAGAAACCCCAGTGCACTCACAATGCCTGTTCTGTTATGAAATGTTTGCATCATCAGTCTTCCGGCTGCGTTCGCACCTCAGTTTTGAAAGATCAGGAGTTTACTCCCACAGAGACTTTATTTCCATATGAGAAGATTCCAAAAGAGTCACCTCCTTCAGGTCTACACATACAGCAGTCCACAGAGTGAAATTTCCACCACGTCAGACTGCAGGCAAGTGATGTAAGTTGGATGGCCCTCTATGAATACAGACCCTGTCCACCAAAAACTAGTATGGTAAGGCAAAGGATGGTCTTATTGAGATGTTCAGAAGGCTGCAGTCCTATCTACACTTTCCAGGGAATAAGCCCCATTGAACCCAATGGAACTTATTTCTAAGTAGATGTGCCTAGGTTTCTGCTGGAGGATTGCTTTCTGCCAGGTCATAAGAACATCAGAAGAGCCCTGCTAGATCAGGCCAAAGGCCCATCTAGTCCAGCTTCCTGTATCTCACAGCAGCCCACCAAATACCCCAGGGAGCACACAAGACAACAAGAGACCTGCATCCTGGTGCCCTCCCTTGCACCTGACATTCTGATGTAAAATGACCTCATAACCTGTCTTTCCAGCTCTTACCAGGATACAGCCAAAATGGGGTCACAGCTGTTGCATGTGGTAAAACGTGGGGGCCAGTTTTGGTAATGTGGAGGTGAATATGACAAATTGAGGCAAATACAGGGGGCTGTCCTTGTCTGTGGGCTTCGCATTTACAGATGTCAAGCCCATGCCTCAGAGGATCTCAGTGGGCCTCCTGAACATGACTGGAAGCCACTTCCAGTTCATGTTGGCAACTTCCAGTTAGTTTTGGGAGGTGTTCTGGGGCATGGAGAGGTTGCGCATGGCCTCCCTGCACTTTAGAACACCTCCCGGATGTGTCCAGAAGTCACGGTTGTGAACCAGAATTAGCTCCCCATCACATCTGAGAAGACTTCTGAGGAGGCCGGGAGGCCAGCATCAAGTTGCCACTGTCAGAGTGCCAGTGGAGGACAGAGCACTTGCTGACAGTGATGAGTTGGTGGGGGGGGAGAACAGGGGGGGGGACAGAACAAGGCAGGGGGCAGAACAGAACAGTGGAGAGCAGGAGTTGTGTTGGGAGGTGGGAGGGGTGGCACCCAGTGACTTGCTCTGGATTATATCTCCTCCAAACATGTCCCCTTTCTCTCCTTGAACTTGCGCCAAGGAAGGTTGGTATAAAGATATGAAAAATAAATAAAATAAACTGACCCATGTTTGCTGAATTCACTGTGTGTTCTCTTCTGCCACATTCTTCCGATGCATTCAAGCCATCTCTCTGGTGGCTTCATTGCCCACAACCCACTGGTAAACCAAGGAGCAGAACAGGCTCTGCTAAGTGGGAAAGGGCTTTTGGAAACCATCCTGCCAAGCTGCCCAGGTCACCTCCTCATCTCACAGGAAGGCCAGAGTTTGACAGAAGAGGTGGGCCAACTGTATGGGAACTGACCTGAAAGTGTAACAGGAGTTCCGTTCAGCTCTACGTTATAAGGCTTTTTCCAGAGTCAGATGTGTTCTTCTCATGAAAACATGATGCAAAATTCAGCAGCGCAAATGGTCCTGCTGCTTCCTAAACCGGGACAGTCCTCCAGTAAGGAGTGTTTTCCCATCTCTGCCTCACTCTGTATGTTCTGCCTGGAACAGAACAGAACTAAAGCACTCTTATAAATCATTGATAGGGAGACTTCCAATGCAGGAGGAGGTTTCCTTGCCAAGAAAGGCCTCTCCATGCATACATCTGCACATGCCCTGAATTAGCTGCCCTCCTACTTAACCGGCTGGTCTGTCGTTCCAAATAGGATGTTTTATTTTTGCCCAGCACACCTCTACTCAGGTGGCTAATTGCTCCTGGGTTCCATATTTTAACTAGGCTCAACGGGTGGAGGAAATAGCCATCCTGTTGAATTGGCCTGTTGAATATTTCTATCCTCTTAATGGTGCTTATATGTCGTTGCAGTTCTGTGCAAAATTGACTGCTATGGATACCCACATAAATAACAAATGGTCCAGTCCTATTTGGATGCCACACAGATGGTGCACAGATGTCAGCACAATGTCGGTCGTATCCTAAGTCCATCCTGGCAACACCATGCCAACAGTGCAGTGATGTCAGTGCAAAAATACCCATATGCCCAACCTGTCCAGGCCAAGCAATGCAGGTGCCAACCTGCCCAGTAACATCCCCAGCATCCATGGAAACACTGACACGGACCATTATCCACGGAGTGGCGTCCTGACATCAGCATATCATCAGTTTGGTTGGCATATCATCACAATCTGCACATCATCGCCGTGACATTGGTACCATGACACTGCCACATCATCACTGTGATATTTGCACAGCCATTAAGGTGGCATAAGTGTGATGTCCAAGGAGACAATCATCACATCCAATCAACCCAATCAACCCTTCATACAACCAACTGGAACCTTTACCTACCCACCCCAAGAGGGGAAGCAAGGGCAATGCATCTTGCAAAGGGGTGGGTGGGTGATGGGATCCCATGTTGCTGTATTGATGCTGCCTTTCATGTTTGTGTGTGAAGCCTGCCTGGAGCAGAATGCCTGTGACTCCCTCTGCAGCCCTCAAGTCAGCTCTAAATTGCTGTTAAAAAGAAAAGAAGAAGAAGAAAAAAACCACTTTGTGGTAGAAACATGAGTGGGAAGAATGGACTTACACCATCTCCTAAGCCCCTTCAGATGATGGACACACCCCAAAAGTCAGCAAAATGCAACACCAGCAATTTTCAACCAGTGTGCTGGGGCAAATGGTTCACAGGTGTGCCATAGCAGTTTGGGGAAATGTCATTTATTAGTAGAGCCATTGGGGGATGTGAGCCTCCCAGCAGCAGCATGGTGTGCCTTGCCAATTGTAAAAAAAAACAAAACAAAACAAACTGATGGTGTGCCTTGACAATTTTAGCACCTTGTCAGTGTGCTGTGAGATGAAGATTGATGCACTACACCAGCATCAGAGCTGACATAGGAAACAAAAGCCCCACAGAAAACAATGGGAAGTGGCAAAAAATAAGGAAGTGGCCATTTCTGCCACCCCTGCCACCCTGGTCACTGACTACAGTAGAGCATCAGACACAATCACAGCACACCAATCCCAGTTCTAAAGCCCCTGTAAGGGAGACCAGAATTCAGATGTCAGGGGGTATGGCTCTCTAGGTTTATGTTGTGCACAGTTAGAGCATGGACCCAGGAACCTCAGCAAAGGTAGCCCTGGACAAAGGGCATTTTCTGGGCAAAGGCAGCACTTTATCCAAACCATCTGTATGGATAACTTCAGATCAGTTATTCCTTTCTTTCATCCTCCCACAAAATTGGAACATGTACAAAAATATCTCCCTAAATATTCGCTGAAAGCACTTTAAATGAAACCCTTGTTCAACGTGTCATGGTGTAATGGCTTAAGAGACCACACGGAAACAAAGGATTCCTGCTTTTCGAATTGTTCCCTTCTTTGATATATGTTGTCCTTCCAAGACCGCAGCTGCCTTTGATTTAACTTTTCATCCACCCTATTTTATTCCCTATCAAGAAAGAAATGCTACTCATCACAGTATCAGCCACATAAAAAGTGGCTAAAATAAATATGGGCCCCGATATATATCTGTTGGCGTTTTGCTTGTTATAACTCAAAAATATAGAGGCGCTCTTGAGTTTGCTGAGAGATGTGACTGAAGTTTCTGTGGCTTCACTGGAGGTCTGAATGTAAAACACACACACACCCCTCTTTACTATTGTAGGATTTTATGTAGTAAAATTTGAAATGTCCAGTCATTTTTCAGTTAGTTTCTCCAAATATTCCTGCACATCAGTGGATTTTGCTCCATCATTCTGTGGGTCATGTGAGGCAACAGGCCCTCCACTGGTGGCAGCTGCCAAACCTCCACCAAAGCAGGTAGGTCTGCTGCCAGGGGTGGTTGGGGGGAGGGCAATCAGGATGGGGATTGGGCTGGGGATTGGCAGAAGAAGGGGGCAGGATGAGAGTGGATTTTGGCAGCAGCTGTGCATGCCAGGTCTTATCCCCGCTTTCCCAGCCTGGACCCACCCCCAGATCAGTGGCGTACCTGGGGGTCCGGGTGCCTAGGGCAACCCCCAGTTTGATGCCTCCCACACCCCTTTTCCACTCCCCTCCACCCGTGAACCGGAAGTAATCGGGGTGACGTCATTGTCACTGCAATTACTTCTGTGCGGCTACCTTCTCTGTTCCCCCTTTGGAAAAACGGGGGAACGAAAGAGGCAGCCGAGGCCCCAATGGAGCGGCACAGAGGTCTTCTTTGGAGCAAGTCTCCTTTGAAGCCCGCCTGCTTCCAGCAGCCCCAGATCGCTCCAAAGGAGACCTCTGCACCACTTACAAGCAGCCCGGAAGGCTCCATCGGGGCCCGGGAAGCCTAGAGCATCAGTGCGATAGGAGTCAAGCTGATGCTTGAGGGACACCATCTTGCCTCCTCCAGAGGAGACAATAGGGCAGGGGGGTGCTCACCCAGGAACATCAGTGCGACTTGTCGTGCTAACACTCTAAGGCCCCCCTCACCTCCGGACAGGGCGGGGCGCCCAGCCGAGAGCATCAGTGTGACGGGAGTTGCGACTCCTGTTGCGCTGCCTCTCTACAGTGCCCCTTTCCTCTCCTCCTATAAAGGAGGAGGGCGGGGGACAGCCCAGTCTGGCACTGAGTCACTGGCAGAGAGGTAGCTTCTTGCTACCTCTCCACAGCGACCTGGGCGCGGAGGTTTTTTTTTTTTTAAAGGGACATAAGCTGGTGGAGCTGCCGGTTTCTTTCCCTTTAAAGAAAAAGGCAGGTGGGTAGCAGGGTTGATGAGGCTTGAGGATGCGCCCCTGGAGGATTGTCACCTGGGGCATTAGACCAGTTTGCCCCCCTCCAGATACACCAGTGCCGCAGATGCTCTCCAGACTTCTGCAAGCCAAAGAGCTGGTGGAGGTCTGAGTTGATTCATTGGGAACGGGCAGGCAGCCTACACGAAGGTAAGTAAAAAATGTCTGTACTTACCTCTCCCAGGTACTTACCTCTCCCAGGTCCCCAAAGCAGGCAGCAGGTTCGTCACCGGCAGTGCTGCATGCTCTGGACTGGTCAAGGATAGGTCAGGGCTGTGTTTGGGAGTTTGTAGCCATGAGAGTGCCAATTCCCCTGGTAAATGCGGCACAGAGATCAGCACTCAGGGTCTGAGGTCCGATGAAACCTGGGCCCACCTCTGCTGCCAAGCGTACCAAAGAATGAAGCCAAATATAATGTATATTCCATCCATTTATTATTTATATTTCTGCCCCACTGGTCCACTACGAGTGGTTCCCATGGCAGCTGGCAAGAACCAAAGTTCATAGGAATGTAAAATGTAATTGAGGATAGCTAGTGGGTGACGCCCCAGAGGAATGGGGGTGAAAGCAGCTGCAGATGGACTCGTGAGTTGGCTGCTCTTGGAGAGACCAATGTTCCCAAAGCTGTTAAGAGGCCAAGTAATACACAAGAAGATGTGGGGGAGGGAGATCTGACAGGGGCAGGGACCTTCTGAGGGTTTAAAGACCTGCTGTCAAAGGCAAGCCCCAGCGATTTTGACAGTGCTTTTAAACTTTTATGAGGTGGAGGGTGTGGAGTGTTCATAACCAAGCAGCATAATTTTTTTTTGCACACTACAATGCTCGAACAGCAGTCACCAGCCTACATTTGCTTTGCAGGTGACTTTCTTTGTAATATATGATGCATGGCCTTCATTCTGAACCTCCAAGTCCCATAACCACACCGCAGAGATATGCATTGCAGCCAAATGTGTCTGGTTGTGCTTCTATTACAATCGTGATCAAAAGGCTGGGATACATTGAAATATTTGCGTTACACAAATACATCTGTTATCAGAAGGGCCCCTGAACATAAATGGCGCATTTCCCCTAATGTTCTCGGCCTAATAAATGGTACAATGGGAGCATGAGAGCCAAACTATGTGGGGAGAATGCAGTAATTTCTCTTTAACATGCAGGAATCTGGAGCGCACGTAAACGCGTGCCAAATTTTATGGCGTCTAAATCTGAATAATTGTATTTCTGCGTCGTGCATCTGGGAAGATAATAAAGCCACAAAACAATTTAATGAAATATATAAAAAATCAAATGACATTGCTAAATATTATAATATGCAGAAAATATATTTTGCATATTGTCACCTAATCTTTCATCCGTGTGCTAACAAATAAGGGAGCCATAATTGAAGGTCTTATTATCCATCTACCTAAAGTGAGCACAAATTTACCTTGCTTCTTTTCCTTTGTGTGTGGGCAGATGGAAAAGGGAAATTTATATTATTGTTTTACGTTGGTGGCATATTTTTCCCATAATAATGAAGGTGACCATCATAACTCTTTCCCTCGTCAAATTATTCTTCATGCCACACTATGATTATGCTACTTGGCTTAACTCTTAACAAGAGGTAAGTCCTGGATATGATCTGGGCTCCTCTCTTGTAATAATGCAAGAGGGCATCTGAAACTGAATACAAAAAAGGTTTCCCTTTATTCACCTTCTTGTGAGTAGTGGCCCCAGGATGGTGTAGTGGTTCGGGAGTTGAACTTAGACCTGGAAGATCCAGGTTCAAATCCCATGTCACCCATGAAGCTTCTTGGGTCAGTCACTGTCTCTCAGGCTAACTAGGGGTCGAAACAATATACACCACCCTGAGCTCCTGGAAGGGTGGTAGAAAAACGTAAAAGAAATCAATAAAATAGGAATTAAAAAATAGGAGAGTTGAACCCAAATGCTGTTTACATTTCACTGCCCTGATTATAGAGTGGGTGAGATTGGGGCAGAAGGGAGACCTTAGCAGGGGCAAAGGCAATGCATCTCTGGGTGTCCAGCATAGGGGAGACTCTTGTACCCCTGCTTCCCTTCCCAGCTTTCAAGGCAAAAGTTCCCCTTGAAGAACTTTTGGCTCGGTTTTAATTATGATAGAAAAAATGAATAGGGACGAGAGTTTGCCTGTAAGCGATTGGTAAGCAAAAGAAGTCACTGATGAGAGGTGGCTGGGAACGGAAAGATGTTTTGGCCTCAGACATTATCTAATGTTGGAGAGAGTGCGGGGGAAGGAATCATCCAGGAAAAATATAAATTAAAAAATGAGAGAGAGCGCAAAGTTTTATTGTCAAGCCTGGCTGTCACTTCCTGAAACCACAGTTGTATACAAGAAATATGTGACATTCTAATAGGAAGTAATTTAGCCAAGGATGTTTTCGTGCCTTGAAGTGCCTTCAACACGGTGGCTCTGAAAACTTTGCAAGAGTGTCTGCAACAGAGCAATTGCTGGCTGGCTCAAGGCTCCCGATTGGTACACAGCTTGACTTGTGTCATACTGTTTGATGCCATTTCAAGCAAAACTCCATAAGGAGCCATGAGATGCTAATGCTCAAGGACCTTCCAAATGAGGTTGAAGAGAAGGAGATGAACGGCCCAATCCCATCATGCAATTTATGGCAGTGGGACAGTGTCTACTGGAAATAGGCTGCTCTCCAGGTGTGAAGCAAGCTGCCGGCAGGTATTTCTGAGCTGTTGTTGTAAAGGGATGTCAGCATTGGCGGCCCACAACCATGGCTGGCAATCAGCTTTGGTGCAGGTAAGCAGGTATGCAAGGCAGGCTGTGGGCGGTGGCGTAGCTAAAGGGGGTGCAAAGCACTAAGTTTTGCAGGCGCCTGAATGTGCTGTGCCAGCAGCCCTTTCCCCTCCCTATTGGTGGGTGCAAAATGGAGGCGTATGTCCAGAAGGGCTCCGATGGGGAGGGGGAGAGGCTGCTGACACAGCAGGCTCCTGCAACACTTAGTGCTTTGCACCCCATCTAGCTATGCCACTGATTTGTGGGCAGGGAGGGGGATGAACTGGGCATGTTGGGGGATGGACTGGGGTAGGAGGGGTGGGTCCAGCAGCAGTTGCACATGCCAGATCTTATCCCCCTTTTTCAAAACCCATGTTTCCCTGTGTGTATCTTTCCCTCCCCAAACACCCCCCCCCAAAAAAAAAAAAAAACAGGGGACATATGTGCAAGAAGACCCATAGGTGGCTGGAGGGCTTCCATGGAGGTAAGTAAAAATGTTTGCCTTCCATTTGCCTTCATGTCACCCTCTTCCCCCATGAGAGTATGCACCACACTTCTTTTTTGGCATGGCCGCATGCTGTAGCATGGAGGGGGTGAAGACTGGGCTCATAGTCAGGCACAACATGTGACGGACCAGGATGGTGCTGTCCTTGATTAGGCTGATGCCAAAGGAACACCATGTAAAAAGCAAAACTTTATTTCTAAGAATTGATTCACCCTCCCCCCTCTGCTCTGGCTTGGATTCTATTGGCTCCAATAGAATTCCTAAAACCATTGAAAACAATGCTATAGTACTAGAAGCTTTCTGTCTGTGATCATTTAGGTCACAAGAAAGCACACCTGGTGTCCCCTCAGCAATCCTATTGCCAACTCAATCCGGGTCCTGTGCTAAGTGGATTACAATTCTCATGAAGAATCCACAGACTTGGCTGGTACCTCCAAGGTACGAGAAGAAAACTTCCACCCTGCAAGACCAAAGATGGGCGACTGAAATCCGTCAAGGGCCATCTCCTAACAATAAGATGCTCTGGGACGAACCCCTCTCATAAAAGATTCCCTACTGCTGTACGGCCAAAACACTGTGCAGGTTCTGCTCATTGAGCCCCAAAATGTGCATTCTCCTTCTAACCTAATTTACATCTGAGGATTATCTACTTATTCTGCATTGTGCACTCCCTTCTCCTTTGCAACTGCAGAATCTCTGTGCCAGGCACCCAAGAGAGGTACTTAGCCTTCCCCCCCCACACACACACATCTTCCCCTTGGAACATGACAAGCTGTGGCTCTATACCCAGTGAGTTGCCCATTGAGATTCTCCTTGTTAATCTTTTCCTGGGGAAGTACTCTTGGCTACTGTGCCTTCCTTGTTGTCCCTAAAAACCAGATAGGCTACTGCCTGCCACCCACTGAATTCATAGGAACCCTATCTCACTCTCTGGTTTTTATAGAAGCCCACATACTCTCTACATTGTTGAGCATTGTGGCTCTTGCACCATTCCATGTTCCTGAGATGTAGAGCACTGTCCTTAGCTGTGGAGCCCCTCCTAGCAGTCTTCTCATTCCAACCATCTGTGGTCCATTGGTAGGATGGTCTCACTTTCTTCTCTTTGGCTTGTCTAGGCTTCTTTGTCCCCCTGACCCTTTGTCCAAGGGTCAATATTTAACTCATATATGTATATTTGTTTAAAAGTGCAATCCTAACCAACTTTCCAGCACTGGCATAGCTGTGCCACTGGGGCATGTGCTGCATCCTGCAGTTGGGGGACAGTCATGGAGACCTCCTCAAGGTAAGGCAATGTTTGTTCCCTTACCTCGGAGTTGCATTGCTCTTATGTCAGTGCTGTAAAGTTGGTTAGAATTGAGTCTAGCCTACCATGGGGGGGGGGGGATTCCTCCAGAACCAATGCCCTGCTCTGCTCCAACCCCTGGTTCATGCCCTCTGTGTGTGTGTGTGTGTGTGTGTGTGTGTGTGTGTGTGTGAGAGAGAGAGAGAGAGAGAGAGAGAGAGAGAGAGAGGAATAAGATCCTTCTCATTTACTGTGCTGCATTCTTGCTCCTGATTTCCTTCCCTCCTTTTGCACAATTCCCCCCTCCATCAGTGGGCAAAATCTCCAAACACAGCAAGGCAGGATGACAGAAAGTGGATGAAGAGGAGGACAGGAGAGGAGGGCTTACTTCCTCCAGCTGCAGCTCCACCAGTGCTTCTGCAGCTCCAGCAGGCTGACTGAATTTGGGGAGTGGAGACATTCAGGGACTCTTCCAGCCTAGCCACCTCCCAAAAACAATAATGAAGCAGGAACTAGAGAACATTGTGGTTTGCACTGCGGTAAGCTGGTGCACACTGGAGGTTGCATGCATTCTGATGGGTGTTGGTGCATTAGGGAGTTGGGTAGCAGAATTTGTAGGTTGGTTTGTTTGGCAGATCACTTTGGGTGACACCATAGATACTGATCCACCTTCCTATGGAGAATTTTTCTGGTCATATCAACATTTTTTGCATCCCTCAAAATTCCTTGGAGGCTTTGCCTGCAAAGGAGGAGGAACAAAATTAACTTTACACCTTCACTTTGCACCACTCACTGAGTGGTGACCTTATTAATAAAATGCAAGTATTAATAATCTTCTTCACAGGTTGATTGTAAAGACAAGGTAATTTTTTGTCATAAGTGTGCAATATAAATTGCAAATTGAAAAAAAAAATGTTTGCACTGTTCTTTAATCTATTCTAGTTTCATTAGTAAAGGTATAATATGTCAGCACCTCTTTCCCTCTCTGTCCATGGCAATAACCTGTGCTTGGATGTCTCCATGTTTAACATACCGCACATCATATCTATTTGTACTTTTAATTTTATGATTTCTTTTTTCTTTTTCATTCTTTCTGCCTTTCTTTTGGTTCCATCGCTGGTCTGGTATAACTGACACTGAAACAGACTTGAAATATAAAATCCCATGAAACATCTTTGGAGAATGATTATTTTAAAGTTCCGAAGATCTAATGATCTACATGTTTTGAACCATCACTCTTCTCTAGAGGCAACTTCATTGACTGTGGCAGCAAAATAGAACCTCCACGCATAGTGGCACTATACCCTATAAAGACCAGTACAGACTTGCTTTTAAATTGTGGTTCACATGGCATTTTAAAGGTAAAATAAGGATAGCCAAACTATGTTGAATTAATACTAAATAGTGAACAGAAGCCAAAGATAAAAACCATCATCTTCACATCTTGCCTGTGAGTTTTCTACAGATACCTGGATGGCATTTGATGGAACACTGAATTCAGTGAACCTTTGGTATAATTTAGCAAGACTGTTCTTTAAAAAAATCAGGCTTTGGTGCAAACTTGAGCTTTGAGGTGGAATTCCATTTTTTAAAATCTGTAATTCAGGATTCAAACATTCCACTTTGTTTACCCAAAACTCTTTCTTAGGAGAAATGGCTCTGAATTCAAGCAGAGGTAATTGCCAGAGGTTGGCAGACCAGGGATGAGTTAGAATAATTATCATTTTAAAAGCTATTTGGCCATATCCAGAGGAGCAAACAACACTCAGGAACAGTTCGCAAGTTCTTTTAAGATGTATTGATCACACCAGGTAAACAAAAGCAAGAAAAAAAAAGATATTTGCATTGGAGATTGATAGCCTGTAATTGTTTTTGTTTAGTGGCAAGGGAGGGATAAAATGTTCCATGTAGGGGGGAAGAAAAGAGAATTGTATTTGCTTTGAACTCCCTGGAACAAAGTTCCTTTTGTATTTAATAAAAGACATCGCTATAGAAATGAATTAGTTTACATTTAATATGCGACAGTTCGGGCGTAAGGGCTATTAACCTACTTTGCACTCTCTTTTAACGGAAATAAATTGCGGTTGTATTTGCATGAGTTTGGTCAACTAGATTTGATTGGAGTACAAATAGCCTGTGACAGGATGAGAAATGGATTCGTTTTGGGGGAGCAGGGAGGATCCACGGGATGAATCAACCAAAACTTGATGTTGGTTTTAACCTGTTGTGTCTTTGCTCACATCCTGGAAGAACT